>NC_023752.2:36181174-36512144 GCF_000499845.2 Phaseolus vulgaris | reverse complement strand
AGGAGAAGTAAAGCTAGTGCACAAAATTGGCAGCATAACAATACTCAAATAAACTTGTCCCAATACAAAGAGATAGCCTTCCTATTTATAGGCTATTTGGGCTTAAATGTTAAGCTACATTTCTAAGGAAAAGAAAACCAAAATTAAATCTAAATTCTAAGCCATGTGCCATGCAATGACCGGCCACACAACCCTAGGTTCTAGAAGGTTTCCTTCACAAAGTTCTTTCTACACTACCTATCTTACTAAGTACCCCTAATGGGCCTTTTATGCAACAAAGCCTCTTCTCTCCCAAACCGTAGCTTTGGCCCTTGTGTGTGTGAAGCTAGACGGTCTAGGACTCTTCATAGATGCTCTTCATGTAGCCTTGGCCTAGACGCTCCTCATCATGGCTAGACGCTCCCTTTGTGAGGCTAGACGCTCCTTTTTGGAAGGCTAGACGGTCTTGGTCTTGGAAGCTTGGCTTTCATAGTGTGGTGAGCTTGGGCCTTCCTCCATCATCCCCTCCCTCTTGAAAAGGATTTGTCCTCAAATCCAAGGCTTTGCTTAGGGGTGGTGGTGGCTGGATGGTGTCCATCATCTCCTCCGGCTTGAGAAGATCTATCCTCATATTTGCATTCTTGATCTCGGATAGCAGCCTCTTGCTTCGTCAAGGTGTGTCCTCCCGGATCAAATGTCAATCTATGTGACCCTTGAAACAAAGCAAAGGAGTGAGGGTGATCTTTTGAAAAACAAATAAATGTGGGAAGTTGCCCTTTTTGTTTTTCTCTTGTTGTGGCCAACTTCTCACAATACCTCCCTTTTGAGGGTTGTAGGTGCCCTCTAATCCTCTTATGTTTTCTAAAATTTTCAAAAGGAGTTACTTTTCCCTTAGGCATAATCTTTTTAAGACAGAGTAACAACTTTATAAAGGCAAGAGGACATAAAACACATACAACTTCGAATGGAGAAATATGAGTAATTTTGTGGATTACTCCTTTGTATGCATGCTTATAAGGGAAAGGATTCTTATCCCAAGATTTGTGAGTGTCTCTCATGATTTCGTGAAACATAGAAGAAAGAGCTATGTTTTCAAATTTTGGAGCTCTATCTATTATGTTGGAAAATAAATCATTGAGGCTTGTCACATTTCTTAGGAAGAGGTTATCCACATCCTTAAAGAAAGAAAAACCCTTTGTTGTCCTAGGAAGCGCCAAAATGGAATGTGTGTCTTCCCAAAGATCTTTTACAAAAGGTGAAGGAGGATAGAGTTCGTGGGACGTTGCTTTAGGTATAGTTTGAAAACAAAGGTTGTACCTAAAGTAATGTCTTTGAACTTTGTTGCTCATGGGTGACAAAAGTTTTCCTCTTAAAAGCTCTAGATTTTGGTCAACTCTCTTTTGCCCCATGAGTTCTCCTTCTTGATCTATGCAAGCTTCTTTTAAAGACTTTTCTTTTGTGCTTATGCTTGCAAGTGTTCCTTTACAAAAAGGAAGGCTAGGTTGTTCAACAAGAAGCATGTTTGTAATGGTATTTTCAAGGTGCTTGTCTTGTTGGATGACCTTGTGGGAAGGAACACTATTCTCCCACGCCTTTTGTTTCCCAAAATTTTGTTCTTTTTCTATTTTTTCTTCATCCCTTTTGTGTTTCATTTGCATTTGGTCTTTTACCACTTGGGAATGTGGTAAAGGGCTAAGTACAAACCTTTTATGCTTGTGGATGAAAGAAATCTCGTTAGTTAGACCATTATGCGTGGTTTTCTTATCAAATTGCCATGGTCTACCTAATAAGATGTGGCAAGCTTCCATAGGTACTACATCACATAAAACATTGTCTTTGTAGTTGCCTATAGAAAACTCGATCTCCACTTGTTTGTCTACACGTAGTTCTCCATCCTCATTGATCCATTGTAAATTGTAAGGTTTTGGATGAGGAACTACTTGTAGTTTTAATTTTTCAATCAATCTAGTGCTACAACAATTGCAACATGACCCACCATCCACAATAAGAGAGCATATATTTTCTAAAACATTGCATCTAGTATGAAAAATGTTCTTTCGTTGTGTTTCAATGGATGCACTAGGTTGATTGTGGAGGTTTCTTTGAATCATCAATAAGTCCCCCTCCAAAGGATTTATCCTTTCTCCTTCCCCTTTTTCTTGGGTACTAGGTTCATCTTCACCACTTGTGTATTCATTTTCTCCTTTTAAAAACAAAACTCTTTGGTTTGGACATTGTGCTTGCACATGCCCTCTTCCAAAACATTTAAAACATTTGGTGTCCCTAGTACGGATGTATGGGGTGGAGGCATCTTTCACTAAGGGTTTGGTAGTCTCTTTGGATTCGTCTCTAGGTGTACTACCCTCGCTTTTAAAGTCTTTCTTGGGATAAGAGTTGGAGTAAGAACCTACCCTTTGACTTGAAGTTTTGCGCAAATTTTGTTGTTCAACTTTAATGCAAAGTTGAACCAAATCATTCAAGTCTTGATAGGGTAATAGTTCTACTCTATCTCTTATCTCAAGTGATAGGCCACTAAGGAACCTAGATATGGTGGTTTCCTCCTCTTCTCTAATGGAGGCTCTCATCATGTAGAGCTCCATCTTTTGTCTATACTCTTCTACGCTCATATTCTTTTGTTGGAGTCTTTGGAGCTTGTCCATCAACTCCCTATGGTAGTAAGAAGGTATATGTCGACGTCTTAGGGCTCCCCTAAGGTCATTCCAATATTCTATGGGAGGTTCCCTATGAAGACGTCGGTCTCTCTCTAAAGAGGTCCACCAATACATAGCATTTCCTTGGAAACTAAGGGTGGCTAAGGGTACCTTACGTTCCTCACTTACCCTATGGCAAGCAAAGAGTTGCTCTACCTTCATCTCCCAATCTAGATATACTTCTACATTTTCCTTTCCATGAAAATGAGGTAGGTCTACTCTTGTTTCCCTTGGCACCTCTTGTTCCCTTTGCCTAGTTCTTCTAGGGGGTGGTTGGTAATAATCATTGATTCTACGGCTTCCCTCCCCTAGAGATTCAATACTTTGCGAATGTGATGCATGAGTTTTTTTTTATTTTTGTGATTTTTGTGACTTCTCTTCTTGAGCTTTAGCCAACTCATTGATTTTGTTCTCATTCTCCAATTGTCTAAAAGAGATTAATTGTACCGCTTGGGATACCTCTTTTAAAAGGGTTTTCAAAGATTTTACTTCACTTTCTATAGACTTTGGAGAGTGAGAAGAAGAAGACATGGCTAAAACTTTGTGTATATAGGTGTTTTACTTGGAGAAAGTTTAGGAAAGTTAGAGAAGGGAGTTTTCCAGGTAAGGGAGGTGAGTCACAATGGACTACTTAAGTACCAAGCCTTTTCCTTGCCAAAAACTTTTCCTCCAATGACTTCACACAAAATTTTCTCTTAGTAGAACACTTAGAACACAAGAAGTTGAGAAATCAAAAAGCAAGAAAACTATGTAAGCTAGATATGCAGCAAACTAGTCGGTATAGCACAAATTTAAACAATACTAAACATGCAAAACGTTTCTACCAAAACAAAAGAAATACAAGTTCAAACAAGCAACAAATTACTAAGCAAAAATGACTATGCTATTCGGCCCTAGGTGAGGCTTCTTGGACACTTTGAGCCCTTGAAGACACACTCACCGTCTAAAACGTAATTTAAAAGAGGTAATTAACAATAAACCAAGTTGTAAAGGAGATAAGAAAACCCCCTTTGTTGTTCCTCTTTTTGGTTAGTGCACTTTCTTTGTTGTCTTGATTGTTGATCTTCTAGGTGTTTGTAGTGTTTGTTTCAAGAAGCTTGTTTCGGCCTTAGCTTGACTCCTCCTTAGAAAGTTGGCTTTAATTCTCCAATTTCCAGCACCTATTCACATAGGCTTAACCTTAAACCAAGTCAATTTCCATGCACATAAGCACCAAGAGAGAATTAATTTCCAGCACCCACAAAAGAGAGGTCAAGAAACAAAAGCAAGAAACAAATTTAATTGAAAGAAAACAGTACCACCAAAAGGATTTATAATATGACAACTTAGAAAGAGATTCAAGGAATTAAAGCAAACAATTAAAGGTACTCAATAAAAGTTGGCACACAAAAGGAATTCCTAAAGAAAAGCACTAGATTAGATGACCAAATAAAAAAAACAGCTCCACTGGAAAATGTTGTGGGCCAGAAAACAGTTTTGTTCCCCGATTTATGCTGAGCTGTAATTGTAAAATTTGTTTCTGAAATTTGGATACAAGAAAATTCAGGATCTTAGCTAAATTTTGGCTTTGGAATCACCTAAAACGCATGCACCATTTTTTTTTAATAATTTTTGCAAATTTGGTGTGCAGTTAGGCCAGCTGTAACGCTCAAGATTCGCACTCTGATTTTGTGAGATTTATCATTTTTTTTCTGTTGCTCCTTTTGACCTCATTCTTTTTTTGTCTTTTCTATAACACCTTAAACTTGCATTTTCCAGAAATTCAGAATTTTCCTATGGGTAGAAAAATTTTGTTAAACAAAACAGCCCAGAACAGAGAGGTGATACAGGGGAAATCTGGAAAACTGGAAGAAAACAGCAAGATAACCAAAATTAACACAATGGAAAATGTGAGAAAGGAAATTGTGTATGAACTAAGACACAATTATGAACTCAAACTAAAAATAAAAAGCACCAAAGGATCAAAATAACAGCAGATTAAAGCAATATAAAGAGACCCAAAACAAGAAACAATCAAGCCAAAAAATAGGACTACTAAGAATTGATGACAATATGGATGAACATGACTTGACAAAACATGTATAGATTCAGAAATTTAAAGACTCAAAGCATAATATGAAGCAAAATAATGAAAGCAATAAAGACTCAAAGCCTAAAACAAAAATAGCAACACAAAGGTGTATGGAATCCTATCACAAATTGCACAAGAACTTGTTCAAGATCAAATGAACAAGAGTGCTTGGGTTGGATTTTCCACAAAGCACACCAAGAACAAATTAAAAATATAAAAACAGCAAGACAAGTAAGGAATTGAAATGACAAAGATGAAAATAAAGAAGAACTGAAATTAAAAAGACAAGCTACTCATCTTGAAGAACCAATAGCTCATGATACCAAATGATGGCATTTCATGTGTTCTTCTTGAATCAAAGTAGTAAAAATGGATGCGGAAGCAATGGGTGAGTGAAACAAAGCCCTCCTAGGAGTTGTGATGGCTTTGAAGGTGCATGATGAGTATGAATTTAGAGAGGTTCGGCCAGCTCTATGAAGAAAGGTGAAGGGAGTGAAGTTTATAGCCTAGATTTCTAGGAGAAGTATAGCTAGTGCACAAAATGGGCAGCATAACAATACTCAAATAAACTTGTCCCAATACAAAGAGATAGCCTTCCTATTTATAGGCTATTTGGGCTTAAATGTTAAGCTACATTTCTAAGGAAAAGAAAACCAAAATTAAATCTAAATTCTAAGCCATGTGCCATGCAATGACCGGCCACACAACCCTAGGTTCTAGAAGGTTTCCTTCACAAAGTTCTTTCTACACTACCTATCTTACTAAGTACCCCTAATGGGCCTTTTATGCAACAAAGCCTCTTCTCTCCCAAACCGTAGCTTTGACCCTTGTGTGTGTGAAGCTAGACGGTCTAGGACTCTTCATGTAGCCTTGGCCTAGACGCTCCTCATCATGGCTAGACGCTCCCTTTGTGAGGCTAGACGTTCCTTGTGAGGCTAGACGCTCCTTTTTGGAAGGCTAGACGGTCTTGGTCTTGGAAGCTTGGCTTTCATAGTGTGGTGAGCTTGGGCCTTCCTCCATCAAGGCCTCTCCGTATACTTCTTCCATCGGCGAGGCGTCACCATATCTTCCTTATGTACGTGCATCTTCTATAGGCGTCGCCCCCATAGGTGTGGCCTCGACAGGTGTGGACTCCGCGGGCGTCGCCCCTTCCAATGGTTCTAACTCCATTCGCGAATCTGAAACTAGTGGTTGTTCAATCACCATGACCACGCCTCTCTTCGTCTTCAGGCTATTTTCATAGCACTTACGGGCCTCTTCCTGATCTCACTTGATTACGATTACTTTGCCACTAAGATCTGGTAGCTTCATCTTCATGTGGCGTGTGGAGGACACTGCCCTTAATCTGTTCAAGGCAGGTCTGCCTGACAAGATGTTGTAAGCTGAGTTGGCGTTAACCACCAAGTACCGGATGCTCTCGGTGCGCGACGCCGCTCCATCAGTGAACGTCGTCCTCAGTTCCAGGTAACCACGTACCTCCACTAGGTTATCTGCAAACCCATACAAGCATCCAGTATAGGGTCTCAGCAGGTCGGGGGATAACTGTAGCTTGTTGAAGGTCGACCAAAACATGACGTCTGCAGAACTGCCCTGGTCGACGAGAACCCTATGTATCTTTCTTCCCGCTGTGACTATTGAAATGAGCACGGGGTCATTATCGTGTGGGACGACATCCCGCAGGTCAACCCTTGTGAAAACGAGGTCTGACTTCCACGGGTCATCCGGAAATTCCTCAGCAACTGAACTTACTGACCTCACATATTTCTTACGTTGAGAGGCAGTGGGTCCTCCTCTGGAAAAGTCGCCAGAAATGGTGTGTACTTCTCTGTGAGTCGGCATTTCGTGCGCTTGACCTTCCTCTGGTGTCGCCGTGGGTGTGGTTGTAGTAGACCCAGCGAGATAATCTTTTAGGAAACCATTCTTCACAAGCTCATCCAACTGATAGCCCAGCGCTAAGCAGTTGTTAATATGGTGCCCGAATGCTTCGTGAAATTCGCACCATAATTCTTTGTAAGGTCCCAGCACCTTGTCAGACTTCACTGGTGGCCTCAACTTGTCAGCTATGTTGGGCACAACGATGAGGTCTTTAAGTTCTACCACAAAATTGTGCCTTAGAGGTCTATTTCCCTCTCTCCTTCCTTCTGCTCGACCCCTAGGCTGGGTCCTCCTTGCCTCGTAGGTGCGCTTCCTTTCTTTGTTCTTCCTCTCTGTGGCGGCTTCGTGGACCCTAGCGGGTTGTGTGCGCATCTGCGCTCTTGGGCGTGTGGGTGCAGCAGTCATGCATTTCTCGTATGCCTCACCCTCAGAGGCAATGTGTTCTACCGCCCGACGCCTTCCTTCAGCAAAAGTCTTGGGGCGGCTGCGATTGAGTGACTTGCTGAAAGACCCAGGACACACTCATTTCCTGAATGCGTACACGATCATGGGCTCGTCTGTGGTACCCACCTTCACCACTTGCGCCCCGAAACGGCTTATGTACTCTTTCAGGGTCTCACCTTGGTACTGCTTCACGTCAAACAGGTCGTATGAAACTGGGGGTGGGGCCCTGTTGGCTAGATACTGCTATCTGAATCATCGCGAAAGCTGTGTGAAAGACGTAATGTGACTCTCTGGGAGGCTAATGAACCAATCCATGGCAATCCCAGTCAAAGTGCTCATGAAGAGCTTGCACCTTACGGCATTAGAGCCGCCTACCAACATCATCTGTGTGTGGAACGCAGTGAGGTGCGCCTCAGGGTCCTCCATCCCTGTGAAGGTTACTTTGGGCCCCATGAACGTGTTGGGATCGCTGTCTCTAGGATCGCCTGTGAGAATGGCGTTGAGAATTCTCTTGGTGGGGTGGCAGTCTCAGGCTCGTCTACGTCGCGCCATCCGCGGCGTAGTTCCTCGTTGGTGTGGTGGAGGTTATCGTTTCTCGCCTGAGATGCTGTGAGATCCGCCTGCATGTGCTCTTGCTCCGCTTTTGATGCTGCCATTGCTTCTTGCAACCCTTGCATCATGCCCATGATTTGTGGCATGGTCATCTCTTCGCTCCTAGCGCGTGCGGGCCTCATTTTCGTGGTTTTTGGAAGCCTTCTTGACTATCTGCGATTTGAGAACTGGAATCGGGTTGGAAACTGCAACTGGAACTGGAAAACTATGTGATGGGACTGACGTTTTATATCGGCCCCACGGTGGGCGCCAAATGTTCCCGCTGGTTGACCAGGGTCGTCTTTATGCGTGGCTTCTCCTCACGAGCTAGGGCACCTTCGTTCTGCTCCGTTCGTGAGTACCTGAAAAGAAGTGAAAAAAGGGGCGCCCTCGCGGCCGTTTGCACTCCGACAATCAAGTCAGCTAGCGAGAAACATCAAAGGTGACACACCTCCGTATTGGAACACCGTGAAAGGATGCTCTGAAGGTGGTCGAAATATTGGATAGCTAGTACTGTGTTGCCCTAATTAACTGTGCGCATAGTGGGTGCGCCGTGAAACAACTAGGGTTTTTTGTGACTCTGTGTAAAATGTGAGAATTAGGTTAAGACCTGACCCCCTCTTCATACGTCCCAAGCCCCTTTTTATACACCTCCCGCATTTAAAGCGTGTTAAAGCGCATTGAAAGCGTATAAAAACATGCCTTGAAACATTCGAAACTTAACTGAATTAACGCGTACCTTAGCGAATTTTTAGGAAAGCCTTGATTTTTCAGTGCTTGTTGCCACGTGTTCTTTTGACTTGATCGTTACTCTTCGTGGAGGGCCTTACAGCGTCATAACCTAACTTAGGGATAATCCATTGTGTAAGTCCTCCTTCTTGGAGTGCATTTGCGCAAAGGGGTGATTTTTTTGGGTGCCAACTCATGCGCCCAAGACTCTAATCAGTTGCCCTGGGAGCGTATCTACCTTTCTCTTGTACCATGCATGTGGTTCTCCCCTAGGCGTGGCCCTCGCATGGGTCGTATCTGTCCCAGGGTCTCCCAGCGGTGGCGTGGGTACTTCGTGAGTCAGGTTACCCCCTACTGGTACTAGAACTATGGCCTTGAAGCCACCTTTCTCTTCTCTTTATTATTGTCCTGAGGTACTAAGGCTTCTCGCGGTGTCGCCCCCTCCACGATCTTTCCTACCCATGGGTATCGTGGGGTGACACCGTCGATGCCTTAACTTAGCGACGCCTCATCTTGGTGACGCCTACACCTGGTGACGCCTACACCTTGGCAACGCCCTACCTTGGCAACGCCTCAAGTGGTCAATTCGTTGAATTTCTTCCTTGGGTCCCTTGAGGGTCCCCACCATATGTTGACTTTTGACTTTGACTTTGACTTTGGTCAACGCCCGGGGGCGGGACGGTACATTAGAGATGCATCTACTGTAGTTCCAGTGCCTGCATTAGAGGTTAATAAAGTGGGAGAGACACTTGGAAGATTTATTGAATGGCCTACACATCTAATAAAGACCATTTAAAAAATTTATCAAGTATATTTCATTAAGGGCTATTAGTGTTAGACTGGTTTTTAGATTTATACTTTATATTTGCTATTATATGTTACAAGACTCTGCTACAAGACAGAATGCACTATTTAGTGGTCATTTAAGCCCTCAAGTCCAACCATATGTGAATCCAATCCAAGTGTTGGTTAAGGTTTCACTTCAAATGTTTCAAGATTGTTGTGTGATTCATTGGAATGCCACATTATTTGGGGTTGACAATGGTGGTATACCATTGTACATAGCCACGCAAGATGTCTTTGAAATCATCCAGAGTAATCAATTGTTGAACATCGCAGTTATTCACTTATGGATGATGTAAGTACCCTTAATAATTACATGTTATACTTAATTGAATAATGTTTCATGAATCATGTCACTGATATTTATATTAACAATGTAGGTATATAAATCAGACAATTATCAACATGGACAATCTTGTCTGAGCCCCAATCCATACAAAAGTCTGGGAATAAAAAAATTGATTGACAGACTTACATTCAAAGATGGATTCAGACATTCAGAAAAAGAATTTATTTCGCTCCTTTTATAAATGGATAAGTAAAACTTGTTACATTTAGAGTTTACATGATTATAAAAATGACTAATGAAATTTTTTATATTAGGTCTCACTTGCAATTGATGCTTAATTGCCCCATAGACAACACTATTGTCTAATTTTGTTCACTGCATAGAAAGCCAAGTCAAGATATGAAGACTATAGTACAAAGGTCTGTTTTTCTCTTATGAATTATATAATTTATTGTAAATTACTAATGATTTTTCTCTTTTTAGTGCAATCAATGTATGCAGTGTCTTAAGGGCTAGATCCACTTCATCATCGCAAAATCTACTTTGGATTTATCCTAAGGTATATATTCACTTCTTCACTATAACTATTAAGTTTTACTTTTTTTAGTTCAATTAAATTAATTTTTACTTCTATTTCATAATAGTTCAATAAGCAAGAAGCGAACTTTGAATGTGGTTATTATGTAATGCATTGGATGTGGACTGTTCTTCGAACAAACTGAATGGGCAAGTTCCTCTTTTGCTTTGTCTCTAATTGTTGCTTCAAGGTGCCGCTTCACTGGGACAAAGGGGGCTCTACCTGTTAATCACACTCCGACGATCAAGTCAGTGAGAGCATTCAAATATCGAATCAGTTTCAATCTTAAGTATTCGAAAACAACCTACCTTTTCTAGGGGTCTCAAGCCCCTTTTATAGATATCACTTCAACGGTTTTCTCGAATCTCAATAGAGCAAGATTTCATTAACGAGAATATAATCTCAACAGAAAACACATAATCATAACATAAAAACATATTGTTTACGAGCACCTATGTTTTCGGGTGCTTAACAACAATAAAACATTCTATTCACATGCACCTTTATTCTCAGATGTTAACTACTTTATTCCCAACAACTTTTATTTATATTTAATTAGCATATATATTATAACCAATATGAATATTCCTTCTACTTAATTATCTTTTTTCGAGCTATCTACCAGTATCTGGGCCGAGCTCATGGCCCACCCTTTGGGCCCATACTGGCCCAAAAATCGAGCTAACCTAAACGCTTGGATAGAGGTCCCGAGTACTCTTGACCAATACACAAGCCCCTCAGGCTCGAGCTGAGCTTGGCTAGGTGAAGAGTTTTTCCAGCATTGGTAACTGACGTGACGCCTTCACAGAGGGTAGCTGATGAGACATCCCACCACACTAAATCTGAGACATCCACATCATGTGCATCAACAGCCAGGAAGCACTACCTCTTCATCTCCTTCAAACAGTTAAAACCCATTTCTTCCTCACTTATTTGTTATGCAATCTCTTTTCTCTCCAAAACTTTCATGCTTCTAAAACCTCTCTTACACCAAAAATTCTTTCGCACTTCTTCTCCTCCATCGTCATACTAGGTATTTTCCTCCACCAATCCCTATTGACATATAACTATTCATCTTACCGATTGCATTGTCTGAACTGTGATTTCTTGCCAATTCGTCATCTCTGTTTGGCCTGAATTGTGCTTGTATCTTTTTTGTGTTTCTGATTTTGTTCTAGCTATTTCTACAATGGATTACGGTTTAATGTATCCCTGGGCCAAGAAAGAGCTTCTAAAAGAGGTCTCTTATTACACCACCCATTTACGTCTTAGAGATTCAAGAGAAAACGGGTGTAGCATGAGTAAAAGACACGAGGGTAATGTAAAAATTGTAGTGTGTAGGGAGGGTGAGCCCAAATATTGTGATGAGTCATCAGACCGTAGTGGTTCATTTTGTTTCTTTTATGCCATGTTTTTCAAAAAGGTTCTCTTGTGTCTCCCTTTATCCATTTTTAAAAAAAGAACTATTAACTGAGCTCAATGTTGCCCCTGCCCAGCTACACCCTAATACCTTGGCATTTTTTCGGGCATTCAACATTTTGTGTTCCAAGTTCAACATCTCGTCTTTAAGTTTTTCTCTATTTCTTCGAGGCTAAAGACACGAGCAGTAAATTGTGGGTATATTTGAACGGTGCCCCTAGAAGAGCCTTGCTGACCTTCTTCCATTCTTCATATAAAAACTTTAAAGGAAAATTTGTTAAAGTTCGAGCTAGGAGATCCAACCCTTCTGGATGGATGTCCCCTGTATTGGACCCCTGAGCCCAAATTCTCGAGTGTTCGGCACCTGGAGGATTTGTCGCCAAAAGATCATGGAATATGTGTGTTCCCAATGAGCTTGAAGGTTGTTTTTGATACCTTTTACTTGTTGACAAAAGAGTAATAAATATCAAGTTAGAGAGGATTTTACTAATGGAGGAAGAGGCCATCCACCCAAACATTTAAAGTTCTTCCTTCTAGTCTTCTAAAAAATTAAAGAAGAATTAAATAAAGAGAGGACCAAGCCTAAAGCCAAAAGAAGACTACAAGCATTCAAGAATGGGCTCCAATTAATATCTCTCCTTATAATTTCTTTTGTATAAATTTGTAAATAATATAGAATAGCTTTAGGATGTGCTAAAGAGGGAAACCTTAAAGACAACTCTTTTGTATAGCACCTATAGGCATTAGTTTTTAGGAAAGATCGAGAAGGTGCCTCTTCACTCTCCATTTTAGGCGCTAGAATTGGAAAGGTTAGAAGGCTACCTTGGAAAGCTTCTCTTGTAAGCTTTCTTTGTAATATGTTACCGGTCCTCCTTCCTATAAAAGGATGGCTTGGGTCTTTGAAATAATAGAATTGATTTTTGAGTAAAGAACCTCTCCCAAATTGGTGAGTGAATTGAGAGAGACTTGGTCTTCTTCTCTTCTAGTCTTATCTTGAGTGCATTCTTGGACTCTCAAGTGGCGGCATCTACACTCATCTTGAAGCCTTTCATCCTTCAAGTAGTGTGCACATCTCCACGTACCACAACCACATAAGTGTCCTAGTTCTTTTCATCTTCTTCATCCATTTCCATTCCAAAACAAACTCTAAAACAAGTCTTTGATGTTTCTAGTCATTTCAATTGGTAGAACTTTCTTATTTTGTGTTTTTGTTCGGTAGTTTCTTCTAACTTGTTGTTCTTGTGATTGTGGTTGAGTTTCCTTGTGTTATAATCGGTTCGTTTGTGTTTCCTTGTGTTTAAGTCGGTTCATTTGCATTCTAGCTTGTTTTAATCGGTTCAAATGCCATATTAAGGGTTTCTATATGAGTTTGGCTTGGTTACTTGTGATTTGGTGAGTTCTTGAATGTTAAGAACATTGATCCAACTCTTAAAAAGTGCCTAATCATATTCCAACTCTGGTTGAATCCATAACATGTTCATATAATATCTCTATCATGTTATTGGAATCATATCATGTGGTATCATGAGTCTTAGGTTTCTTCTTATGTGTGTTTGAGTTGTTTTAGTACTTTTAATTCAAGAACTTTACATTCTTGTTGTTACCTTTCTGTTTTAGGTTTATTTTTTGAGTTTTCTTGATGTTTTCTTGGTCTTATTACATTGTGTTTGTGTCATTTTGATTTTTGAATCCTTATAAGTTTTGTCAAAGTTATGTTTCTCCAAAAAATGTTAACAATTCTATGTAGTCCTTTTGTTGATATTTTTGGTTTCTTGATTTTGTATTGAGTACAGTTTTATGTGTTTGTTTTGTTGATCCTTTGGTGCTTTTTCTTTTTAGTTTTGAGTTCATACTTGTGTCTTTTAAAGTTCTTAATTTTGTTTTTCATTTTAGTTAGGTTTCCTCTGTTTTCTTGAAAACGTGTTGACTGTTTCGATTTATTGCAATTTCTTTGCTTACTGGAAATTTCTGAAATTCTTGATTTGAGTTCTTCAAAGTGTTATAAAAAATGTAGAAAAAGAAATACATCAAAATTCCAAGTACAAAAAAAATGATAAATGAAATACGTTCAGTGTATAATTCAGGCGAAAAAAATACAGTAATCTGGCAGTGATTTTGCAAAATTTATCACAATTAATTGGCTTACTGTTTTTGTGTAAGAGCCATTGTTGAGATAAGATCTTGAAATTTCTATGGTTTAAATTTCATAATCCAGTTTGCATTATACAGTTCCAGATAAATCTGTAAAGTCACGTACAATTTGCAAATAAAAAATAAAAAATTCCAGTAGTTCTGTTTTTTTGTTTTCTTCATCTATTCTAGTGCTTTTCTTTAGGTTTCTTTTGTTTGTCATCCTTTAATTGAGTACCTTATTTTCTTGCTTGTCTTTTCTTCACTATTCTTTGAGTTTGTCACATATCTTGTATTCCTTTTGCTATAGCCTTTCTTGTTTACACCTTTTCTTGCTTGTCTTTTATTGTTCTTTAAGTTTTATGGTGTATTGGCTTTGAGAAAGAGTGTTTTTGCTTTGACATATTTCCTTTGAGAGTTACAAGACCTCAAGTGCAGATTGGTTGAGGGAAGTTTCCTTTCTTGGAGTGACTTGAGTGACTTTTAATTTTTCAGTACATCGCTATAATTGTTCCACTTGCTAACCTTGTTTTTCTTAATATTGTTGCTATTGTGTTTGTTGTTTTCTTTGTCCAATGGATACATATTCAAATACCGAATCTTCCAAGGCACATTCTACTCATAAAGCCTATGTTCTTAGTTAAAAGAGGCAAAATGAGCCCTTACTCTCAAAGATGACGCTATGCAAAAGATGGAAGAAAGATTAGCAATCAAAGATGAAGCTATGCAAAAGTTTGAAGAAAGATTGGCAAAGGTTGAATTGAAGCAAGAAAAATCCACACATTCAATCCACGGAAGACATCATTCTCCTAGACATTCTTCCAAAGGTTCTTCCAATGCTCACGGCCATGGAGAGGAACATAGAAGAAGGAGGCATCATCATCATTCTCATGGAGAAAGCCATCACCGTGAACAAAGACATCACCAAGAAGCGAAGCCTCAATGTTCTTTTGTAAAAGTACCTAGCTTTAGTGGTGATAGTGATCCTAATGTGTATTTAGATTGGGAGATTAAATTTGAACAAATTTTCCTATCCTATGAGGTCAATGATGACCAAAAGGTGAAAATAGCCTCCTTAGAATTCATAGATTATGCTATGCAATGGTGGCATAGACTTGTAATGGACATTATATACAACAAGAGACCTCTCGTGGTTTCTTGGAACGATTTGAAAGAGTGTATGCGCCTTAGATTCGTGCCACCACACTTTAGAAAAGACCTAATGTTGAAGCTCCAACGGTTTCAACAAGGCACGCTAAGTGTGGATACTTACTTTAAAGAGTTAGAAACGCTTTTACTCAAAGTAGACATGGATAAAGGTAAGGAAGCTAAGATAGCTAGGTTTGTGAGTGGTCTAAGAAGGGATATTCAAGATGTTGTTGAACTTCAGGAGTATTCATCTTTGGGATCTTTGGTTCACCTTGCAATGAAGGTTGAATCCCAACTTGCAAAGAAAAATGTATTTAAAAAAAACTACAACAATTCTTGGAAAAATAAAAAAAGCTTTTTCAAAACTTCCTTCTAAAGATTCTTCTTTCAACCCTAAGGAGTCTAAGCCTTCTACTTCTACTCATATATCACCAATCAAATCGTCTATTAAGAAATGTTTTAAATGTTTGGGATATGGTCACAAAGCTTCTAATTGCCCTTCTAAAAGGAATATGTTTGTGCATAATGGGGTAGTAGTTAGTGAGCATGATTCCAATTCATCTAGGCATTCTTCACCTTCTAAGCCATCAAGTGAGATTGAGAGCAATAGTCCTTGTGAAGGTGACTTATTGATGATAAGGCGAATGTGGGGAACAATTCCAAAATCTTTGGATGATACCCAAAGAGAAAATATTTTTCACACTCGTTTTCTTATCACCAACAAGTTATGTTCCTTGATTATTGATGGAGGTAGTTGCACTAATGTGGCTAGTACAAGAGTTGTGGAGAAGTTAGCCTTACCCACTATCTCTCATACCAAGCCTTATAAATTGCAATGGCTTAGTACCGAAGGTGAAATCATGGTTAACAAACAAGTCCTCATTAACTTTGCAATAGGAAAGTATAAAGATGAGGTTTTATGTGATGTTGTGCCCATGGAAGCAACTCATCTTCTTTTAGGAAGGCCTTGGCAATATGATAGACATGTTTTACATGATGGCCTATCCAATACAATGTCTTTTTCCTTCAAACGGCGCAAGGTTATCTTAAAACCCCTCTCTCACAAGAAGGTTCATGAGGACCAAATAAAAATGAAAACTAAAAGAGAAAATGAGAAAGCAAAAGAAGTAAGTACTAAACCGAGTCACACCACTTTATCCACTAAATCAATTATGTTGACTCGTGCTATACCTCAAGTTGAACCTCAAAGGTATTCTTCTTCTTTATCTTTTTCATTACCCAAGGTTCCTATTTCAACACCAACTTGGTTAAAGAATGTTAGGGATGATTTTTTCATACCTCCTAATGGTTTTCACCATTTAAAAGGACTTTTTCCAAAAAATATCATCATTCCCAAACAATATTTTCCAACTTGGTCTGTCTATAGGACCTCTTCTTCTGAACTTCCACTACTTACACATTCTAAGTCATGTTTGCCTTTCTCTTATTCCACTGTTAATCTTGATAGTAAACTGACTTTGTTATATGCAGGGATTCAGAAATCGTGGACGAATTCTATCCAACTCGGGGAGCATGATAAATATCAAGTTAGAGAGGATTTTACTAATGCAGGAAGAGGCCATCCACCCAACATTTAAAGTTCTTCCTTCTAATCTTCTAAAAAATTAAAGAAGAATTAAATAAAGAGAGGACCAAGCCTAAAGCCAAAAGAAGACTACAAGCATTCAAGAATGGGCTCCAATTAATATCTCTCTTTATAGTTTCATTTGTATAAATTTGTAAATAATATAGAATAGCTTTAGGATGTGCTAAAGAGGGAAACCTTAAAGACACCTCTTTTGTATAGCACCTATAGGCATTAGTTTTTGGGAAAAATCTAGAAGGTGCCTCTTCACTCTCCATTTTAGGCGCTAGAATTGGAAAGGTTAGAAGGCTACCTTGCAAAGCTTCTCTTGTAAGCTTTCTTTGTAATATGTGACCGGTCCTCCTTCCTATAAAAGGATGGCTTGGGTCTTTGAAATAATAGAATTGATTTTTGAGTAAAGAACCTCTCCCAAATTGGTGAGTGAATTGAGAGAGACTTGGTCTTCTTCTCTTCTAGTCTTATCTTGAGTGCATTCTTGGACAAGTGGCCGCATCTACACTCAACTTGAAGCCTTTCATCCTTCAAGTTGCGTGCACATCTCCAAGTACCACAACCACATAAGTTTCCTAGTTCTTTTCATCTTCTTCATCCATTTCCATTCCAAAACAAACTCTAAAACAAGTCTTTGATGTTTCTAGTCATTTCAATTGGTAGAACTTGCTTATTTTGTGTTTTTGTTCGGTAGTTTCTTCTAACTTGTTATTCTTGTGATTGTGGTTGAGTTTCCTTGTGTTTTAATCGGTTCGTTTGTGTTTCCTTGTGTTTTAATCGGTTCATTTGCATTCTAGCTTGTTTTAATCGGTTCAAATGCTATATTAAGGGTTTCTATATGAGTTTGGCTTGGTTACTTGTGATTTGTGGAGTTCTTGAATGTTAAGAACATTGATCCAACTCTTAAAAAGTGCCTAATCATATTCCAACTCTTGTTGAATCCATAACATGTTCATATAATATATCTATCATGTTATTGGAATCATATCACCTTCTTCCATTCTTCATATAAAAACTTTAAAGGAAAATTTGTTTAAGTCCGAGCTAGGAGATCCAACCCTTCTGGATGGATGTCCCCTGTATTTGACCCCTGAGCCCAAATTCTAGAGTGTTCGGCACCTGGAGGATCTGTCGCCAAAAGATCAAGGAATCTGTGAGTTCCTAACGAGCTTGAAGGTTGTTTTTTATACCTTTTACTTGTTGACAAAAGAGTACTTCCCTGGTACTCTGAAAGTTTACACTGGTACTCCTGATTTCCTACGCTTGGTGAAAATAACTCTACTACCATTATTAACCATTTACTTTTTTTTTTATTTTTTTTTTGCAGAAAGGATGTTGTCCAACATCAACAAGGCAGAGTTAGTTGAGCTAGCTAGAAAGATGAGGGTGTCTGTTAGCCAGTCCAAGAAATCTTTGAAGCAGAAAAGGAAAGCTCTAGTTACAATTACTCAAGCTTCGACCGAGCAGGATGAAAAAACCACCTCTGGGCTCGTCTTCAAATGAAAAAGGAAAATGGCTACTCCCCCTACTGAGCACTCTCACTCAGATGCTCGAGCTCCGCATCAAGACGTCGCTCACTCAGATGGCCATGCTCTGCCCCAAGATGTAATCATCATCCAAGAACGCGAAGCTGAGAGCTCTAATGGGAATGAGTTTGTGGGATCCAAATTTCAACATCCCAACATATATCTTGTATTCCTTGTGCTATAGCCTTTTCTTGTTTACACCTTTTCTTGATTGTCTTTTATTGTTCTTTAAGTTTTATGGTGTATTTGCTTTAAGAAAGAGTGGTTTGCTTTGACATATTTCATTTGAGACTTACCAAAACCTCAAAAGCAGATTGGTTTAGGGAAGTATTCTTTCTTGGAGTGCTTTGAGTGTCTTTTTATTTTCTTTACAGCACTATAATTGTTCCATTTTCTAACCTTTTTTCTTGAAATTGTTTGTTCTTTTTGTTTGTTGTTTTGATTTTGCAATGGATACCTTATCAAGTGCAGCACCTTCTAAACGTCATTCCCCTCCAAAATCATACTTCATTGCTGAATTACAAGAAGCTAAAACAAAACTTGCACAACAAGATGAGGAATTGAGACAAATAGAGACAAGGAATCAAATCTTAGAAGTAAAACACATGGAGAAAAGATTGTCAAAACTTGCCATGAAGCATGAAAGATCAATTCCTCACGGCCAACATCATCATGGGCGTTTTAAGGAGTTCCAACAACTATGGGAGCTTTGAAAAAAAGGAAGAATGGAAAATACATAAACTTGAAACATGTGGCAATGCCTTATTCTCAAATTGTAAATCTTCCTACTTTTAGTGGTGTTGATGATGGTTATGTGTATTTAGATTGGGAAGCTAAGGTTGACCATATTTTTCATGAGTATAAGGTCCAAGATGACAAAAAACTTAGGATAGTTTCTTTACACTTTTTGGACTATGCCAAAGAATGGTGGCATCAAATTCTTAGGCACATTGGATATAACAAGAGACCTCCCGTGGTTTCTTGGAATGATTTAGAAGAGTGTATGCGAGCGTGGTTTGTTCTTCCTTCTAGGAAGGGACACTTGTTGAAGTTCCAAAGGCTTCCTCAAGGACATAGAACGGTAGATGAATACTTTAAATATTTTGAAACAACTTTGACTAAAATGAATATGCATGTTAATGAAGAGTCAAAGATAAAAAGGTTTGTAAAAGGTTAAAGAAGAGAAATTAAAGATTTTGTTGAATTAAGTGAGTATTCATCTTTAAAAGAAGTAGTTCACCTACCAATCAAGGTAGAATCACACCTTTTGAAGAAAACACATTTAAAAAAATACTCCTAGTGATTGTTTCTACAAATCATCAAAGAAGGATGAAAACAAACTTTCGCCTAAACCTTTTCCTTCAAATTTTTCAAACGCTACCTTTTCTAACCAACAAATTTCTACAAAGAATTCGTCTACATGTCCTAAGTCACCTACCAAAACTTCAAAAATAAAATATTTTAAATGTTTAGGTTTTGGGCACATAGCTGTTCATTCTCCACAAAAACAAACCTTAATGATAAACAAGGTAAAACAAGACCTAACTCAACCACCTACCAAAAGTGAAAATGATAAAGGCAAAGAAGGCCAAGTTGACATGGGTCTTATCCTTTCACCTCCAATGTGTTTTCCTTCCTTATCTTTTTCATTACCAAAGGTTCTTACTTCACCACCATCTTGGTTAAAGAATGTTAGGATGATTTTTTCATACCTCCTAATGGTTTTCACCATTTAAGAGGACTTTTTCCAAAAAATATCATCATTCCCAAAAAAAAGTTTCCATCTTGGTCTGTCTATAGGACCTCCTTTTCTGAAATCCCACTGCTTACAAATTCTAAGTCATGTTTGTGTTTCTCTTATTCAACTGTTAATTTTGATAGTAAACTGACTTTGTTATATGTAGGGATTCAGAATTCATGGACGAATTCTCTCCAACTCGGGGAGAATGATGGAGATCAAGTAAAAGATGATTTCATTAATGGAGGAAGAGGCCATCCACCCAAGCATTTAAAGTTCTTCCTTCTAGTCTTCTCAATAAAGAAGAAATTAAATAAAGAGAGGACCAAGCCTAAAAGAAGACTACAAGAATTCAAGAATGGGCTCCAATTAATATCTCTCTTTGTAATTTCTTTTGTATAAATTTGTAAATAAAATAGAAATAGCTTTAGGAAGGTTCTAAGAGGGAAACCAAAAAGACACCTCTTTTGTAAAGTACCTTAGGCGCTAGTTTGTAGGAAAAAGCTAGAAGAAGTTATTCTTCTTAATTCCTTCTCTTTAAGCTCTAGTTTGGGAAGGGATTAGAAGAATGACCTTTCAAGCTCCTTCTCTTTTGTACATTTGTGACCAGCCCTCTCTATTATAAAACGGGTGCTTGGGTCTTTGAAATAACAAGTTGAAATTGACTTTTGAGAAGTAAACAAACTCTACCAAATTGGTGAGTGAGTGTGAGAGACTTGTGTCTTCTCCTCTTCTAGTCTTATCTTGGGAGATCTTGGGCTCTCAAGTGGCGACAACATTTATCTTGAAGTCAATCCACCCCTTCAAGTGGCGTGCAGAATTCCAAGAGCTTCATCCACATAAGTCCATTTTCCCCTTCACTTTCCAAATTACCCATTTTTGTTCTACTTGTTTGTTTTCACTTTCAATCGGTGCAATCTCTTCCTTATGATGCCTTCTTTCATTCGCTGCACTTATATTCAATTTTAATTGGTGCAAATTGGTTGTTCTTGCTGTTTTGGTCACGACCTCCATGGTTATAAATGCTATACGTTGTGTTCTTGTGTTTCTATCCATGGGTTTGTTGTTCTTGATGGGTTTCTATGTGAGTTTGGCTTGGTTCTTGTACCGTTCCGGTCATCGGGTGTGATGGCGTGGACAGTGAGTGACTATGTGGAGCGTACTTGGAGGGACACGTGGTCGACAAAAAGACGAGTAGTCAAGAAGTTAACATAGTCGTCATTCGGTGAAGCGGCGTTCTTTAGTGTACATAGTCGGTTGTTGCCAAAGTTTCATATCATCACCGTGTTTGAGAATAGAAGATCAAGTGGTCAGGAATCGCCGTAAGAAGCACATCGCCGGATGTTTCAGTAAACTTAGTTAAAGTTGTTCGGAGGTTCAGGCGTGTAAACATCAGCACGAAACATAGAGGTTAAGATCCAAGGTGATCATGTCCTAGCATGAGAAGTGAGTTAGAGGAAGCAACTTGCTCATCGGTGATAGGGTTTCCCAGAATGAACATTCATTGATAGCGAGGTTTCCTTAGCTAGAACATGCATGGCGTGTCAGTGAAGAAGGTGGCACTTGCGACAGGCGATACCACAGAGGTGGTGTACTGTGTTGCATCCTGGTACTTGCCTTGTCAGGTGCGCATTCCAAAGTGTGTTACGTGCTAGGTTACTCCTTGTATGGGTAACTTAGTCGCGTAACGAGATACATAGAAATGACGCTTGAGTTACTTTAGCCCCAGATGATGACACGTGTAGAGTTGGATACGAGCCACGTGTCCAAAGGTGTAACTGCCTGGGGAGAGAAAATGCCTAAGTATAAAAGCTGAACTTAACAGAATTTGAAGGGGGAAATTCATTACGATTCATTTTCTGAGAAAGGGCACTTGAGCACGGTTCCACAGAATCCAGTTTCTCTGAATTTTTGGTGTTCCTGCTGTTGACTTGACCGTTGGAGTGCACCGGCCACAGTGGCGCTATTCTGTAATTTCAGGTTCTCAAAGAGGAAATCTGGAACGAAGACTTGAAATGCACGTGGCGTTGAAGCTAGTGAGTGTAGGTCGTGACGAGGCAACATTCTTGCGTTTAGTCAACCGGCTGGATCATCTGGCGCCCACCGTGGGGATGTGTAAAAGGTGATTCCCAACCACATTTCGAGTTTATTGAAGTTTTGGTTATCTCTGTTCGATTGCTTGATGTCGCAATTGGTTTTCTGAGGTTTCCACCGTTCGTTTGGAATTTTAATCGGTGAATTGGAGTTTCTTTGAGTTTGCTGAAGTTTCTACCGGTTGATTACCGGATCAATCGCTTCGCTGAAATTCGTTTCGAAGGTTTCGGGAGCTCACGCTGAGGTAGTGAGTAATTGCGAAGATTTTTGGGCGTTTGAATCGATTGTTTGCTGGTTTGGTCGGTTTCTTGGAGTTTCTTTAAGTTTGATGGAGGATTGACCGATTGATTGCTGGATCAATCGCCTTTCTGGAGTTTGTTTGAAGAGTTTGGAGTTTCGTACTGATTTCTTGGAGGTTTTATCGAGCCGTAAAGCATTTCCAGGATTTTGGTTTAGAACGTTTGCGATTGTATAATCCTGTGAACATAGTGTGATTTTCTGAAGTCTATTGAGAAAGGATAAGGACAACGCGGAACGGGCCAATCCATTTTTTGGATAACTTGTTTTCCAACTGGTAGGGAATGGCCTTTCGCATCACCAAGTCAGCAACCTTGAACTACCGAGGTTTCGTCTTGGTCTTTTGCTTTAACTCCACCCTTCTCTTTAAATCCTTCGAGTTAATATGGGCATGTTCATGCATCTCGTCCAACAAATCCAGGTTTACCTTCTTTCCTTCGTTAGATTCCTCAAAAACAAAGCTTTGGAACCTAGGAGAATTCTCTTGTATCTCCACGAGTATCATGCCATCTGACCCATATACCAAACTAAAAGGTGTCTCTTTGGTTGTTGATTGTAGAGTGGTGTGATAGGGCCACAGGATTTAGGGAACTTCTTCTGACCAATTACTTTTGGCTTTTTCTAACCTCCTCTTCAAAGCTCTCAATAGGACTCTGTTAGCTACCTCAACCTGGCCATTCATCTGAGGGTGTTTAACCAAGGCGAACACCTGCTTTATTCCAAGCTCCGAGCAAAGCTTACCCAATTGTTGACTGGCAAAATTGGGTTCCGTTGTCGGACACTAGGCGCCTCGGAATCCCAAAATGACACACAATGTTCATCCACACAAAATGTTGTACCTTGTGAGCAGTTTGTGCAACTGGCTCGAATTCAATCCACTTGGTGAAGTATTCAATGGCCACAATGAGATATTTCATCTGCCGTATCGCAAAGGGAAAGGACCTAAAACGTCTATTCCCCATGTATGGAAAGGTCACAGGCTATAAATTGACTGCAACTCCTTAACTGGTGTGTGGCACCAATCGACATGCTTCTGACATTGTTCACAGTGTTGAGCATATTTCACGCAATATTCCTTCATGGTCGGCCAATAATACCCAGCTTGGATGACCTTCAATGAGAGAGTTTGTCCTCCTAGGTGACTACCGCAAATGCCTTCATGGAGCTCAGCCATTATGTGGGCTCACTGATCTCCACTTACACATGTGATGATTGGGTGGGTATAATCGTGACGAAAAAGATTTCCATCTATCAAGGTATACCGCGTTGCATTCCTCTTAACAATTTTGGCCTCCATGGGCTTGGGAGGAAGTAACCCATAAGCGAGGTAACGCTTGTAAGGTGTCATCCAAGTCTCCGTGGTGTTGACCTTCAAAACTTCAAGAAACTCGTCCCCCAATAACACATAGGTCGTTATTCTTGGGACTTTCAGGGTTTCTTGAATCATCGACTGATGTCTTCTCCCTTTTCCTAAGCTGACCCCTAAGACCTCCACATGGTCGACCTCGGCCAATCCTCCTTCAGTTGTCCAGGGTGACTTTAATGTCTCCTGGATTACTGACCTCTGCCGACCTCCCTTCCCTAAGCTAGGTAGCTTAGACAATAGGTCTGCCCCGGATTTCTGCTCTCTAGGAACATGAACAAGATCAAACATAGAGAAAGTTGATCTGAAGATCTGCATATACCTGAGGTATGAAGCTAGCTGCAAGTCCTTAGCTTGATCCATCTACTAAATGAACACAATGGAAGTCATCTAAATCGGGTTGTGAGTCCTCAAACGAAAGTTCTACAATGAAATCAGCGTATACCTGACCCTTAATATGCCCCCGTGATTCATACTGTATGTCAAACTCGAATAACTCCACCACCCAACGAAACATCTGACTTGCTATATTGGGCTTTTGAAGAACGTTGCGAATGGGCAGATCGATCATCACAATTACGGTGAAGCTCTGAAAGTATTGCCGAAGTAATCGAGATGTAAACACCACGGTTATGGCCACTTTCTCGATGGCTTAATATCGAGTTTCTGGTCCTTGTAGTACCTTACTCACAAAATAGACTTTATCTTGATCTTGCAAAATGACCAAGCTGATTGCTCGATCTGTAATTGCAAAATAAAGACGAATAGGGGTACCTGGATTAACTTACCAAGAACAGGGGGACTGGCGAAGTACTCTTTCAACTTGGTGAAAGCTTCCTGATAGTTGTCGTTTTGTTGTCAAATTAATATGAATCTAACGTAGACTTGTCTAACACTAGAGAGATGATAGTATAATTGATGGAAGAGACCCCAGAACCAATCCTATCAAAGGCCACCAAAATGCTACATTTAAGACAATCACTATAATCATTTAGGGGTCAAGGGGACATTTTTACATGTCATAGACTCTAGTGTGAGATAGTTCTTCTTCCTTTATTAGTTAAAGTAGCATAGTTTAAATCTTTTTGTAAATGTGATGAAACATGCAAAGTGGTACTTAAAAGGATAAACCTAACTTTAATTAGAAATAACCATTTCTAATTAAACTTAGGACCGACCCAATTAGCTAGCGTAATGGGCATAAATTCTAGACCAACCACACAAGGAATACTTCTAGAATTTACCTCCATTTAGGCGCCACCTCACCCACTCCATGTGCTTCCATGTGCTCACACATGCATGTAATATGGCTAGCATTTCATTTGTATTTGGCTCTTCAAAATTCCAACCCTCCAATCCTATATAAGGAGGTGCTTGGATCTCATTTTGTAAGATTAAAATTGAGTATTGTTATGCTGCCAAACTTGAGCCATAATTTCTACTCCTTGCCTAGCATCTAGGTTTTAGTCTTCAATCCTTACACCTTCAAAGGGGTTGGCCGAACCTCCCTAATCTCACACTCTTCATGCACCTTCAAGGCACCCACACTTCCTAGGAAGGCCTTGTTCCATCAACAACCATAAGCTTCCGCAAATCTCACCCCAAAATACACCAAAAGGAGACATCAATGCCATCAATAATTGTGGCCAGATGACCCCAAGTCGTCTTCCAACGAATCCAATAGTGATTCAGTTAACCGAATTCAAAATTGTTCTCGCATGTTGACTCGCTCGCCAATTGACTCGAACGGCAATCCCTGGCCCGCCTGTCTCTGCCATAGAATCGAACTTCCATGGTTGAAGAATCTCTCACCTGCAAAGACAAAGGATGCCTTGACGACCGTTTGCACTCTGGCACTCAAGTCAGTATTAGGGCAAAGAAACAATAAGTTTATAAAGTAGTTTCAGTCTTAGAAACCGTGTACCTTGCTAGAGCTCTTAGCACCCTTTATATAGGTTGAAACTAGGGTTTACCTCTATTCTGTTACCCATATCTAGGGTTCCTTGGGGAATGTCCTTGTGCCGCTATTACACAATCTTAGCATAATGCCATGCATGCAACTTCCCTTGGAAACCCTAACCATAACGGGCCTTAGTGCCCCCAAGGACCATTTACTCGTGTCGCGCCTCACTGCGTTATACACACCACCTGCATGGGTCTCTCGTGTCTTAGGGCTTCCTTCCATCTCTAATGTCTTAACTGGTAACTAGTATAATTTTGGGGCCCACCTTATGTGGCCAATCATAACTGCTTAGGTCACCGACGCCCGATCTCTCCCTCTGTTAGCGATGCCCGATGTCGATCCCTAACGTCGATGTCCGAGGACTGGTCAGTACAAAAATCTATCTACAAGCAATGAAAAGTTAGTAATAACAATAATAATAAAAAGTGGATTAAGATAGTTATGCAGAAAATATAAAAGATATTGAAATAGAAAATAAAAAGCGGTTGATCCCCAAGTTCTTCCACCATTGAATTTTTCACAGGTTCTCTAAAGATTAATCCTTTCTCAATCCTCCAACATAGCTAAACCAGATTGAACATGCACCGATCTGATTCAACTGAAACTCACCAATAAAACATGCGTCTACTAGTTTAATCAATACCCACTTTGTTCCATGCATATACTTCATAGGAATGCTTATCTCCTCTCTCTTGAATCAGGCGCCCAAGAAATTAATTAGAACAATGCAAACTAACTAAGAAACCAAAGTTTAAGATAAGGAAGACTCTCAATCATACGTTCAAGTACAACCTATCACAAAAACCAGTTTTCCAGAAGATTAGACAATAAAAACAACTACTATAAAGAATTGAAAAATGAAACTTTTATTGAACAAAAACTCATAACTCAATGGGAATTACAAAAGAATCAACTAAAAAGGTTTAGCCTACCATGCAGAGGCAAAACAAAAGAATTACAAAGAAGAAAAGAAACTAAGAAAACCCTATGAAGCTCTCTCTTTCTCCTTGATGCTTGTGTCCTTTTATAGGCTTTTCTGCTCCAAGGATCTTGGGAAAATATTGTAGTTTATATTTTGTGAATAGTTTCCAACTTTCCAGAATTCTTGTATTTTGCAGAAGATTTGCTTCCAATTATGTTTAAGATATTGTAGATTTTATTTTCTCCTCATAATTTGTTTCCTGTTTTGGTTCTAGAAGCAACTTGGACTTTTGCATATTTGACCAATTCATAAAGGTAGATGCTTCCTCCGGATAATTTACTCTAAAAACACAAAATTAACAATAATAATAGTTAAGACCCAAATAAACCCAATTATATGAATCTAAGTTAAAACAATGGATTTATTCATTATTATAGTCCAATAATCCATGATTAAAGCTATTGAGTGTGAATAAATATATGTTCATCACTTCCTCACATTCACTAGTCTACACAAAATGGTTGTTCTTATTAACACATTGGAAATATTGGTACCCCTTGTCTCCACTGGTAAAAAAGAAACGATAGAGGGCAACCATGCGCCCGGGTAGCTGTTGTACCTCCTTCACATTTGTCAGGCTCCTCATCCTATAATTGTCGCGCATTTTTCGGGATTCGCCTCTATTCCCCTTTCACTTAGTAGGAAGCCAAGGAACTTTCATGCTTTTACTCTGAACACACACTGATCTGGATTAAGCTTTAAGTTGGACTTCGCTATTGTTGTGAATCGCTCTTCCAAATCAGCAATATGTTGATCCTTCCTTTCCGACATGACGACCATGTCATCTACATACGCCTGCATGTTTCACCCGAGCATTGGGACGAGGATCCGATCCATCAGCCTTTGATAGGTTGCGCCAACGTTTTTAAGGCCAAAAGGCATGACCTTGTAGCAGTAACTAGCGACGTCGACCATAAAGGTTGTCTTATTCTCGTGCTTCAAGTGCATACGAATCTGGTTATACCCCGAGAACGAATATAGAAAGCTTAATAACTTACAACCTGAGGCGTTGTCAACCAAGGAGTCTATGCTCGGTAATAGGTAAGAATCCTTAAGCCTTGTTGAGATCCGTAAAGTCGACACCCATCCTCCACTTCCCGTTGGCCTTCTTTCCCAGCACAACATTTGACAACCATTTAGGGTGTTGGATCTACCTTATGTGGCCACAATCAAAAGTTTTTGAGTCTCCTCTCGGATGACTAAGTTCTTATCTTCATTGAAGTTTCTTCTCCTCTGGACCACGAGCTTGACCCTTTCATCCATGGTAAGCCGATGGCATAGAAAGTCTGGGTCTATCTCAGGCATGTCCGCAGATGACCATGCAAAAGCATTCATGTTATCTGATATTACATCGGCTATCTTATCTTCTAACTCTTAGCACAACGAGGTGTCGAGCTTGAACTTTTTCCCTTTTATCTCCCTTTCCTGAACCTCTCTAGTAGGACCAGGTCGTCTCTTATTGACGACATTTGCCTCCGCAATCCATTATGGCTCTCTTGCCTGGATAGCGATTGCGTAAGTTCCCCTTCGATTCTTTAAACTACTCTCATTACATTTTTTTGTCATCTTCTTATCGGACATTATAGTAATCACCCCTCCTTCAGGAGCAGGCAACTTCATCTTCATATAGGTTGTCGAGGCCACCGCACCCAACCTTTTCAGGGAAGGTCGTCCCAAAAGCAAGTTGTAAGCAGAATATGCGTTAACAACGATGTACCCGGTGGTAATCGTCCTGGCCGTACTCTCCTCGGAGAAGGTCATCCTCAGCTCAACATATCCTCGTACTTCTACCTGATCTCTCGCGAAGCCGACTAAACACCTGTCGTATGGCCTCACTAGTTAGGGGCTAACTACAAGCTGGTGAACATTCCCCAAAACATTACATCAGTTGAGCTCCCTTGATCGATTAAGACTTTGTGCACCTTCCTTCCCACACTGATGACAAATATCACCACCGGATTATCCTCGTGAGGAACCACATCCTCCAGGTCAGAACTCTTGAAGCAAAGAGTGGGCTCCAGAGGTTGATCAGGTCTCCTCGTATCCAGCGACATCACTACTCGTGCATAACGTTTACGTTTGGAGGCCGAGCTACCTCCCCTGGAAAATCTTCCCAATATGGTGTTCAACTCTCCATAGATCGGTGTCTCATGTGCTTGGTCCCTAATACAAACCAAGCCAACAAGGAGATGACCAAGGATGCAAATTACCATTCACAAAGTGTGAATTCATCTCCAATTTCATGTGAAAACCTCACCAGAGGACGAAATGGCAAAGACCAGAGCATCTTATGTTCTTTCTGCAGTCTTCTTAAGAATAAAACAAGTTGTAAATAAATTAGGCTCATTTGAAGGGTCCAAATAGCAATATAGGCAAAAAATAGGTGCTTAGAGCATAAATAGGAGTGCTCATAGCAAAATGGGCTTGATTCAAGCCCACTTTTTCAAGACAAGGAATTTAGGTTTAGTAAGTTGACCTAGTTTCTAGAAGAATGAGCCTTAGGTGCAGTTTTGACTTAAGAAAATGATCTAGGCCACCCCTTTTAGTCCTTCCCATCTTACCCTTACTGTTCCCGCCGGTTGACCTGGGTCGTCTTTATGCGTGGCTTGTCCTCACGAGCTAGGGCACCTTCGTTCTGCTCTGTCTGTGAGTACCTGAAAAGAAGTGAACAAAGGGGCGCCCTCGCGGCCGTTTGCACTCCGACGATCAAGTCAGCTAGCGATAAACATCAAAGGTGACGCACCGTCGTGTAGAACATTGTGACTGAATGTTCTAAGGGTGGTCGAAAGCTATACTGAATGACTGAAACTGTGTTGCCCTAATCGTCTTGTGCACACTGAGGGCGCGCAGCGAAAACAACTAGGGTTTGTGCTCTGTGTAACGCTACCAAAATTAGGTTAAATCTCGGATCCTTTTCAAATGTCCCAAGGCCCCCCTTTTATACACCTTCTGCATTTAAAGCGCATTAAAGCGTATTGAAAGCGTATAAAAATATTCCTTGAAACGTTCGAATCTTAACTGAATTAACGCGTACCTTAGCGAACTTTTAGGAAAGCCTTGATGTTTTCAGCGCTTATTGCCACGTGTTCTTCTGACTTGATCGCAACTCTTCATGGGGGTCCTTACAGTGCCGTAACCCAACTTAGGGTTAATCCCTTGCGCAAACCCTCCTTCTCGAAGTGCACTGGGGGCAAGGGGGTGACTTTCTGGGTGCCAACTCATGCGCCCCAACTTCTAGTCACTGACCTTGGGAGTTCATCTACCTTTCTCATGCACGTGGTTCTCCCCTGGGCGTGGCCCTCTCATGGGTCGTATCTGTCCCAGGGTTTCCCAACGGTGGCGTGGGTACTTCACGAGTTAGGTTACTCCTTACTAGTGCTAGGACTGAGGCCTTGAAGCCACCTTTTTCTTTCTCTTTGTCACCATTTAGAGCTGTCAAGGAGGCCCGAGCCCTCCTTCTGATGTCTTGACTCGGCTATTGTCGTATCTTGGTGACGCCTTTACCTGGCGACGCCTTTTTGGGACGACGCCTTTGTGAGGCGACGTCTTTCTTAGGCGACGCCTTTGCGAGGCGACGCCTTTACCTGGCGATGCCCCAAGCGGTCAACCTGTTGACTTCTTTTCCCTTCTGTGGGGCCCTCGAGCGGTCCCACTATGTGTTGACTTCGACCTTGACTTTTGGTCAACGCCCGGGGATGGGACGGTACACTTACTCTTCTTTTTTTCCAAGTCACCCATGTTGAAAATAAAGCTTTGATGCCTCCAAATTTGTGAAGAGAGTTTTGATGCTTGTATTGTTGTGTTTGGGGTTTAGTTCTAGGTAGTTTAGAATTTGTAAAATTCATTCTTAATCCACAGCACAGCTGAATCAATCAGGTTTTGAAAATGAAAAGTGTTTTTCTAAGCTAAGTGAAAAACAATCGATTGATTTCTCGGTTTAGTTGGTTGTTTTACACCTAGCTTGTTTGGAGGATTTTCAAACTGTTTTTTACTTGGTTGACTAACTGTCAAAACCGATTCAACTGGTTAAAGCGACATTTTAACCGGTTGATTTTTGAATTTCTTCGGGAAAGTCCCCGGGCCCTGTCTACAGAAATGTAGGCTCTGTAAAGAGTTACTTCGGACTAGGACTTGTTTTGATCTTCGGACCAAGGGTGATGAGAATCAAAAAGATGTTATCAATAGAAGAAATGGACAAGGGCCAAAGCATTTAAAGTTATTCTTATTAGTCTTTGCAAAAGATGAGGCCCAAGCCCAAAGCCCAAGCCCAAGCCCAAGAAGGCCCAAGCCCAAGAAGCCCAAGTCCAAACCATGAGGGGCAAGGCCAAGCATTAAATAAAAGAGCATCATTTGAATGACTCTTGTAGGAGGTGTGGATATTAAATAAATAGGTGTGAATGTATTAGAGAGAGTCAGTTTGTCCATGTGACTTAGTAGGGGGGTGTAGGTGTACTTTTTAGGAGGTGTCATAGTAGAAAAAGGTCACACCTCCCATGTGACTTGTTTTTGGTGGGAATTTCAAATGAGTTTTATTTGAAATTTCCCACCTATTTTTCAGCACCTCTAGGCTATAAATAAAGGTGCTTAGCTTGTACAATGGAGATTGGAATTTTATAGTAGAGAGACTATACTCAAATTTGGAGAGAAATTGTGAGTCTTGGGTCTTCTTCTTCCTTTGCCTTATCTTGTGAGCAATGGTGAGCTTCAAGTGGCGGCACTCCATCACTTATCTTGGTTCAAGGTTCCAAGTGGCGTGAATGGCTTCTTCCAATTCTCAAAATCCAGCAAGCATCTTATTCTATAAGTGTTCTTCCCTTTTCTTCAATTTTCCATTCGGTAGTTTTGATTCCTAGAGTTTACTTCTTTTTCTACCGTTTATTTTTGTGTTTCCAGCATTGTGTTCTTAATTCTGTTTTGGTTCAGTAGCTATCATTTAAATTCTGTCCAGTTTTAATTCTTGTTCTTCTTTCCTTTTTTTTTGATTCAATTTGACAATACATGGACTTCAATACGAGTCTTGGTTGGTGCTTAGTTTTGGTGAGTTCTTGAATTTAGAACATTGATCCAATTCTAAAGTAAAGTGCCTTTCAAATCCAGCTCAAGTTGTTCCTAAGAATGTCAAGAATCATGTGTTCTTGTAGTTGCATTCACATCAAAGGGGCTGAGACACGTGTGGAGCCTATGCAAGTTCCAACGAAAAAATTGGCCAATATCACAGTCATTCACATGGTCTTCTTGACTAACAGAACGGGGCTTACGCCCTCGTAATCCACTTTTTTTGTGGTTTACGAAACCTTAAATTTAACATCTTGGTTTAGACCCTACATTGCTTCATAAATTTTGAAATTTAGAGTTAATGACATTGCCTTTCTTGACTTAATTGTAATTGTTTAATTTTCTTTTCTTTTTTAAATAAGAAAATTTAGTAGTGTTTTTATCATTTTTGTTATTTTTATCTTAACTACTTCCAAAGACTTTGATTATGTAGTGAGCACTATAATTTATGGTAATCCTTTATATACTGTACCGCCCAGGTAGTCAGAATTGATGACGTGGCAGCAAGCAATAGCATAGGCGTGTTGAACGGGACACCTGGCTGGCAGAAGGGAAGGACGTCGGGGGGCTCGTGTGATCGCCAGTCGTTAAGTTGGCGTGCCCCGATCTCTAGCGTACCTAAACCGGCGGTCACCAAGTTTGTGTCGTAGTCGCCGGGTGTCAACCCAGGCGACAAGGCGATCGGAGATCACCGAGAGGAGGACATCGCCGAAGGATCAGGAAAGCTTGTTCCAGGCTTTCGAAGCAAAGGATGAAGTCGTCAGCTGGTCATTCCCTAGCTGGCCAGAGGTTGACGTCGGGGAACAGCTTACCCGAGCATGCACAGTGAAGTAAGTAAAGTAGAATATAATGGCGGCCGGCGAGACCACAGGGTAGGTGTGTATGAAGGCACCCGTACTCACCACACAGAAGAGATCGCGCTCCAAGGCAGCTACACGCTGAGTTGCTTCCTGCATAAGTAACTTAGTCAAACAGCCTGAAGAGTAAGAGGTGACGCTCAAGTCAAGGATGCTCCAGATGGTGACACGTGTACAGCTGGATGCGAGCCACGTGTCCAGATGTGTAACTGTCAGGAGAGAGAAAGCGCACAGGTATATAAGGGATCCTAACGAACTTCTGAGGGACACGCGCGTTTTAGAATACTTCTTTTACGCTTGCGAGAACTTGAGTACGCTGAGAGAGAACATTGCACGGTTCCTGAAGTTCTTAGTTTTCTCTTAGTATTTTGGTGGTTCAGTCGCTGACTTGGGCGTCGGAGCGCGATCGGCCGCAGCGACGCCGTTCTGTCTTTTGCAGGTTCTTGAGGTGAATCAAGGAGAACGACGGGAGCTAGCACGGTGCAAAGTCGATCCAGATTTGACGAGGCAAGGCTCTTGCGTTCTGGTCAACAGGCAGGATCATCAGGCGCCCACCGTGGGGCCGTGTAAAACCTGTCCCGATCCACAACGTGAGTTCTTGTAGTCTCTGCAGTTTCTGCGTGGTTATGTGCTGGTGCAACCATTTTCCGCCGTTCATTCAAGCTTTTGTTCGGTAAATTCGTGTTTTCCACCGTTCGTTCGAGTTTTGTTCGGTGAATTCAAGGTTTCTACCGTTTGTTTGAGTTTTAATCGGCGGAGTGAGGTTTTCCACCGTTCGTTCAAGCTTTCGATCGGTTTTCTTGGAGTTTCTTGCAGTTCGCGCGGTTTTCAATCGGTTGTTCGGTGTGTTTCTGTTTGATTGCGTTTCGGGTTAGGGAATTGGGGGCTTGCCGGAGAAGCGATGGTATTGTGGTGAAGTTGCAAGTTTCTGTGAAGGTTTCGACGTCCGAATCTATCGGCGTGTTGTTGCAGTTGCGTTTGCGGAGGTCTTAGGGAGTTTGAGGACTTCTAACCGGTTGTTTGTTGGATCGATCGTTGCTGAAGGAGATTTTGTTCGTCGAACTTTGATTTGTTGTGTTTTCATGAGAAAGATGAGAAGCAACCGTTCAAGTCCAGTTGTGCCAGTTGCTGCTGAAGGCGCCATGACCATGGCGCAGATGATGGAGATCATGCGTGCACTGCAGGCGAATGTGGAGGCCTCGCGCGTAGAGCAGGCAAAGATGCATGAGGACCTAGTCGCCTCTCAGGCCAGAAATGAAGAGCTCAGCAAAGTGACTGAGGAGTTGCGCCAAGCTCTTCAGGAGCAGAGAGGCCGCCCGGTCGCTGAAGAGGTCGCACCGTCGTCGCCACCTCGCGTTTTCCCTATGCCATTTGCTCAGGCGATCACAGACACGCCTATCCCTGCAAGCGTGGTACCCGTGAAGGCTACTTTCACCGGCGTGGAGGACCCTGAGGCACATCTCACCACGTTCCACACGCAGATGATGCTGTCAAGAGGCTCGGATGCTGTATATTGCAAAATGTTTGTGAGCACGCTCCAGGGAACAGCGCTGGAATGGTTTGTGAGCTTGCCTACAGGTCACATAACCAATTTCCAGCAGTTTTCGAAGCTTTTAGTCGAGCAGTACGTTGTGAACAAGGCGCCACCTAGGGTGTCTTACGACCTGTTCGACATAAGGCAATACCAGGGAGAGTCCCTCAGGGACTATCTGAATCGTTTTGGAGCACAGATGGTCCGCTCGCCTGCGAAAGACGAGGAGATGCTGGTATACGCCTTCAAAAAGGGCGTGCTGCCGGGACCTTTCTGTGAGGCGCTGATCAGGGCTCACCCCGCCACGTTTGCTGAGGTTAGGCGACTTGCGGTGGCCCACATCGCCGACGAAAGTGAGGTTGCCGAGAAGAGGGGAAGCGTGGCCCCTGCTAGGCCACGCGCCCAGACCAGGATCCAGCCACAGAGGGTGCTGGAGACAGCGGCGGCCAAGACGAATCAAAGGACTCGCCATCCTTATGATCTAAGGAAAAACAAGGGCAGGGGCCCAGGGCGCCCCAGGGAGTACAATCGCCTGCCAAAGCATAAGTTTGTCATGGGGTTGGCGGATCTGATCACCATCCCCAACATAGCAGCCAGGCTCAAGGCACCGAAGAAAGTGGGCGACAAGGTGTTAGGACCAAAACCAGACGCCTGGTGCGAATTCCACCAGAGTTTTGCTCACACCGTCGATTCGTGTTTGGCACTGGGATACCAGCTTGACGACCTGGTCAAGAGCGGTTTCTTGAATGATTACCTACTGGACAGGAGGACGGGGGGCGCGTCGAGCTCCCAGCCAGCGGGTGGTGAGGCTCAACAGCATGAGATGCCCACTCATGGAGAGATCCACACCATCGCAGGAGGTTTCTTGGGTGGTGGATGCACCGCATCACAGAGGAAGAAGTATGCAAGGTCTGTGATGACGGTGGACATGTTCGAGGACCACTCGCCAGATGTGGACATTACGTTCACAAGAGAAGATCTCAGGGACGCTGTGCCTCATGACAACGATCCCATAGTTATCTCGCTTGTCACAGCGGGGAGGAAGGTCCACAGGGCACTGGTGGACCAAGGAAGCTCGGCAGATGTGATGTTCTGGCCGACTTTCACACAGCTGCAACTACCCCTTGACCAGCTGAGGCCCTATGGAGGGTGCTTGTATGGGTTCGCTGGCGATCAGGTGGAGGTTAGGGGGTACATCGAGTTAAGAACTACATTCACGGATGAGGCGGGCTCGAGGACGGAGAAAATCAAGTACCTCGTCGTGAATGCTCCCTCAGCATATAACGTTCTGTTGGGAAGACCAACACTCAACAGAATAGGAGCTGTGCCCTCGACCAGGCACATGAAGGTGAAGTTGCCGTCTATAGAAGGGGTGGTGATCACCATCAAATCTGACCAGAAGGAAGCGAATAAGTGCTATGAGAATAGCCTGAAGAATAAGAGGTCAGTAAGTTACATCATGACCACCCCGCCTCCCGGTGTGAAGCCCAGGTCGACGTTGGTGGAGGCGACCGCCGGTAGCGATGTCGTCATGGTAGATGCTGAAGCAAGGGAGGAGAACGCCAATCGGGAAGAAGAGGCGAGGAACCGCCCAGAGGAAGCGAGGGAACTGGGAATCGCCAGGGCGGTGATCGCCAGGGAAACCCGACCCAAACCCGTCGAGGAGTGGCTCGAAAGGGAGATCGGGGGAATGGTCTTCAAGTTGGGAAGATCTTTGGAGGCTGAACTCCAAGACCAGATCGCCAAGGTGATAGAGCGGCATCTGGATGCTTTTGCATGGTCTGCTTCAGACATGCCGGGAATCGACCCCGACTTCTTGTGCCATCACCTAGCAATGGACAACCAGGTCAGACCAGTGCGGCAGAGAAGAAGGAAGTTTAACGAGGAGAGGAGGCAGGCGATCAGGGATGAAACACAGAAGCTCCTCGCCGCAGGCCATATCAGGGAAGTTCAGTACCCTGAGTGGTTGGCCAATGTCGTGCTGGTGAAGAAAAGCAATGGGAAGTGGCACATGTGCGTCGACTTCACTGACTTGAACAAGGCTTGCCCAAAGGACTCGTATCCTTTGCCAAGCATAGATGCCCTGGTCAACAGTGCTGCAGGGTGTAAGTTGCTGAGTTTCCTGGACGCCTTCTCGGGGTACAACCAGATAAAAATGCATCCTATGGATGAAGAGAAGACCGCCTTCATGACCGAGAGATCGTGCTACTGCTACAAGGTGATGCCCTTTGGGCTGAAGAACGCGGGGGCCACGTACCAAAGATTGATGGATAGGGTACTTGCACCAATGTTGGGAAGGAATGTGCAAGCGTATGTGGATGACATGGTCGTGACCTCGCCGGAAACGAGCAAGCACGTTGCGGACCTGGAGGAGTTGTTCACCACAATCGCCAAGTTCAGGTTAAAGCTGAACCCCGAGAAGTGCATTTTTAGCGTGGAGGCAGGGAAGTTCTTGGGATTCCTCTTAACTGAAAGAGGAATAGAGGCAAATCCTGATAAGTGTGCTGCCATCTTGGCGATGAGGAGCCCGGCTACCATGAAGGAGGTGCAGCAGCTTACAGGTCGGATGGCCGCCCTGTCTCGTTTCGTGTCGGCTAGCGGAGAGAAAGGTCATCCGTACTTCCAGTGTTTAAGGCGAAACAATAAGTTTGCTTGGACGAAGGAGTGTGAAGAGGCCTTCGTCAAGCTTAAAGAGTACCTGGCGAGCCCGCCTCCTCTCAGGTTGTATTTTGCTGTGACTGAAAGGGCGGTGAGTGCGGTGCTCGCCCAAGACCAAGACCAGGCTCAGAAGCCTATTTATTTCGTCAGCAAGGTGTTGCAAGGCCCGGAGGTGAGGTATCAGGATGAGAATCAAATAAAGGAGGCTTTTATTAATGGAGGAAGAGGACATCCACCCTCACATTTGAAGTTCTTCCTTCTAGTCTTCTCAAAATTAAAAGAAGACACAAAATAAAGATGAGGCCCAAGCCCAAAGCCCAAGCCCAAAGCCCAAGCCCAAGCCCAAGAAGGCCAAAGCCCAAAGAGCCCAAGTCCATCCCATGAGGGGCAAAGCCAAGCTTTGAAATACTCTTGTATAGTTTTAGGAGGTGTGGTTATTAAATAAAGGTGTGTGAAAATGTAAAATAAAGTCACATTGTCCATGTGACTTAGGAGAGTGGTGTAGGTTTAGTTTTTGGGAGGTGTCATAGTAGAAAAAGGTCACACCTCCCATGTGACTTGTTTTTGGTGGGAATTTCAAATGAGTTTATTTGAAATTTCCCACCTATTTTTCAGCACCTTAGGCTATAAATAGAGGTGCTTCCTTTGTAAAATTCAGATTGGAATTAATCTAAGAAAACTCTACTCAAATTTTGAGTGAACTTTGGAGAGCTTTGAGCCTTCTTCTCTAGTCTTATCTTGATGGATCAATGGAGTCCTCAAGTGGCGGCATCACTCTCATCTAGGAGCGTTCCACACTTCTAGTGGCGAGATCATCCATCCTCCTTCCATCTTCATGAGCAATTCTTCTCTCCTTCTTTTCTCCTCTTTCTATTGTTTTTGTTAGCTTGTGTTCTTGAGTTTTGGTTTGGTGTTCTTGCTGTTTTTATGAGTTTTGGTTCGGCAGTTTTATATTTCAGTCCATTCATCTTGTTCCTTTGCTTTTCTTGCTCTTTTGTTCGGTTCAATTTGACTATAATTGGTTCATCCAAATGAGTTTGGGATTTGGTACTAGTTTTTGGTGAGTTCTTGTCTTAGAACAATGATCCAACTCTAAGAAAAGTGCCTCTATAATGTCCAACTCAAGGTGATTCCTAAGAAGGTCAAGAACCTTTCTCTATATGGCTAGTGGAATCACATCATATCAGGCCTTGGAAAAGGCTGCACTGGCTGTGGTATTTTCGGCGAAGAGGTTGCGCCACTATTTTCACAGTTTTACAATACTGGTGATGACCGACTTGCCCATCCAGAAAGTCCTGAAGAAGCCTGATGTAGCTGGGAGGATGGTGAAATGGGCGGTGGAGCTGTCGGAGTTCGACATCAAGTATGAGCCCTGGGGACCGATCAAGGGGCAAGTTTTCGCCGATTTCGTGGTTGAGCTCTCGTCGGAGGCAGCACGAGTTGAAGGGGATGGTTTTCGTTGGGTGCTCTCGGTGGACGGATCGTCGAACCAGCAGGGTAGCGGTGCTGGAGTCATCCTGGAAGGGCCCAACAGTGTGCTGATTGAACAGTCCCTGAGGTTTGCCTTCAAAGCCAGCAACAATCAAGCAGAGTATGAGGCGTTGATCGCCGGAATCTTGCTGGCCAAGGAGATGGGAGCTAGGGTGCTGATGGCTAAGAGTGACTCGTTGTTGGTCACGGGACAAGTAACAGGCGAGTTCCAGGCCAAGGATCCACAAATGGCGGCTTACTTAGAGTACGTGCAGGAATTGAAGGGTTCTTTTGTCTCGTTTGAAGTAGTGCATGTGCCCAGAGAGCAGAATGCCCGAGCAGACTTGCTAGCTAAGCTCGCCAGTTCGGGCAAGGGGGGTAGGCAGAGGACGGTGATCCAAGAAACCCTGAAGGCGCCTAGGGCATTTGTGGCAGATCACCTGGTTCTTCAAATAAGCAAGTCGACGGAGAAAGCGGCGAGGTGTCACAGGTCTTTGACTCAGGAGACCTTGAGGTCACCAAGAATAAGAGCATGTCGGGGGGAGAGGGTGAACATGACGCAGGTCTGTGCCACGCATGAGCCAGACACATGGATAACCCAGTACCAGCGCTGCCTGGCAGATGGCCTTCTCCCGCTGGATCCGATGGAGGCTAGGAAGATAAAGAAGAACTCCAGCAAGTTCACAATGATTGATGGTGAGTTGTATAGGTTTGGATTCACACACCCACTCCTGGAATGTGTGCACGGAGAAAAATGTACAAGAATTATGGCCGAGCTCCATGAAGGGATATGTGGAAGTCACGTCGGGGGTCGAGCTCTGGCCGCAAGAACCCTCCGTGCAGGTTACTACTGGCCAACAATGAGGGAGGACTGCAAGAAGTATGCACAGTGCTGCAAGAAATGTCAGCAGCACGCCGATTGGCACAGAGCGCCTCCAGAAAAGTTAAAGTCGATTTACAGCCCTTGGCCGTTTCATACGTGGGGAATTGATATCCTGGGACCTTTCCCATTGGCGATCAGGCAGATGAAATACTTGGTGGTAGCAATTGAGTATTTCACCAAGTCGATCGAAGCAGAACCAGTAGCCCAGATCACCGCACACAAGATCGAGAGCTTTGTATGGAAGAACATCGTGTGCCGGTTTGGTGTGCCTAAGCGCCTGGTGTCCGAAACGGGACTCAGTTTGCAAGTCATCTGCTGAAAAAGCTGTGCGAAGAGGTGGGAATTCAGCAGGTGTTTGCATCCGTCGAGCACCCTCAGACAAACGGCCAAGTAGAGTCCGCCAATCGGGTGTTGCTAAGAGGCTTGAAGAGAAGGCTGCAGAAAGCCAAGGGATCGTGGGCTGAGGAGGTACCCCGCATAGTCTGGGCGTACCACACCACCGAGCAGTCAGGAATCCATGAGACCCCGTTTAGCCTGGTCTATGGATGCGACGCAATGATCCCAGTGGAAATCCAGGAGAGCTCGCCGAGATTCCAGCACTTTGTAGCTGAACACTCGAATGAAGAAAGAAGGTTAAATCTGGATTTGCTGGATGAGGTCAGGGAGGAGGCGAGAGTAAAAGCTGAGGCAGTGAAAAGGAGGATCGAACGAAGATACAACTCGAAGGTGATGCCAAGGCAGTTTAAAGAGGGCGACCTGGTGATGAGGAAGGCCTACCAATACGAGATGGAAAACAAGTTGTCGCCTAAGTGGACAGGACCATTCAGAATAACCGAGGCGCTCGGGAACGGCGCCTACCGCCTAGAGACATTGGAAGGAGGGGCGATTCCTCGCACTTGGAACGCCACACACCTCAAGTTATATCACAGTTAAAGCTTTGTAAGTAGAAACGAACATGAAAAGATTTACAAGCTTTCTGTTAAAACAGTTTGAAGGGGGCACTCTTTTTTCCCTAAGGAGGGTTTTTAATGAGGCCACCCAATAAAAGAAGAGTTTTCAAGCTTAAAGCTTTTGAGTTTGCATGCATGTTTGTGTTGAAAGTTTGTAGAAAAAGTGCATGTTCTCAGTTAAAGTTTTAAAGTCCTTATCGCTTTTCGGCGATCGGCGGCACAGCTGAAGTTTTAAAGTCCTCATCGTCTTTCGGCGATCAGAGGCACCAGCAACGATTAAAAGACCTCAACGCCCTCGCGCGTCCTGAGGCGAGAAAGAGATTAAAGTCCTCCTCGACTTTGTGCGAGTGCAGGCGATAACAGGTTCAAAGTCCTCAGTGCATCCAGGGAACAGGAGATGTAATCCCTGGGCAAAGTAGAGGCACCAGATAAAGACCTTCTCGCCGTCGAGCGAGTTCAGGCAAGATAAAGACCTTCTCGCCGTCGAACGAGTTCAAGCAAGATAAAGACCTTCTCGCCGTCGAGCGAGTTCAGGCAAGATAAAGACCTTCTTGCCGTCGAGCGAGTTCAGGCAAGATAAAGACCTTCTCGCCGTCGAGCGAGTTCAGGCAAGATAAAATCCTTCTCGTCTCGAACGAGTTCAGGTATGGAGTAAAGGGTGGAAGAAGTTTAAAGGATGGCTAAGGTAGGTTCAAAGAGAACGCCTAGCTATCCGGCTTATTGTTCTGAAACTCAGGGAGGTAGAGAAGGATCCGAAAGGCGCCTCTACCCCCAGATGAGGGAACAATAGCCAAGTTATGAAGGCAAAAGGAAGCTTACATCGCCAGGACCCTATGGCGATCAGAAGAAATCCGGGCGATGACAGGAGTAAAGGCCCATTCCGATGGAGCGGATCAGGTGAACTGTACCTTAAATAATCGGTCTGGTTTGAAGCTTACTGCTTAATAAGTAGTTTCGCGCTGAAGTTCATTGCCTTAAATTTCGCGCTGAAGAATAACAAGTTGCTCGATTTTTCTCTTTGAGTTAACAATTGACGAGTAGATGTAAGGTTGATAGTTTGCTCGAGTTTGAAGCAGTAAGTAAACGATTGAGCCCATAGAATCGCTAAGTTAATTTGTTTAAAGCGATTTCTACAAGGAAAAGCGAAGTAAACAGAGAGACCAGGTACGAAAGCGGAGGAAGTTGTGATAGAAGCAGTATCAGTTCAAATACAAAGGAAAGAAAATTACAAGTAAAAGATTGTGCAAAAAGAAACAAGCATTAATTCTCAGGAAATGAGTGATGGAGGGAGACGTTTAATCTTCAGAAGGCACGATCTTCCCATCCACCACTTCATTGCATATCGACACCATGGAGAGGTCGAGCTCAGGGTACTGACAAACGACTTGCTCAAGGGCGGCGTCAAATCTGACGGCAAGGACTTGGGCGGAGCTTAGTTCGAGCTCTTCGGTTTGTTGTTTGAGCCCTTCGGTTTGCTGCCTCAGCTCGTCAGCTCGTTTCTTCAGCTCTTCAGTTTCCCCACGAGCTTGAGCAAGGTCTTCAGCAACCTTCTTGCCTTCGTCCCGCGCCTGGGCCAGCTCTGCAGCAATTTTCTTGCTTTCCTCTCGAGCCTTGGCGAGCTCATCCACGGCGTCGTCCCTCTCCTTCTCGACCTTTCCAAGGAGAACCTCCCGATCAGCCGACCTCTTTTCAAGGTTCTCTACCTTGGCTGCATCCGCTTTCATCGATGCCTCCAAGTTGGCCACCTTAAGCCTGTAGGGAACCAGCTTGCTCTCCAGCTCGATTTTCTCTTGAGCTAGGAAGTGCAGTTTCTGGCGCAGATCGGAGGCCTCCTTACGCGCAACCCTCAGCTCGGCACTCATGGCGTCCTCCACCCTTGAGTGATCGATCTCTGCCATCTTCAGATTGCAAGACAGCTTTTCTGCCTCGATCCTTATCAGGCGATTCTCCTCTTGGAGTGTTGAGATCTCGTCCTGAAGCTTTCTGTTTGAGCTCTTCACAGCCTTTGTTATGATTGAGGGGAGGTCCTCTGCCATCATCTTTAGCTTAGCTGTGAAGGCCCCCCATACTTCTTTGACCAAGGGGGGAAGGCTTGCAGCTGCTGTTGGTGGAGGTGCTGAAGGAGCCTGGTGCTGACTTTCACCACCACCCTCTTGAGTTGGCTGAGCAAGGGGGGCTTCCTGGCGTGGTGGTGAAGTGGGGGACTCGGTTATGAGTATCGGCGAGTTGTGGGCGCCTTCATCCCCACCTGGTGCGGCTTCAGCAATTGAGGCGGTTGAAGGAGGACCCTCTCCAGCAGATACGAACGGCGTGGAGGCGCTAGGAGGGTTCTCCATGAAGTTGGGCTCACTGCCTTCAACCGCAGGAAGCGCGACCGCCAAGGGTGTTGCTTGGACCGGCGGTGTTGGAGCTGGGGGAGAGGGCGGTGTTGGAGCTGGGGGAGAGGGCGGTGTTGGTGTTGGGAGAGCGGGTGGTGAAGAAGGTGCCACCCTTTTCCTTTTGGTGACAAGGTCGTCCTCAGTCGCCTCATCATCCTCATCCTCATCTTCTTGAACCACTTGAGGGGTTTTCCTCTTTGGTTTCCTCAAGATGAGCTTTTTTCGTTGAGGGGCGGGCAGTGTCTCTGGAGGAGCTGGGCCTTGAGGAGGCGATCTGCCCTGGGCAGCGGCGATCTCCACCACCGAGTTGGGCACGGTTTGGGAACCCGTCGCCAACTTATGAGTTCGGGCGAGCGCCCTCAGTTCAGCTAATTTGCCTTTGCCCAACATGAAGTCTGCACAGGGTAAAAATAGACAAATAAGCAAGAGCAAAGGCAAAATATACGAGTATACGTGCGAATGATGCAAACAGGTAGCACATGAACTTAAAGCCAATACCAGTATGCAACAAGCAGGATGCCCAATGGCGGATAACAGAGATGTAAAATCAGTCCCAGCGTAAAACAAAACCTAAGTGGTGAGGTAAAGGCTAACCTATATGGGCTTCAAGTTGGCCTTCGAGGTACTCGAAGGAGATTATTGAGGAAGCGGGGAAGGTGATGTTGGCGGCTGCTACTTTCTTCCAGAAAAGGCATAGATCTCTGTCTAGCTCGCCCATGGTGTCAGGACTTCTGGGCCTCCTAAAGCTCTCTTTGGCGTCTTTGTTCCCCTTGTGTACCCAGTACAAGGGGAAGCCGTCGAGCAGGGAAGGATCTTGGTCGTTGGCGCACACCTTCACGAATTTTCTTTTCCAATCTTTGTAAGATTGCTGGAAGATGGAGAGGATTGACCTCCCAGCAATACCGTTCAGGCTAATCCAGAGGCGGTCTCCTGGATTCTTAGCCTCGAAAAGGAAGAGGAAAACGTCGACCGAGGCTGGCAATCCCAGGTGTGCGCACATGATCTGAAACGCCCTTACGAACGCCCAGCTATTGGGATGAAGCTGGGCGGGGGCGATGTCGAGCTCAGTTAATAATTCCCTCTCGAAGCAAGTGCAGGGAAGTCGGAGCTTCACCTTCTTGAAGAACGTCGCGTAGAGTAAGCAGAACAACTCGCCGTTGTTTGCTTTATCGTCAGCACAGATTGGTTCATCCGGGTGGTAGGGCAGCACGACCATTTTGCTGTCGTGCTCCTTATGGAATGAAAGCTCAGATTGGTCCCCTTTTCTTAGTCGGTGCACGCCCAACTCTGTGTTTATGGAAGAGGTTTCTTTCAACAGAGCTGAGGTGGCCCACGGGTAAAGCTTCTTGTAGTCTTGTGTGGCAACAAAGGCTCCTCCGGCGACTGCTGGAGTTGCCTGAGCGAGATTGGAGTGAGAAGTTGCAGGCCTCTCAGCCTGGGTAGAAGGAGCACCAGATGCTCGTGGTAGGTTATGCGCTTGGGGTGGAGGGTTTCGCGATGAAGGAGGAGGGTTCGCGGTGGTTTTCGTGCGAGCCATCGCAGGAACTGCAAAGGAAAAAGGAAAAAGGATGAACAAAGGTTATAGAGAACGACTCGATTGTGGACGAAGAATGGAGATCGAACGAACGGGAGTTCGTTGTGACGAATGTAATGGAAGACGAAGCCCTAAGTTACGAGAAGGAAGAAGAGGAGGAAACAACCCACAGCGTATGCACCAGACAGATAATGGATGATGCGAATCGGTTAAAATGCAGCAAATATCAACAGAGGAAGTAAAAGAGGTACCTTTCGATGATCAGTTGAGCGTTGAAGGGAGTTGGAGATTGAGAGAGTTGAGGAGCGTCGTGGGTTTGCAGAGAAAACTCAGAGCGTTTTGAGAATGCAGAGAGATGATGAAACAGTGGAAATGAAGGGGTTTAAGGGTTTTTCAAACGTTTTTGGAAGCGCAAACGACAGCTGAAGATGACCGTTGATGAAGCCACGTGTCGAGCGATTGGAAAAAGGGGTTTGGTGGAGCGTCAGAAAAGCAGAGGGTACGAACGTTTGGAATTCCATACCAGCACCACGTAGATCGGCAGTGACGTGACCTCTTAGTCTTTTCGCTGGACAAGTCTTCGCTTAAGACTAGGGGGCTTGTGTACCGCCCAGGTAGTCGTAATTGATGACGTGGCAGCAAGCAATAGTATAGGCGTGTTGAACGGGACATGATATGAATGTAACTACAAGAATACATGATTCTTTGACATTCTTAGGAGCAACTTGAGCTGGTCACAAATGGCACTTTACTTTAGAATTGGATCAATGTTCTAATTCAAGAACTCACCAAGACTTAGCACCAACCAAGACTCATATGGAAGGCCATATATTGTCAAATGGAATCAAAACACAAGAAATAAAGAACAAGAATTGCAAGCTGGACAGAATTGAAATAATAAACTACTGCACCGAACAGAAACTAGAAACAAAGCTGGAAAACAGAAAATCAAACGGTAGAAATGGAAAGAAACAACAAACAAAGCTAATCTACCGAATGGAATTGAAAGAACATGAAGGAAGAACACTTATAGAAGGAGTTTGCTGGATTTTGAGAATTGGAAGAACACTTCACGCCACTTGGTTCCTTGATCCAAGATAAGTGATGGAGTGCCGCCACTTGAAGCTCACCATAGCTCACAAGATAAGGCAAAGGAAGAAGAAGACTCAAGACTCACAATTTCTCTCCAAATTTGAGTATAGTCTCTCTACTATCAAATTCCAATCTGCATTTTACAAAGGCAAGCACCTTATTTATAGCCTAAGAGGTGCTGAAAAATAGGTGGGAAAATTCAAATGAAACTCATTTTGAAATTCCCACCAAAAACAAGTCACATGGGAGGTGTGACCTTTTTCTACTATGACACCTCCTAAAAACTACACCTACACCCCCCTACTAAGTCTCATGGACAAAGTGACTCTCTCTAATACATTCACACCTATTTATTTAATATCCACACCTCCTACAAGAGTCATTCAAATGATGCTCTTTTATTTAATGCTTGGCCTTGTCCCTCATGGTTTGGAATTGGGTTTCTTGGGCTTGGGCCTTCTTGGGCTTGGGCTTTGGGCTTGGGCCTCATCTTTTGCAAAGACTAATAAGAAGAACTTTAAATGCTTTGGCCCTTGTCCATTTCTTCTATTGATAGCATCATTTGGATTCTCATCATACTCCCCAAGTTGGAGAGAATTCGTCCACGAATTCAGTACTCCTGCATAAAACAAAGTCAGTTTGCTGTAGATAAGAGAATACAAGAAGAAATAGGCAAACATGACTTATCACTTTGAAATGGTGGGAATTCATAAAAAGATGTTCTATACACAGACCATGTTGGAAAAGATTGTTTAAAAATGATTTTATTTGGAAAACTAGAATGTATGAAAAAATCATCCTTAACATTCTTTATCCAATATGGTGTATAAGTAGGAACCTTGGGTAATGAAAAAGACAAAGAAGAAGAATATCTTGTAGGCGTAGCGCGAGTCAACAAAAGTGATTTAGTTGAGAAGGTATTAAGACTCGGTTTATTATGTACTTCATTTTCTTTTTCATTTTCTTTTTTAGTTTCTTTGGGATTGGTCCTATATGCTAGACGATTTGGTAAAGAAACCCCGGGCATGAAGGCTATTTGGTGTTCAATCCCTCTTAGAGGTGGTAAGCCTTTAGGAGGATCTTGAATCACATCTTCATAGTCCTTTACCAAATTGTCCAAACATGTGGGACTATCCTTAGCCGACTCACATGCAATAGTCCTAGGAATAGCTAAAAAGATAGGCTTTTGAGTAACTATTACCCTTTTAACTTGTTGTATGGACATGAGAAGGCTTCTCTTGGAACTTTTTATATCATTTTCTTTTTCTTTCTCTCTCTTTTCTCTCATTTTGACTTGGTCCTCATGTACCTCCTTTGGAGAGAGAGACTTGAGAATGACTTTGTGTCCATGGAAGTTAAAAGAAATTTTGTTGGTAAAGCCATCATGAAAATTTTTTCTATCAAATTGCCATGGCCTACCTAAAAGGATATGAGTAGCTTCCATTGGAACAACATCACACAAGACCTCATCTTTATATTTGCCAATGGAAAATGTAATGAGGACTTGTTTGTTCACCACTATCTCACCCACCTCACTCAACCATTGTAACTTGTAGGGCTTGGCATGAGAGATGGTAGGCAATCCAAGTTTGTCTACTACTCTTGTGCTTGCCACATTTGCACAACTCCCCCCATCCACAATCAAAGAGCAAACTCTATCATTAATAAGACATCTTGAATGAAAAATATTTTCTCTTTGAGTTTCATCAAAAGGTTTTAACACTTGTCCAAGCATACGTCTTATTACTAATAGGTCACCCTCATGTGGGCTTTCACTTTCACTTTCACTTGGGGATCTAGAAGGTGAGGAATGTCTAGAAGATTCGGACCCATGCTCACTACTATCTACCCCATCATGCATATACATAGCTCGTTTAGAAGGGCAATTAGAAGCAATATGTCCATAGCTTAAACATTTAAAACACTTCTTACTAGACGATTTTTGTGGTCATTTAGGCCTAGCATTGGAAGTGGAAGGCTTAGACTCTCTAGGTTTGAAAGTAGAGTCCTTAGAAGGGATGTTTGAAAAAGAGTTTTTATTTTTCCAAGAAGAGTGGTAGTAGTTATCTTTAGAAGAATTTTTGAAAGCATTTTTCCTTGCAAGTTGATTTTGAATTTTGCTAGCAAGGTGCACCACATTTTCCAAAGAAGAATATTCTTGTAACTCTACCACGTCTTGAATATCCCTTCGAAGTCCACTCACAAACCTAGCTATCTTAGCCTCCTCACTCTCATCCATATTAACTCGAATTAAAAGAGTGTCTAGTTGTTTAAAGTAATCATCCACACTTAGCGCGCCTTGATGAAACCGTTGGAGTTTCAACATAAGGTCTTTCCTAAAGTGTGGGGTACGAATCTAGCGCGTAAACATGCTTTCAAATCGTTCCAAGAGACCACGGGCGGCCTCTTGTGTAGGTCAATGTCCATGAGGTATTGATGCCACCATTGCATGGCATAGTCCAAAAATTCTAAAGAAGCTAACTTAACCCTATGCTCATCCCTAACCCCATTTACATCAAAAATTTGGTCCACCTTAGCCTCCCATCCTAAGTATACATTGGGATCACTTTCACCACTAAAACTAGGAAGTTTTACATTAGGAGAACAAGGGCCAGCCACATGTTGGCGCCTCTCTTCATGGTGATGATGTCTTGGCCTTGGATTATCTTCATAATAACCATGGGAGTGCCTTGAAGAATGCCGACTAGGAGGAGGAGTTCTTCTCTCACGGTTTTGATGCATTTCTTCTCGGTTTAACTCCAAACTTTGGAGCCGTGCTTCCATCTTCCTTATCACCTCAAGATAGTGAGCATTGGATTGCTTGGCATTCTTTAAGTCCTCATAAAGGGCTGCCTTTTGTGGTGAGCACGGTTTGGAGGACTCTCCACTAGAGAAATGAGCCATGAGCAGAAAATACACAAAAACAGAAAACAAAACAGTGAAAGAAACTTGTTAGACAATTAAAAACAGTGAGATATAGGTTGCTGGAAAATGCCCAAGAAAACACTCAAACCACTCCAAGAAAATATTCTGTCCTCAACCAAGCCTTGCTTGTGGAATGGAGTAGCTTCAAGTGAAATATGTCACAGCAAACCAACTTACTTAAGAACAAGTCTCCACACACCTTTTAAGAAGAACAAAAAGACAAGCAAGAAAAAGGTGTAAACAATAAAAGCTAAACCAAAAACAGAGAGTAATGTATGACAAACTAGAAAGAATATGAATGAAAGACAATCAAGAAAAATAAGGAACTCAATGAATAAAGAAGGCACACAAAAAGAGTCCTAAAGAAAAGTGCTAGAGTAGATTAAAGTAAACAGAAAACAGCTACTGGAATTTTATTTTTTTTAAAGCAAACTGTGCTATGTTTACAGATTTAACTGTACCGATTGAAAGTGAACTGGAATGTGAAAAATTAACCACAGAAACTTCAATGTCTTAACTCAAAAATGGCACTGGAATGAGGTAAAAACAGTAAGCCAATTGAGAGAAATAAATTTTTCAAATTTGCTGCCCAATTACCGTATTCTTTTCGGCAGTATTGTACACTTTCCGTATTTTATTTATCATTTTTTGTGTACTTGGAATTTTTGAGTAATTCTTTTTTCTATGCCTTTGTAACACTTTGAAGTATGTAAATCCAAATTTTCACAAATTTCCAGTTAGCCAATTAATTGCAGTAAATTGAAAACAGTAGCACGTTTGTAAGAAAACAGAGTATCCTATTTAGGAATGAAAAACAGTATGATGAACTATCAAAGACATAATGGAAATTGTGTAAAGGAACTTGTATAGAATGAAAATACAAGCATGAACTCAAGTCTAAAAATGAAAATGCACAAAGGATCAAGCAATAAACTCAAAAAAAACAGAGAGTAAACCAAAGCAAGAAACAATCAAAGCAATAAAAGTACTACTAGAAGTAATGACAATTATGGAATAACATGACTAAGACAAAACTTAACATGATTAAAAAATTAAAAGACATATAACAAGAGATATCAACAAGTGAAAGGAAGCTTAAGGTCAGCTCTAGGAAGGAGAATCCCATTCCACAAGAGCAGCCATACTCATATGAACAATGAGTGCTAGAAACCTTTTCTCAAACACATGGTGTAACAAAAGAAAACAGCAAGAAAACTCAAAATAAATCCTAAAACAGAATGGTAAACAACTTGAATTTAAGAGTTCTTGAAATGTAAAGTGCAATACAACTCAAATTTAAGCAAGAAACAAGCCTGGACTCTAGATACCACATGATGTGAATGCAATAGCAAGAATACATGATTCTTTGACATTCTTAGGAGCAACTTGAGCTGGTCACAAATGGCACCTTACTTTAGAATTGGATCAATGTTCTAATTCAAGAACTCACCAAGACTTAGCACCAACCAAGACTCATATGGAAGTCCATATATTGTCAAATGGAATCAAAACACAAGAAATAAAGAACAAGAATTGCAAGCTGGACAGAATTGAAATAATAAACTACTGCACCGAACAGAAACTAGAAACAAAGCTGGAAAACAGAAAATCAAACGGTAGAAATGGAAAGAAACAACAAACAAAGCTAATCTACCGAATGGAATTGAAAGAACATGAAGGAAGAACACTTATAGAAGGAGTTTGCTGGATTTTGAGAATTGGAAGAACACTTCACGCCACTTGGTTCCTTGATCCAAGATAAGTGATGGAGTGCCGCCACTTGAAGCTCACCATAGCTCACAAGATAAGGCAAAGGAAGAAGAAGACTCAAGACTCACAATTTCTCTCCAAATTTGAGTATAGTTTCTCTACTATCAAATTCCAATCTGCATTTTACAAAGGCAAGCACCTTATTTATAGCCTAAGAGGTGCTGAAAAATAGGTGGGAAAATTCAAATGAAACTCATTTGAAATTCCCACCAAAAACAAGTCACATGGGAGGTGTGACCTTTTTCTACTATGACACCTCCTAAAAACTACACCTACACCCCCTACTAAGTCTCATGGACAAAGTGACTCTCTCTAATACATTCACACCTATTTATTTAATATCCACACCTCCTACAAGAGTCATTCAAATGATGCTCTTTTATTTAATGCTTGGCCTTGTCCCTCATGGTTTGGACTTGGCCTTCTTGGGCTTGGGCCTTCTTGGGCTTGGGCTTTGGGCTTGGGCCTCATCTTTTGCAAAGACTAATAAGAAGAACTTTAAATGCTTTGGCCCTTGTCCATTTCTTCTATTGATAGCATCATTTGGATTCTCATCAGGACACCTGGCTGGCAGAAGGGAAGGACGTCAGGGGGCTCGTGTGATCGCCAATCGATAAGTTGGCGTGCCTTGATCTCTAGCATACCTAAACCGGCGGTCACCAAGTTTGTGTCGTAGTCGCTGGGTGTGAACCCAGGCGACAAGGCGATCGGAGATCACCGGGAGGAGGACATCGCCGAAGGATCAGGAAAGCTTGTTTCAAGCTTTCGAAGCAAAGGATGAAGTCGTCAGATGGTCATTCCCTAGCTGGCCAGAGGTTGAGGTCGGGGAACAGCTTACCCGAGCATACAGTGAAGTAAGTAAAGTAGAATATAATGGCGGCCGGCGAGACCACAGGGTAGGTGTGTATGAAGGCACCCGTACTCACCACACAGAAGAGATCGCGCTCCAAGGCAGCTACACGCTGAGTTGCTTCCTGCATAAGTAACTTAGTCGAACAGCCTGAAGAGTAAGAGGTGACGCTCAAGTCAAGGATGCTCCAGATGGTGACACGTGTACAGCTGGATGCGAGCCACGTGTCCAGATGTGTAATTGTCAGGAGAGAGAAAGCGCACAGGTATATAAGGGATCCTAACGAACTTCTGAGGGACACGCACGTTTTCGAATACTTCTTTTACGCTTGCGAGAACTTGAGTACGCTGAGAGAGAACATTGCACGATTCCTGAAGTTCTTAGTTTTCTCTTATTATTTTGGTGGTTCAGTCGCTGACTTGGGCGTCGGAGCGCGATCGGCCGCAGCGACGCCGTTCTGTCTTTTGCAGGTTCTTGAGGGGAATCAAGGAGAAGGACGGGAGCTAGAACGGTGCAAAGTCGATCCAGATTTGACAAGGCAAGGCTCTTGCGTTCTGGTCAACAGGCAGGATCATATACCAAACACATCATTAACCTCATAATTGATATGAAAACTCTTAGAATTACAAAACGAGAAGTAATGTGTGTTTACCGGACGTTGATGATGATATTATTTATAACAAAATGTTTATAAAATAAAGTAAAAAAAAATATGAAATATATTTAGTTAAGGTATTTTTGGTTCAATGCATTTAAATTTAGCTCATATAAGATCATAGATTGATACATCAATCGTTTTATAAATAATAATTTTATTTTAAAGCACATGTTTGTTATAATTTCATTAAACTGTTGAATTTAAAATTAAAATTAATTTCATTATTACTGATCCTGCCTGTTGACCGGAACGCTGGAGAATGCCTCGTCAAAGGATCGACGTGCGCGCCGCTTCTCACTTCCGTTCCTCCTCTGGATCTATCTCAAGAACCTGCAAAGAAACGATACGGCGCCGCTGCGGCCGATCGCACTCCGACGCTCAAGTCAGTGACGGTATCACCAAATACTAAGGACTGGAACCGTGCAAACCTCTCTCACAAACAGCTCTGTCACTCGCAAGCGTAAAGTGTATGAACTGAACGTGCGTACCTTAGAAAATTTGTTAGGAACTCTTATATACCTGGTGTTTTTCTCTCTCCTGGCAGTTACAGGCTTGGACACGTGGCCTGCATCCAACCGTACACGTGCCATCATCTGGAGGCTCACTGACTTGGCGCTGCTTCTACTCTCATTTTGGCTAAGTTACCTATGCATGGTACTGCCCAGTGCATAGCTAACTCAGGAGTGCGATCTCTACCGAAACTGGCGAGGTAGGGCCTTCATACACCTTCCCTGTGGTCTCGCCGAGTTTCCAGAACTTTGTGGAGGAAGACTCGAATGAAGAGCGAAGACTGAACCTGGATCTGCTGGATGAAGTCAGGGAGGAGGCAAGGCTGAAGGCTGAGGCGGTGAAGAGAAGGGTCGAGCGGAGGTACAACTCAAAGGTGATGCCAAGGCAGTTTAGAGAAGGCAATCTGGTGATGAGAAAGGCCCACCAGTACGAGATGGAGAACAAGCTATCACCCAAGTGGACTGGACCGTTCAGAATCACCGAGGCACTCGGGAACGGAGCTTATCGCTTGGAGACGTTGGAGGGGGGGGGCGATTCCTCGTACCTGGAACGCCACACACCTGAAGTTGTACTATAGCTAAGAGCTTTGTAAGTAAAGACAAACACAAATATTACATTGCAATGTCTCTGTAAAAACGGTTTTAAGGGGGCACTCCTTTTTCCCTAAGGAGGGTTTTTAATGAGGCCACCCAATAAAAGAAGAGTTTTCGAAGTATAAGGTGTTTTCAGATTGCATATGTGTTATTTCCAAAAAGTTTCGAAGAAAGACCTTGTCATTCGTACATGATTTAAGGCACGAAAAGATATGTCGCATGTTTTCTAAAGTTTTAAAGTCCTCATCGTTTTTCGGCGATTAGAGGCACCAGTTAAGTTTTTAAAGTCCTCATCGTTTTTCGGCAATTTGAGGCGCCGGTTAAGGTTTTAAAGTCCTCATCGTTTTTCGGCAATCGGAGGCACCAGATGGAAGACCTCAACGCCCTCGCGCGTTTTGAGGCAAGTTAAAGACCTCCTCGCCGTTGAGCGAGTGCAGGCGAGAAAGAGGAAAAGTCCTCCGTGTTTCTGGGAGCGAGAAGATGTAACTCCCGGGGCAACGTAGAGGCAAGTTAAAGACCTCCTCGCCGTTGAGCGGGCGCAGGCGAGAAAGGTCCTCAGTGCATCCAGGGGGGAGGAGATGTACGCCCTGGGCAAGTTGAGGCACCGGATAAAGTCCTTATCGCCGTTGTGTGAACTAAGGCCCATCAAAGACCTCCTCGCCGTCGAGCGAGTGCAGGCGTGAGAAAAGAAAGGTCCTCAGTGCATCCAGGGGGGAGGAGATGTACGCCCTGGGCAAGTTGAGGCACCGGATAAAGTCCTTCTCGCCGTCGAGCGAGTTAAGGCCGTTTAAAGTCCTTCTCGCCGATGAGCGAGTTCAGGCGAGTAAAAGTCCTTCTCGCCGATGAGCGAGTTCAGGCGAGTAAAAGACCTTCTCGCCTGTGCGCGAGTATAGGCAAGATAAAATCCTTCTCGTCTTGAACGAGTTCAGGTATGGCGAAGAGGGTGGAAGAAGCTTGAAGGGTGGCTAGGGTAGGTTCGAAGAGAACGCCTAGCCAGCCAGTCTTTAGCTCTGAGGTTCAGGGGAGGTAAAGGAGGGTCCCAAAGGGCATTTCTGCCTCAGATAAAGAGATGACTGCCAAAGCCTGAGGCTAAGGAAAGTTGGTGTCGCCAAGAGGTCTAGGTGATTGCGAAAGTTCAAATACGGCGAGAAGGTTGAAAGACTTGTTTGATAAAGCGGGTCAAGTGGGACGTTGCTTGAACCAATGATTGAGTTACAGTTCATTGCTTGGAACTTTTCTTACGATCAGGTTAGTCCCTCAGGGGTACAAGTTGTTTAAAGCGATTATTACTTAAGTTTGAATTGGCTCGAAGCAGTTACGCCAAAGGTCATGTTTGCAAAATCGTTAAGTTAAACGCAGCAGAGTTAAACATACAAAGAAAGTAAAACGTTCAAGAGAAGTCAGAAGACATATCCAAATTTTGCTATTGAAGTAAATGGCTGTTCAAAATATATGTGCAAGAGTTTTTACAAAGATAAAATACAAGTGAATTCATAAAGAGGCAGATGGGGTAGAGTTGGTTGAGCCTTCGGCGGGAACGACTTTCCCATCTACCACTTCGTTGTCTAACGACACCATGCTAAGGTCAAGATCAGGGAAGAGGCATGCAAACTGTTCTCGAGCGGCATCAAACCCAGCAACCAGAATCTGAGCAGAGCTTAGCTTAAGTTCTTCGATTTGCTTTTGAAATCCTTCAACCTGCTGCTTAAGCTCCATGTTCTGCTGCTCCAGCTCTTCGACCTGTTTTTGGAGTTGTTTGTTGGTCTCTTGAGCTTGAAGAAGGTCGTTAGCCACCTTCTTAGATTCTGTTTGAGCCTGGGCCAGCTCGGCAACCATCTTCACCTTCTCTTTGTTTGCCTCGGAGAGATCGGCCATGGCGTCGTCTCTTGCTTTCTCTACTTGCCCAAGTAGCTTCTCGCGGTCGATCGACCTCTGCTCCAGCTTCTGTACCTTGTCGGCATTGGCTTGAATTTGAGCCTCCAGGTTGCTCGCCTTGGTACGCAGAGGCACGATTCTGCTTTCAAGTTCGACCTTTTCTTGGGCAAGTTCGTGGACTTTGCGGCGCAGGTCGACAGCTTCCTTGCGCGCAAGCCTGAGCTCGGTGTTTAGGGCATCCTCTACTCGAGAATGTTCCATTTCCGCGAGCGTCAGGCTGAATGACACCTTTTCCACCTCGACCTTCATTGTGCTGTTCTCGGTCTTGAGGTTGTAGATGTCATCCTGTAGCCGCCTGGTGGAGCTCTCCACAGCTCTCGTTATGATTGATGGGATATCCTCTGCAATAGTTTTGAGTTTCGCAGTCAGAGGTTCCCACATCCTCGTCACCTCGAGGGAAAGATTTGCAGCTTGGAGAGGCGCCAGGGGGGCTTGTTGAGGGTTCTCGTCGCCGCCTTCCTTAGCAATATTTTCGGTGTTTGCTTCTTGGCGCGGCGACGCAATCGGGGACTCGGTGATTAGGATTGGAGAGGTGTGAGCGACCTCATCCCCGATTGGAATGACTCCTGCAGCTGAGGTGTTGGAAGGAGGGCCCCCTCCTGCTGATATATGTGGAGTAGAAGCGCTCGGGGGGTCCTCTAAGAAGTTTGGCTCTTGGGCCTCAGTTGCAGGCGGCGCAGTGGCCAATGGAACCGCTTGGACTGGTGGTGAAGGGGCTCTTGGCGTTGGCGATGAGGGAGGAGGGGCAGGTGTTGACGGTGGTGTTGAAGCTGGAAGAGGGGGTGGGACAGGTGGAGAAGGTGGTGCCACCCTCTTCCTTTTTGTGACAAGGCCGTCCTCCGTGACCTCGTCGTCCTCTTCCTCATCCTCTTGGACAACTTGGGGGGCCTTCCGCTTTGGCCTCTTAAGGACCAGTTTCTTTCGTTGGGCGGGCGCCTTAGGCGGTGATCGCCCCTGGATGATGGCCTTCTCGACCGCTGAGTTGGGAACCGTCTGGGAGCCGGTCGCCAACCCATGACTGCGGGCGAGCGCCTTTAAATCGGCGAGCATGTTCTTGCCCAACATGGTGTCTGCATGAAATGAAAGTGCATATGTTAGCTCAAAGGAGAAAGGGGTAAGTACACAAGATAATAAGACAGCAAAGCAGGTATATGCAGAAAAGATAAAACCAAAGTCTTGTGTGTATTGCACAAGACGCCCAGAAACAATATCAGAAGCAATAACAAGACAAGGAAGTAGCGTCCTAACCTATTTGGAATTCCAACTGGTCCTCAAAGAACTCGAAGGAAATCAAGGTGGGGGTCAAGAATGTTATGTGGGCATCCGCCACCCTCTTCCAGAAGAGACAAAGGTCTCTGTCCAAAGCTCCCATGCTGTCAGGACTCCTGGGCCTCCTGAAGCAGCTCTTGGACTCTTTTTTCCCCTTGTCCACCCAGTACAAGGGGAAACCATCGAGAAGGGAAGGGTCTTTGTCGTTTGCGCGAACCTGGATGAACTTCCCCTTCCAATCCTTATACGACTGCTGGAAGATGGTGAAGATGGATCTCCCAGCAATGGCGTTCAGACTGACCCAAAGGCGATCGCCTGGGTGTTTGGCCTCAAACAGAAATAAAAATACGTCCACTGACGCAGGCAACCCCAGGTGGGCGCATGTTACTTCAAAAGCTCGGACGAACGCCCAGCTGTTGGGGTGAAGCTGGGCGGCGGCGATGTTGAGCTCGGTTAAGAGTTCACTCTCAAATCGAGTGAGAGGGAACCTGAATTTAACTTTCTTGAAAAGAGTGGTGTAGACGAAGCAGAAGGGCCCGTCGGCGCTCACTTTGTCATCTACACACACTGGCAGGGTGGCTGGGCAAGGCAGCACCATCATTCTCTCATCGTGCTCCTTGTGGAATGATTGGTAAGCCTCGTCCCCATTGGTCAATCGCAGAACCGCTCCCGCGGTGTTCACCGACGACGTTTCCTTTAAGAGGGTCGAGTTAGCCCATGGGTATAACGTCTTGAAGTCTGGCAGTGGGGTGGGGGCTCCTCCAGCGTTTGGTGGAGTCGCCTGGGCCAGAGTGGTTTGAGAAGACGCTGGCCTCACAGCCTGCGATGAGGGAGCACCACGGACTTGCGAAGAGTCGTGTGCTTGTGAAGGGGGGTTTCGCGCTGACGGAGGGGGGTTCGGGGTGATCTTCGTGCGAGTCATGGTAGCAACTGCAAATGAAGGAGGAAGGAAAAATGATCAGGAGGGTTACGAAGGCTGACTCAATCATGAATGGAAGGTGAAAGACGAACGAATGTGAGTTCGTTGCGACAATCGGCAAAGCCCTAAGTCACGCAGAAGGAGGAATGGAAAAACAGCCCACAACGTATGCACCAGACAGTTATAGGATGATGCAAATCGGTGAAAATGCAAGAAAACCCAGCAGATAAAGGAAAGTAGTTACCTTTCGATGATCGGGAGAATATTAGGGGGAGTTGGTGATCTAGAGCGTCGAGGAGTGTCGAGAGCTTTCGCAGAAGAGAAGGAGAGTGTACGCAAGTGTGAAGAAAGTGATAGAACAGTAGGAGCGTAAGGGGTTAAGGGTTTTCGAACGGTTTTGGGAAGCGCTAACGGCAGATGAAGATGGCCGTTGATGAGAGCCACGTGTCGAAGGATGCGCGAAGAGTTTGGTGGAGCGTCAGAGCAGCAGAAAGTACTACCGCTTGGAATTCTGCGTCCATGCCACGTAGACCGGTGTTAACGAAGGCTTTTTTCAGTCTTTTCGCTAGACAAGTCTTCGCTTAAGACTGGGGGGCTTGTGTACCGCCCTGGTGGTCGGATGCGATGACGTGGCATCCTGTTACAGTGTAGGCGTGTTGACAAGGCGCCAGGTTGACAGTTGGGAAGGAAGTCGGGAGGCACGTGTAGTCGCCGATAGTTAAGTTGGCGTGTTCCGATCTCTAGCTTACCAGGATAGGCGATCGCCAGGTTGAAGACGAAGTCGCCAGATACAGACTCAGGCAACCAGGCAGTCGGAGATCGCCAGAACAAGCACATCGCCGAAGTTAAAGGAGAAGCAGATTATGAAGGCGGCCGGCGAGACCACAGGGAAGGTGTATGAAGGCTCTACCTCGCCAGTTTCGGTAGAGATCGCACTCCTGAGTTAGCTATGCACTGGGCAGTACCATGCATAGGTAACTTAGCCAAAATGAGAGTAGAAGCAGCGCCAAGTCAGTGAGCCTCCAGATGATGGCACGTGTACGGTTGGATGCAGGCCACGTGTCCAAGCCTGTAACTGCCAGGAGAGAGAAAAACACCAGGTATATAAGAGTTCCTAACAGATTTTCTAAGGTACGCACGTTCAGTTCATACACTTTACGCTTGCGAGTGACAGAGCTGTTTGTGAGAGAGGTTTGCACGGTTCCAGTCCTTAGTATTTGGTGATACCGTCACTGACTTGAGCGTCGGAGTGCGATCGGCCGCAGCGGCGCCGTATCGTTTCTTTGCAGGTTCTTGAGATAGATCCAGAGGAGGAACGGAAGTGAGAAGCGGCGCGCACGTCGATCCTTTGACGAGGCATTCTCCAGCGTTCCGGTCAACAGGCAGGATCACTCACTGTCTTTACTTCTTTCGCATCTTTCTTGCGATATTCATCTTCTTCTCAAGAACTCCTTGTTCCGCGTTCTTTCCTTGCAAACTTTCCCTCCATTCCGCTGCTAGATCTTTCTTCCTTGACCTTCAGTTTCTTCACTGACAGCTACGTACTAAAATGTCTACCAACCCTTCTTCCTCCAGAATGGGTCACAAGGATCTTTACCCCTAGGCTTCGAGTGAACTTCTTGCCGAATGCTCTAGCCTACTTTCCACCAGGGCCCTGAGGGAACACGTGGGGGAAGAGTGTTCCTATGATCGTCATGCCTCCGCAAAGAGGCATGACGATGATATCGCCTTGCTTCCCTGCATCCTAGGGGAGCCGGTATGCGGAGACGAACGGGCCAACGATGGGGTCCCCTTTTTCTATTTTTATCAGGTGGTTTTTAAGCGCGTCGGCGTGCGCCTTCCTTTTTCTAGGTTCGAGAGAGAGCTGCTGACAGAAATGAACATTGCCCCAACCCAACTGTACCCTAACAGTTGGGCCTTCGTTAAGGCCTTTGACATTCTGTTTGGCTTCCTAGGATGTGCACCCTCTGTAGACATCTTCCTTCACTTCTTTGAGGTGAAGAGGCAGAGAAACAACCTCTGGGTGACTCTCAGCAACGTCCCCGGTAGGATTCTTTTGACCCCTTTCCAGCAAACCTTCACGGGGTGGAAAGGCAGGTTCTTCAAGGTGTGTTGTTCCAGCATGGTGCCTTCTGCTCTGGACGGCTTTCCTTTGTATTGGAAAAAGGACGCCAGAGCCTTGAAATCTAAGCCTCTTAAGAAGCTGTCTCCAAGGGATCAGGAAGCTTGCAAGATCCTGGCAGGTGTTGGAGGTTTTGACGCGGCTGCCTTAATAAGCTTAGAGTATAATGCCGAGCTTCTGGAAAAATATATATGTGCAGGAGGCTTTCCTTATGACCCTCCTACTCTCTGTTTTCGTTGGATTTCTCGTATGATTTTGTTTGGAAATGCTTTGTTTCATGCCTGTCTCTTACTGTGCTTGACCCCTTTTTTACGTAGGTTCGAAGATAAACGATCATCAGAGGACACTGCTGACTCAGGCTTTGAGATTCGGAGACGGGACTTCCTCGTCGTATTGCTCAAACTCTGGGGGCCACTAATGAGTTACCTGTTTTCGCTTCCCGTGCAAACATTAGAATGTGTATAGGATTATATTTTCATCTTGCAACTGTTATGAACTCTGTCTGTAATCCTAACGCTGGCTTTACGTTTTTCTTTATTTTGAATGCTGTCTGATTTATTTTTGCATGCTTGCGTTTCTTGATATGCCGCACGCGTTACTCCCAATATTCCCCCTCGTCACGTTTGGCATGAATTCCTTAGATAGCATTTACTCGCCTCCCCATTCCTTCCCTTTGGGCTGCAGTGCACACCCTGCTTCTGATCATTTCACTTATGGCTTTGCTTGGCCTTCGTATTTGTGAGGGATGTTCGTTCGTTTGAGCCTTCTTACTTGAACCTCCGGCATCTTCGCTCCGAGCTTATTGGGAAAGTTGGCGATGTGCTGCTTGTAGCGATGTTGGACCGCTTGGCCTTTTATTTTGGCGATGACACGGCCGGCGGTCTCGTACGTTGTAGGCCGCCATCTTTAAGATAGGCGACCACGCGCACTTTTTGATCACGTCGTCGCTCTTGATGACTTGGTCGGTATGCGGGCTGCGATTTTTCCGGTAAGGAAGATAAGTTAAACTTCGGCGATCTACGTGGCTTCGCGCGCTAATGATCGGGCCATCCACTGATTTGACACTTCACCAACCCCCTTCCGCGAACTGACACGTGGACTCATCAACGGCCAACATTTCTTGTCGCTTGCGCTTCTTGTAACGTTCGAAATTATTAAAATTCTCGCGCCACTCCACTGTTCCATTATCTTCCTCTTCACTTCCAAACTCTTGAAACGCCCTGGTGGACTCTTCGACTTCTTCGATCCCCCTTTTGCTGTACGCTCTTTCGATCGTCTAAAGGTAACTTTTTTATCACTTCTACCGATATTTGCTGCATTTTGATCGGTTTGCATCATCCAATACTTGTCTGGAGCATACGTTGTGGGATGTTTCTCTGCTTCGTTTTTCTTTTTTCTGCGTTTAGGGTTTCTGAACCTTTCTCTGCGAGCCCCCCTTTCCCTCTTCTCTTCCTCTGTCGAGTCTTTCTGTTTACGAACACTCATACCTTTTCATCTTCTTGCAGCTTCCTCGATGACTCGTTCAAAACTCACACAAAACCCTCCTCCATCTCCTCGCAACCCTCCGGCGAAAACCCGTAGGGCCAACCCCTCTTCTTCTCGCGACCCCCCAAGTGGTCCCAATGCTTCCTCCGACCGAGTCGTGAGACCCGCGTCTTCTCAATGTAGCCAACCGCAACCAAACCTACCACAAACCAGCGTGGTGGTAGGACCCCTACCAGATTACAAGCGGTTATACCCGTGGGCTTCCGCAACCTTGTTGGGCGAGACCTCCTCCGTCAACTCCGACCTTGACGTTTTTCGTCTCAAGAGGGGTGACAAGGCAAACCTCTCCTTCAGTAAAGAGCATGATGACAAAGTGGTTGTGCGGCCTTGTCCTCCCGGTGAGCCAATATGCACCGATGATCAGGGGAGCGACGGCACCCCCTTCTGTTTCATCTACACCACCATGTTCAAGAAGGTCAAACTCCGGTTTCCCTTCATGCGCTTTGAGAGGGAGCTCCTGCTGAGCTCGATATAGCTCCCGCCCAGCTCCATCCCAACAGCTGGGCGTTCGTGCGAGCTTACCAGATTATCTGCGCACACTTGGGGCTCCCGGCTTCTGTGGACGTATTCTTGTACCTGTTCGAGGCGAAGAACCCGGGCGATCGTCCATGGGTCAGTCTCAATGGGATCGCCGGGAGGTCCATTCTTTCTATCTTCCAGCAATCCTACAAGGATTGGAAGGGGAAGTTCGTACGTGTGTGCTGCGGAAATCAAGACCCTTCTCTTCTCGACGGGTTCCCCTTGTACTGGGTGAACAAGGGGAAGAAGGAGTCAAGTTTCAGGAAGGCCAGGGGGCCGGAAAAGATGGGAGCGCTTGACAAGGATTTATGCAATTTCTGGAAAGGAGTCACCTCCTGCAACTTGGTTCTCCCCACCTCCTCCATTATTTCTTATGAGTTTCACGAAAGCCAGCTAGACGTCCATATAGGTTCGTCCTTGGGCTTTCTTAACTTGCACTTGTGTCGTTCGACCTTTGTCTTCGTGTGTAATTTTAGCTTTCCCTATGTGTTGTCTTTTATTACTCATCTTTCTTTGCATTATTAATCATTGAACTAATCATAGGCCACTATGCAGACATGTTGCTGGGAAAGGATAAGATAGCTGAGCTGCGTGCCATAGCTAGGCGCCACAAGCTAGAGACGGATGAAGCCACTGAGGATGGACTAATCTGCAAGAGGAAGAGGGTGGCGGTGGCAGAGCCCCCAGCGATTGAGAGCGCCGCTCCAGACTTCGTCAAGAACCCCCCCCAGCGCCTCCACACCATTCGAGTCTGCTGGGGAGATTCCACTTTCAAACGTTTCAGTTGCTGAGGTCACCCCCGAGCAACTTGCTGATACACAAGCCTCCATCCAAGCCACCGAAGATCTGCCCACCTCACCACCACGCCTCGAAACTCCCCCCGTGATCCAACCTTGCGAGGGTGGTGGTGAACACCAACCCCTGCCCCCTCCATTAACACCGGGTCTTCCAAGTTCCCTCCAAGAAGCCTTGAAAAACTTCAATACGCGCCTTCATGCTATGGCCGACGAGTGCCTCCCTCACATCGTCGTCGAAGGGCTGAAAGGCTACTTGGAGAAGCTAGAACTCGACTGCCGCATCCATCAGGAGGTCGCAAGCACCGCGAAGGCGGAAGCTAATAAGATCAAGTGCGACATGCTGCTGCAAGGCATCGAGTTCTCGCGGGTCGAGAATGCTCTCAAAGAAGAGCTCCAAAGCGTGCGCGATGACAAGAACGAATTGCGTAGAAAACTGCACGACAAGCTTCAGGAGATCATCGAGCTGGAGAGCAAACTCGTCCCCTTGAGAGAGAAAATCGCCAAGATGGAGGAGGCGAAGAAAGCTGATGCCCAACAGGTGGCCAACCTGGAGAAGAGATCGATCGAGAGGGAGACTCTTTTGGAAAGAGTTGAGTAGGATCGGGACAAGGCCTCCCAGGAACTAGCTCAAGCTCGTGAAGAAAACAGCGGGCTCAAGAAGAAAGCTGACGAGCTCGATGAAGAGAACCGCGGGCTGAAGACAAAGGTCGATGAGCTTCAGCTCGATGCTGCCCAAGTTCTCACTTCTGGCTTCGGAGTAGCTCTGGAGCAGTTTGCTTGCAAATTCCCCGATCTGGATCTCTCGGAGTTTTTCGTGTACAATGAGGTTGTGGATGGTAAGATCGTTCCCCCCATTGATTTATCGCCTTGAAAACTCTTGTACTTAACTTTGGTCTGTAACTTTCATTCTATTTGAACTATTTGATACTCATGTGCATGCATATATATGTATGTATAACCTTCTAACTTATCTGTCGTGCAATTAACTTGTTTAGCTGCACGGTTTATTCTCAACTCAACGTGCTTTGTACCAATTGGTACTTAACTTTCTGCAAACCTTCTTAACATAAACAAACGGTTAACTCGAAACAATAACATTTAACACAACATCACTTACCCGGTAAAAAGGGCTTAGGTCGACCTTAATATCTGTACCCTTTCTCGCCCAATCTACCAAGGGCCAAAGGCATTTCTACGTCGTCGCTTGGAACTTTGCTGACACGGGCCCTTGTCATGCAATCCTACTCTGTTTTATTTTCGTGCAATGGGCTTCTGGCGATGCCATCTTCCTCTCAACTGAGAACGTCCCCCACGGGACCACCTCCTGATTTCATCTTTGCTTATCCGGGAGGAGAGCTGCCTTTCGGACCTCTGCCTGTTGAACAAGATGCTTTGATGTCTCCAAATCCAAGAGGAAAGCTTGAAGACCTTGCTGCAGGGTGTGTGTGTTGTCTAGTTGTTTGAAACTTGTTAATTCACTCCTTAAGATGATCCAAGTTCATTTGAATCTTTAACCTTTTGAAAAGATGTGTTTTCTAAAAAGCTGTAAAAAATTCAACAGGTTGTTTTACCTAACAACAGGTTGTTTTGCCTTAGCTGTTTTTGAAAAACTTGGTTGACTTTGCTATCAAACCAAAACAATCGATTGTTTCGACAAAACAACCGATTGTTTTCCTGCAAACCTTAACAGAATTTTGTTAAGCGGTTTTAATATGTTTTAAATGATCCTAACTAACTTGGCTCCTTTATTAAATGCTTTTGACCACTTGGTGGGTCTATATAAAAGTAGTTTTACGCTCCTAATCTTGGAGTAACAGAAAGAGTTTATCAAAACAGTTTTTCCAAGATTTGAAAGAGCTTTGGATCATTCTTAAGTGTGTGGAATAGGATTGGGTTGTAATTCTGAACTTTAAGCTTTGTAATACCCAGGTGTATTCTATTCCCTTCTTCCTTGATTACTGTATTTCTGTAGTTATGTTGCCAAGGAGTGTTGTGTGTTCTTGAGGGGTTCAAGATCAACATTCTTGGTGTGGTTTGCCAAAGGTAGTGTGTTTCTTGAGGGGTTCAAGGTCACTACTTTGGTGTGTGGTGTTTGTAATCTGGTTTTGATTGCATAGTGGAATACCCAGTGGTTTCTGGGGACTGGATGTAGCTCTTGGTGTAAGAGTGAACCAGTATAAATTGCTTGCGTGCTTATCTCTTACCCTTAACTCTTTAAATTCTGTTTTTAAGTTGTTTTTTATAAACTGCTGATAAAAACAACCGATTGTTTTTCTGATATCATCTTGAAACAATTTTGGTTCTTTGTTTCTTTGATTTCTTTCTCTGTAATTCAACATTGATTTTCATTATACCTTCAAAGTTTGCGAAAATCCCCCTTAAACAATTCACCCCCCTCTCGTTTAAGGTCATATATTCTAACACTGTCTACCTTCCCGAGTCTTTCCCCTGAAATAACTCGCATCATTGTTCCCTCATCTGGGGGTAAAGCCTCCTTTCGGATCCTTCTCTACCTTCCTGAGTTTCAGAGCAATGAGTTGGGTGGTGGGGTGCCCTCTGCAAACCTTTCCTACCACCCTTTAACTTCTAACTTAACTGGTCTTACTAGGTCAATATTGGTGTCTCACTCAAGGAAACAAGGTTCTTCTCCAACCCTCATTTCCCATACTTGAGATTGTCAACACCCCTGACTTTTCGGTTCCGTCTTGCCTGAACTCACTCGAGGGCGAGAAGGACTTTCTCTGGTGCCTCAACTTGCCCAGGGGCTACCTTTTCCCTGGATGCACTGAGGGCTTTCAATCTCATCTTGCCACTTCTCGCTCACGGCGAGTAGGTCCTTTTTAATCTCTTCTCGCCTATTCTCGCTCGCGGCGAGTAGGTCTTTTTAATCTTTCCTTGCCCGAACTCACTCGAGGGTGAGAAGGACTTTTTATTGTGCCTCAACTTGCCCAGGGGCTACCTTTTCCCTGGATGCACTGAGGACTTTCAATCTCATCTTGCCTCTTCTCGCTCACGGTGAGTAGGTCCTTTTTAATCTCTTCTCGCCTATTCTCGCTCGCGGCAAGTAGGTCTTTTTAATCTTTTCTTGCCCGAACTCACTCGAGGGTGAGAAGGACTTTTTATGGTACCGAGGCTAGCTATTCATACTTGAGGAGGGGGCGTCCCGAAGGAATTCCTTAACCCCTGCTCAAGGACTAGGCGCCCGGATCTTAACTCATACTGGACATACCTGTCATCTTGCTCTGAACTCTCGCCTATACTCGTTCTTGGCGAGTAGGAATTCTTAGTCTGTTCTCGCCTAAATTTGTTCTAGGCGAGTAGGACCTTTAATCTATTCTCGCCTATACTCGCTCTAGGCGAGTAGGACTTAAAACTTAACTTTTACCTCCGATTGCTAGGTGGCGATGAGGGTTTAAAACTTTGTGCTTGTGCCTCCAATCGCCAGATGGTGATGAGGACTTAAAACATTATGCTTTAAAACCTTGTACTGAATGCATGCGGTCTGAATTTGTCTTTCCAAATGCTTACAAACGATTAGCATGTAAACTTAACAACTGGAAAACTTTAATAACTTTTTGAAACCTTCTTTATTGGGTGACCTCGTTAAAAAACCCTCTTCAGGGAAAAAGAGTGCCCCCTTGAAAAACTGTTTTATTGCTACTTACAATGTTTCAACTGTAATAAAACTTGAGATGGGTGGCGTTCCAAGTGCGAGGAATCGCCCCTCCTTCCAGTGTTTCTAGGCGGTAAGCACCGTCTCCGAGTGCTTTGGTTACCCTGAACGGTCCCGTCCATTTGGGCGACAACTTGTTCTGCATCTCGTATTGGTGGGCCTTCCTCATCACCAGGTCGCCATCTCTAAATCGCCTTGATTTCATCCTGGAGTTGTACTTACGTTCCACTCTTCCTTTTACTGCTTCGGCCTTTACCCTTGCCTCCTCCCTGGCCTCGTCCAACAAATCCAAATTCATTCTCCTTTCGGCGTTCAAGTCTTCTGCCACGAAGTTCTGGAATCTTGGCGAGCTTTCCAGGATTTCGACTGGGATCATTGCATCGCACCCATATACCAACCTAAACGGGGTTTCGTGGGTTCCCGATTGCTCGGTGGTATGATATGCCCATACTATGCGGGGAACTGCCCAAGACCCCTTGGCTTTCTCCAACCTCCTCTTCAGTCCTCTCAGCAAAACCCGTTTGGCCGACTCCACTTGCCCGTTCGTTTGTGGGTGTTCCACAGAAGCAAACACCTGTTGTGTCCCGATATCCTCGCACAACTTCTTCAATAAGTGACTTGCGAACTGGGTCCCATTATCTGATACCAAACGCTTGGGCACACCGAAACGACACACGATGTTCTTCCATACGAAATTCTGAATCTTGTGTGCGGTGATCTGGGCTACTGGTTCCGCTTCGATCCATTTTGTGAAGTACTCGATCGCTACCACCAAGTACTTCATTTGCCTGATCGCCAACGGAAAGGGTCCCAGAATATCGATTCCCCATGTATGAAATGGCCAGGGGCTGTAGATTGACTTTAGCTCTTCTGGGGGCGCCTTGTGCCAATCAACGTGTTGCTGGCATTGTTTGCAACGCTGTGCGTATTCCTTGCAATCTTCCCTCATGGTTGGCCAATAATAGCCCGCGCGGAGAGTTCTCGTTGCCAGGGCTCGACCTCCGATGTGGCTCCCGCAGATCCCCTCGTGGAGTTCAGTCATAATTCTTATGCACTTCTCTCCATGCACACATACTAACAGGGGTGTGTAAATCTGAACCTGTACAGCTCTCCATCGATCAAGGTGAACTTGCTGGAGCTTTTCTTTACCTTTCTGGCCTCTGTCGGATCTACTGGGAGGACGCCGTCTGCTATGTACCGCTGGTATGGTGTTATCCATGTATCTGGTTGGTAAACGGCGCAAACCCGCGTTGTGGTCACTTCCTGTACTGGGTGCGCCCTAACTCTCGGTGCCCTCAAGGTTTCCTGAGTTAACGATCGATGACTCCTTGCTATCCCTTCCGTCGACTTGCAAACTTGAAGAACCTGGTGGTCTGCTGCGAACGCCCGAGGTGTCTTTAGAGTTTCTTGTATAACAGTCCTCTGCCTGCCCCCCTTGCCCGAACTAGCGAGCTTGGCAAGCAAGTCAGCTCGGGCATTCTACTCCCTTGGTACGTGCACCACTTCGAACAAGGCAAAAGAACTTCTTAGCTCCTGTACATACTCTAGGTAAGCCGCCATCTGTGGATCCTTGGCTTGGAATTCGCCGGTCACCTGCCTCGGTGATCAGTAAAGAGTCGCTCTTGGCCATCAGTACCTTCGCCCCCATTTCCTTTGCCAAAAGAATACCGGCAATCAATGCTTCATATTCCGCCTGATCATTGCTGGCTTTGAAGGCAAACCTCAGGGATTGTTTTATTAATACACCGTTGGGTCCTTTCAGAATGACTCCAGCCCCACTTCCTAGCTGGTTGGACGACCCATCAACCGAGAGTACCCAATGATCATCACTTCCGGCGTTATGCGTCGTTTCAGCGGACAGCTCGACCACAAAGTTGGCGAAGATTTGCCCTTTGATCAGTCCTCGGGGTTCATACCTGACGTCGAACTCTGACAGCTTCACCGCCCATTTTACCATCCTCCCAGCTACATCCAGTTTCTTTAGAACCTTTTGGATGGGCAAGTCAGTCATCACCCATACCGCGAAGCTCTGGAAGTAATGTCGTAGCCTTCTCGCTGAAAACACAACCGCCAGCGCCGCTTTCTCCAAGGCTTGGTATCTCACTTCATGACCTTGTAACACCTTACTGACAAAATAGATAGGTTTCTGAATTTGATCTTGTTCTTGGACGAGCACCGCACTCAACACTCTTTCGGTAACGACGAAGTATAACTTGAGGGGCGTTCCCACTTGGGGTTTGCACAGAACCGGCGGGCTCGCCAAGTACTCCTTGAGTTTTACGAAAGCCTCTTCACATTCTCTCGTCCAGACAAACCTGTTATTCCTCTTTAAACACTGGAAATACGGGTGGCCCCTCTCCCCGCTGGCAGATACGAACCGTGACAGAGCGGCTATCCGGCCTGTAAGCTGTTGTACTTCCTTGACAGTGGCCGGGCTTCTCATTGCCAGGATGGCAGCACACTTATCAGGATTTGCTTCGATTCCTCTTTCGGTTAAGAGGAAACCCAAGAACTTTCTCGCTTCTACGCCGAAAATGCACTTCTCGGGGTTTAGCTTCAGCCTGTACTTGGCTATTGTAACGAATAGTTCCTCTAGATCGGCAACGTGCCGATTTTTTTCCGGGGACGTCACAACCATGTCGTCGACATAAGCTTGCCCGTTCCTCCCAAGCATGGGTGCGAGCACTTTATCCATCATCCTCTGATACGTGGCTCCCGTGTTCTTCAGCCCAAAGGGCATCACCCTGTAACAATAGCACAATCTTTCCGTCATGAAGGCTATTTTTTCCTCATCCATGGGGTGCATCTTTATCTGGTTGTACCCTGAGAAGGCATCTAGGAAACTTAACAGTTTGCACCCTGCTGCACTGTCTACCAGGGCATCTATACTAGGCAAAGGGTAGAAATCCTTTGGACACGCCTTGTTCAGATCTGTGAAATCGACGCACATTCACCATCTTCCGTTGCTCTTCTTTACCAACACAACATTAGCGAGCCACTCTGGATACTGCACTTCCTTGATGTGGCCTGCGGCCAGGAGTTTCTGCGTTTCCTCCCTAATCGCCTGCCTTCTTTCTTCATTGAATTTCCTCCTTCTTTGACGGACTGGCTTGACTTGGGGGTCCATTGCCAAACGATGGGACAAAAGGTCGGGATCAATTCCCGGCATATCTGAGGCGGACCATGCAAACGCATCCAGATGTCTACTTATTACCTTGGCAATCTGGTCCCGCGTTTCGTCATCTAGGGTTTTTCCCAGCTTGAATGTCTTCCCGCCGATCTCCTTCTCGAGCCAATCTTTGACCGGCTGGGACCTCCTTTCACTGGCGATGACCGCCCTTGCGATTCCTGACTCCCTGGTGGCCTCTAGGCGGTCGCCTCTTTCCTCTATCCCGGCGACGCTTGCCATATCTGGCATCGCCGCATCCCCCTCAGCGATTACTTGAAGTGTTGTGCCTACTCGCCGGTCCTTCTGGCTGGGACCTGCACCAGGGGGTGGCGTTGTGCTTACATTGCACACTGATCGCCTATTTCTGAGGCTGTTTTCATAGCACTTTTTTGCCTCCTTTTGATCAGAGCGGATGGTGATAACCACCCCTTCCATCGAAGGTAGTTTGACCTTCATATGCCTAGTGGAGGGCACGACTCCTATCCTGTTGAGGGTTGGCCTTCCTAACAGGATGTTGTATGCTGAGGGGGCATTCACGACCAGGTACCTGATCTTCTCTGTTCGCGACACTGCCCCATCTGTGAATGTCGTTCTTAACTCAATGTACCCCCTGACCTCCACTTGGTCACCAGCAAAGCCGTATAGGCAGCCCCCATACGGCCTCAGATGGTCTGGGGACAACTGTAACTTTTCGAAAGTTGGCCAGAACATCACATCTGCCGAGCTCCCTTGATCGACCAATGCTCGATGAACCGTCCTTCCCGCCGTGACCAGCGAGATCACAATGGGGTCGTTGTCGTGGGGCACAACGTCCCCGAGATCTTCCTTGGTGAACGTGATGTCCACATCGGGCGAATGATCCTCAAAAGCTTCTACTGACATTATGGACCTAACATACTTCTAGCGTTGCGACACAGTACACCCACCGCCGGAGAACCCACCCGCTATGGTGTGGACCTCGCCGTGGACGGGCACCTCGTGCTGCTGTCCCTCGCCACTCGCCGGTTGCGAAACTGACGATTGTCCTGTCTGCTTCTCCACCAAGTAGTCCTTCAGGAAGCCATTCTTTACGAGTTCATCCAATTGGTGACCCAGCGCCAAACAATTGTTAATATGATGCCCAAATGCTTCGTGGAATTCGCACCATGACTCCTTGTGGGGTCCTAGCACCTTGTCAGACTTCACCGGTGGCCTCAACCTGTCGGCTATGTTGGGCACCGCCATCAGATCTTTGAGTTCCATCGCGAAATTGTGCCTCGGTGGCTTGTTTCCTTCTCTTCTTTCCTCTGCTCGACCTCTAGGTTGGGTCCTCCTCTGCTGACAAAACATGTATAGATTCAGAAAATTAAAGACTCAAAGCATAATATGAACCAAATAATGAAAGCAATAAAGACTCAAAAGCCTAAAAGAAAATAGCAACTCAAAGGTGTATGGAATCCTATCACAATTTGCACAAGAACTTGTTCAAGATCAATTGAACAAAAGTGCTTCGGTTGGATCTTCCACAAAGCACACCAAAATAATTAAAATGTAAAAAACAGCAAGACAATTATGGAAAATAAGATGAACAACATGAAAGTAAAGAAGAACTAAAAATGAAAGACCAAAAGCAACTCATCTTGAAGAACCATAGCTCATGATACCAAATGATGGTATTTCATGAAGGTCTTCTTGAATCATGTAAGGAAAAGGGGTGCGGAAGCTATGAAGGTGTGTGAGCAAGATCCTCCTAAGAGTGGTGTTGATCTTGAAGGTGCATGATGTGTATGATGCTAGGGAGGTTCGACCAACCCAAGGAGAGGTGAAGGAGATGAAGTTTAGAGACTAGAATTCTAGGGAGAAGCAAAGCTTGGCACAAAATGGCAGCATAACTTTACTCACAATAAACTTGGAAAATACAAGAGATAGCCTTCCTATTTATAGGCTATTTGGACGTAGAAGCTAAGCTAATAGCTAATGAAATGGAAACCAAATGAAATGCAAATCATAAGCCATGTGTCATGACCGGTCACACATAGAAAGCTTCTAGAAAGTTTCACTCAAATATGCTTTCTACACTACTCTAATTACTAAGTACCCCTAATGGGCCTTTATGCAACATGTACAAAGCTTTCTCTCTTCCATCCGTGGCTTCATTTACTTGGGCTTGAACATGCTTAGCCATTGACCTTGTGATAGGACCTAGACGGTCTAGTTCCACATCTAGACGCTCCATGGGTAGCCTCCCTTCTTCATGGCCTAGACGCTCCTCATCATGGGCTAGACGCTCCTTTTTTAGGCTAGACGCTCTCGTCATGGCTAGACGGTCTTAGTCTTGGAAGCTTGGCTTTCCTAGTGTGGTGAGCTTGGGCCCTCCTCCATCATCCCCTCCCTCTTGAAAAGGATTTGTCCTCAAATCCAAGGCTTTTGCTAAGGGAATGGTTGTGGCTGGATGGTGTCCATCATCTTCCCCGTCTTGAGAAGATCTATCCTCAGATTTGCATTCTTGATCTCGGATAGCAGCCTCTTGCTTCGTCAAGATGTGTCCTCCCGGATCAAATATCAATCTATGTGAGTCTTGAAACAAAGCAAAGGAGTTAGGGTGAGCTTTTGGAGAACAAATAAATGTGTGAAGTTGCCGTTTTTGTTTTTCTCTTGTTTTGGCCAACTTCTCACAATACCTCCCTTTTGAGGGTTGTAGGTGCCCTCTAATCCTCTTATGTTTTCGAAAATTTCCAAAAGTAATTACTTTTCCCTTAGGCATAATCCTTTTAAGAAATAGTAACAACTTTTAAAAGGCAAGAGGACATAGAGCACATACAACTTCAAATGGAGAAATATGAGTAATCTTGTGGATTACTCCATTGTATGCATGCTTATAAGGAATAGGATTCTTATCCCAAGATTTGTGAGTGTCCTTCATGATTTCGTGAAGCATAGAAGTAAGAGCTATGTTTTCAAATTTTGAAGTTCTATCTTTTGAAAATAAATCATGGAGGCTTGTCACGTTGCTTAGGACGAGTTTATCCATATCCATGAAAAATGAATCAAGACCTTTTGTCGCCCTAGGAAGCTCTAAGTTGAAATGTGTGTCTTCCCAAAGATCTTTTACAAAAGGTGAAGGAGGGTAGAGTTCTTGAGACTTTGCTTTAGGTGTATTTTGAAAACACGAGTTGTACCTAAAGTAATGTCTTTGAACCTCTTTTCTCATGGGTGACAAAAGTTTTCCTCTTAAAAGCTCGAGAGTGTCATCAACTCTCATTTGTCCCATGAGTTCTCCTTCTTGTAGACTTTTTCTCTTATGTGCAAAGAGAGTCTCGTTGGTACAACCATTGTTTATGAAAATTTGTACATTTTGCAATGGTTGTCTCAATAAGACATGGCAAGTTGTTCTAGGCACTACTTCATACAAAAATTGGTAGGTGCTTATAGATAACTTGTCATTCTTTTGGGGATATCTTAACACATTTGAGAAATAGTCTTGGTCTATGCAAGCTTCTTTGAAAGACTCTTCTTTTGTGCTCATGCTTGCAAGTGTTCCTTTACCATAGGAAAGGCTAGGTTGTTCAACAAGAAGCATGTTTGTAAAGGTATTTTCAATGTGCTTGACTTGTTGAATGACCTTGTGGGAAGGAACACTATTCTCCCACGCCTTTTGTTTCCCAATTTTTTTCTCTTTTTCTATTTTTTCTTCATCCCTTTTGTGTTTCATTTGTATTTGGTCTTTTATCACTTGGGAATGTGGTAAAGGACTAAGTACAAACTTTTTGTGCTTGTGGATGAACGAGATCTCGCTAGTTAGACAATTATGCGAGGTTTTCTTATCAAATTGCCATGGTCTACCTAATAAGATGTGGCAAGCTTCCATAGGTACTACATCACATAAAACATTGTCTTTGTAGTTACCTATAGAAAACTCGATTTCCACTTGTTTGTCTACACGTAGTTCTCCATCCTCATTGATCCATTGTAAATTGTACGGTTTTGGATGAGGAACTACTTGTAGTTTTAGTTTTTCAATCAATCTAGTGCTACAGCAATTGCAGCATGATCCACCATCCACAATAAGAGAGCATATATTTTCTAAAATATTGCATCTAGTATGAAAAATGTTCTCTCGTTGTGTCTCACTGGATGCACTGGGTTGATTGTGGAGGATTCTTTGAATCATCAATAAGTCCCCCTCCAAAGGATTTATCCTCTCTCCTTCCCCCTTTACTTGTGTACTAGGTTCATCCTCACCACTTGTGTACTCATCTTTTCCCTTTAAAAACAAAACCCTTTGGTTTGGACATTGCGCTTGCACATGCCTTCTTCCAAAACATTTAAAACACTTGGTGTCCCTAGCACGGATATATGGGGTGGAGGCATCTTTCACTAAGGGTTTGGTAGTTTCTTTGGATTCGTCTCTAGGTGTACTACCCTCCCTTTTAAAGTCTTTCTTGGGATAAGAGTTGGAGTAAGAACCCACCCTTAGACTTGAAGTTTTGCGCAAATTTTGTTGTTCAACTTTAATGCAAAGTTGAACTAAATCATTCAAGTCTTGGTAGGGTAATAGTTCTACTCTATCCCTTATCTCAAGGTTAAGCCCACTTAGAAACCTAGATATGGTGGTGGTTTCTTCCTCTCTAATGGAAGCTCTCATCATGTAGAGCTCCATTTTCTGCCTATACTCTTCCACACTTAAGTTCTTTTGTTGGAGTCTTTGGAGCTTGTCCATCAACTCCCTATGGTAGTAGGAAGGTATGTGGCGACGTCTTAGGGCTCCCCTAAGGTCATTCCAATATTCTATGGAAGACTCCCTATGAAGACGTCGGTCTCTCTCTAAAGAGGTCCACCAATACATGGCATTGCTTTGGAAACTAAGGGTTGCTAAGGGTACCTTCCTCTCTTCACTCACCCTATGGCAAGCAAAGAGTTGCTCTACTTTCATCTCCCAATCTAGGTAGGCCTCTACATCTTCCTTACCGTAGAAATGGGGTAGGTCTACCCTTACTTCCTTTGGGCTCTCTTGCTCCCTTTGTCTAGTCCTTCTAGGGGGTGGTTGGTAATAGTCATTAATTCTAAGACTTCCCTCCCCTAGAGTCTCATTACTTTTAGAATGGGATGCATGAGTTTTTTTTTATTTTTGTGAGTTTTGTGATTTCTCTTCTTGAGCTTTAGCCATCTCATTGATTTTGTTCTCATTCTCCAATTGTCTAAAAGAAATTAATTGTACCGCTTGTGATACTTCTTTCAAAAGAGTTTTCAAAGATTTTACTTCACTTTCAATAGACTTTCGAGAGTGAGAAGAAGAAGACATGGCTAAAACTTTGTGTATATAGGTGTTTTACTTTGAGAAAATTTAGGAAAGTTAAAGAAGGTAGTTTTCCAGGTAAGGGAGGTGAGTCACAAAGGACTACTTAAGTACCAAGCCTTTTCCTTGCCAAAAACTAGCCTCCAATATCTTCACACAAGACTTTCTCTTAGTGAAACACTTAGAACACAAATAAGTTGAGAAATAAATGCAAGAAAACAATGTAAGCTATCTATTCAACAAAACTAGTCGGTTTAACACAAATTTAAACAAAACTAACCATGCAAAGCGTCAATACTAAAGCAATAGAAAAACAAATACAAACAAGTAACAATTACTAAACAAGAATGCTATACTATTCGGCCCTAGGTGAGGCTTCTTGGACACTTTGAGCCCTTGAAGACACACTCACCGTCTAAAGCGTAATTAAGAGGTAATTAACACAAATTAAGTTGTAAGGAATTTAAGAAAACCCCCTTTGTTGATCCTCTTTTTGCTAGTGTCACTCCCTCTTGTTGTCTTTGCTTGTTAGTCCTCCAAATGTGTGTAGTGTTTTGAGAAAGTTTGCTTCGGCTTTGTCTTTGTCTTTCCCTTAGAATGAAGGTCTTGATTCTCCAACTTCCAGCACCTATCAAAGGGCTAAACCTTAACCAAGTCAAGTTTCAATTCACAGAAGCACCAAAGGAGAGAAGAAATTCCAGCACCCAAATTAGAGGTCAAAGAACAAAAGCAAGAAACAATTAAATTGAATAAAACAGTACCACCAAAAGGAGTTAGATTATGACAACTAGAAAGAGGTTCAAGAAATATTAAGCAAGCAAATAAAAGGTACCAAAATAAAGGTAGGCACACACAAGAATCCTAACAATGGCACTAGATTTAGATGACCAAATAAAAAAAACAGCACCACTGGAAAATGTTGTGGGCCAGAAACGTATTTTTCCCCAATTTATGCTGAGCTGTGTTTTTAAGATATGATTCTGAAATTTGATATGCAAGATATTCAAGATCTTAGCTAAAATCCTGGCTTTGGAATCACTCAAAACGCATGCACCAATTTGTTTTAATAAATTTTGCAATTTTGGTGTTCAGTTACGCCAGCTGTAGCGCCTCAGGTTTGCACACTGATTTTAAAAGATTTATCATTTTTTTTATGTTGCTTCTTTTGGACTAATTCTTTTTTTTTCCTTTCTATAACACTTCAAACTTGCAAATTCCAGAGAATCAAAATTTTCCTATGAGTGGAAATATTTTTCTGGATCAAAACAGTCAGCACAGAAAATCTGAAACAGGGGAATCTGAAAACTGGAAACAAAAACAGCAAGATACCAAAGTTTAGACACAATGGAAATTTGTGAAATAGAATTGTGTAGGATCTAAACACAATATGAACTCAAACTAAAATTAAAAAGGCACCAAAAGAGCAAAGAACAGCAGATTCAAGCAATTAAAGAGACCCAAAATCAAGAAACAATAAAGCCAAATAAAAGGACTACTATGAATTGTTGACAATATGGATGAACATGACTTAACAAAACATGTATAGATTCAGAAAATTAAAGACTCAAAGCATAATATGAACCAAATAATGAAAGCAATAAAGACTCAAAAGCCTAAAAGAAAATAGCAACTCAAAGGTGTATGGAATCCTATCACAATTTGCACAAGAACTTGTTCAAGATCAATTGAACAAAAGTGCTTCGGTTGGATCTTCCACAAAGCACACCAAAACAATTAAAATGTAAAAAACAGCAAGACAATTATGGAAAATAAGATGAACAACATGAAAGTAAAGAAGAACTAAAAATGAAAGACCAAAAGCAACTCATCTTGAAGAACCATAGCTCATGATACCAAATGATGGTATTTCATGAAGGTCTTCTTGAATCATGTAAGGAAAAGGGGTGCGGAAGCTATGAAGGTGTGTGAGCAAGATCCTCCTAAGAGTGGTGTTGATCTTGAAGGTGCATGATGTGTATGATGCTAGGGAGGTTCGGCCAACCCAAGGAGAGGTGAAGGAGATGAAGTTTAGAGCCTAGAATTCTAGGGAGAAGCAAAGCTTGGCACAAAATGGAAGCATAACTTTACTCACAATAAACTTGGAAAATACAAGAGATAGCCTTCCTATTTATAGGCTATTTGGACGTAGAAGCTAAGCTAATAGCTAATGAAATGGAAACCAAATGAAATGCAAATCATAAGCCATGTGCCGTGACCGGTCACACATAGAAAGCTTCTAGAAAGTTTCACTCAAATATGCTTTCTACACTACTCTAATTACTAAGTACCCCTAATGGGCCTTTATGCAACATGTACAAAGCTTTCTCTCTTCCATCCGTGGCTTCATTTACTTGGGCTTGAACATGCTTAGCCATTGACCTTGTGATAGGACCTAGACGGTCTAGTTCCACATCTAGACGCTCCATGGGTAGCCTCCCTTCTTCATGGCCTAGACGCTCCTCATCATGGGCTAGACGCTCCTTTTTGAGGCTAGACGCTCTCGTCATGGCTAGACGGTCTTAGTCTTGGAAGCTTGGCTTTCCTAGTGTGGTGAGCTTGGGCCCTCCTCCATCATGAACTCCCTGGGTGGGGATGCAGCCTCAGGCTCGTCTCTGCCACGCCATCCACGACGTAATTCCTTATTGGTGCGGTGGAGCTCGTCATTTCTTGCTTGAGAGGCTGCCAGATCCACCTGCCTGCGCTCCTGCTCCACCTTTGAGGTTGCCATTGCGTTCTGCAGCCCTTGCACCATACCCATGAGTTGCTGCAGGGTCATCTCTTCACTCCTGGCGCGTGCTGGTCGGGTGGTCATGGCTCTCTGAAGATCTTTTCAACTTATCTGGGTTTTGAGAACTGGAACTGAAAACTTGTGTGGTGGAACCGATGTTTATATCGGCCCCACGGTGGGCGCCAGATGTTCCGGCCGGTTGACCGGGATCGTCTTTGCGCGTGGTTTGTTCTTGCGAGCTAGGGCACCTTCGTCCTGCTCCGTCTGTGAGTACCTGAAAGAAGTGAACAAAGGGGCGCCCTCGTGGTCGTTTGCACTCCGACGATCAAGTCAGCTAGCGAGAAACACCAAAGTGACTGAAAACTGTATGATAATCTCAATGACTGAAACTGTGTGGCTAAAACTGTGTTGCCCTAATTGCCTTGTGCTCCCTGCGGAGTGCTGCGAAGAGAACTAGGGTTTGTGCTCTGTGTGACTTATGAGAATTAGGTTAAAACTCGTGTAACTGTGAAAACGTACCTTACTAGGGCTCTTAGTGCCCTTTATATAGGTGGAGACTAGGGTTTACCTTTGCGCTGCTACTCCTATCTAGGGTTCCTTGGAGAAGGTCCTTGCGCCGCTATTCCTAGGATCTGAGCGTATCTAGCGCATGGACTTCCCTTATCTGGAGTGCCATGAATAACCTTGTGGCCGCTTGGGTTCTAACTTGAGCGCTGTATCTCTCGCGCCATCATACTTAGTGGGTGCCTTAATTAATCAAGTGCCATGCATGCAGCCTTCCCTGGAAATCTTTAATGAGCACGTGGGCATTGCCATGTGTTGACTTTGACTTTGACTTTTGGTCGATCACCCCGGGACGGTACATAATTAATGAATAAATAAATGAGTTTTTAAAAAATAAAAATAAAAGTAATAAATTAAAAATATTTAGTTTAAAATTTTATTTTTTTTAAGAATGAAGAAAATAAAAAATTAAACCCTACAACAACATAAAATTGTTGAATCTATAAACATAAATTAGTATTTATTTTTATTATTATTGATGATGTAATCATCTTCATTTCAAGTAAAAAATACAGGATATAATTATAAAAAAACCAAAGTTAATTAGTATTAATTAGTAATGGACACACAAATAATATTAAAGTGTCTACCCTAAATGCAAAATACTAAAAAAAATAAAAAATTAATGCAAATGCAACAATTAATGCTTAAAAATAAATAAAAAATACAAAATAATGTGCATTGTCACATCACTCCACCACAATTATTTCTCATCAGCTCACAAGAACATAATAATGTGCTTCATCACATCATTGCTCCATAATTGCTTTTTCTGTAGGTTCTACAACACCATAACATGCAATTAGGGCACAAGTTAGGGGTTCATAATTTTCACCTACCAACTTGAGGGGAGTATTAAGAAAATAATAATTATCAACTTATACACAATTATTGTATACAATATTGTACGCAATTATATTTAACTAGTTTAATAATGATAGAATCCATGATTAGTGGATACCTACCTAATTAGCTTGTAAATTATATGTAATATTGTTTAATGATTTTTTTTAATGATCTTTTGCAGGATTAGTTAAAAAATGTCAATCTTTTCAGAAAAGGATAAAGCAAAAGTATGTATATCACAATTTCAAGTGTCTATAAGTGATAAAAATTTGAAAAAAGCGAAAAAATTGTGGAAAAAAATCAAAGATAACAACAAAGAGGAGAGAAAAGTGTTTAGAGTTCGCTACAGGAAATATGGTATTAATGAAAACGTGTATAATTTTGACACAAGAGATTATAGAGAAATTTTCAGAAATGGATTCAAGGCTTGGCTAAAAGGAAGTACGCCACATTCTGACTATTATAACTTGTCAAAATTTATTAACAGTAGAGGTCAGCCCCTGGATTATAACCGATGGCCATCTAAATCAAGCGTATAATCTGTAATCAAAATTGGAAACAAACTCCTGTCGTGACAGTTCTTCCATTTATAACTCAAATACAATACTAGAAATATGAAATCCATGCCCCGTACAAAATTTGAGTTGATGATACTTTTGGAAAAGAGTAAATATAAGAAGTTCGCTAAAGAAATAACGAGCATATATGTCTACGAAGACACTGGGCAAGGAACAGATTTTGACAGATTTTGACGCTACAACACAAGTTGGGGGTTCATGATCTTCACCTACCAACTTGAGGGGAGTATTAAGAAAATAATAATTATCAAATTATACAGAATTATTGTATATAATATTGTACGCTATTTTCCCAATTATATCCAATAAATTTAATAATGATAGAATTCATAATTAGTGGACACCTACCTATTTAGCTTGTAATTTATATGTAATATTGTTTAATGATTTTTTTGTAATAATCTTTTGTAAGATTAGTTAATAAATGTCAATCTTTTCAGAAAAGGATGAAGCAAAAGGATGTATATCACAATTTCAAGTGCGGATAAAATTTGAAAAAAGAGAAAAAATTGTGGAAAAAAATTAAAGATAACAACGAAAAGGAGGGAAAAGTGTTTAGAGTTCGATACAGGAAATATATTATTAATGAGAACGTGTATCTTTTTGACACAAGAGATTATAGAGATATCGTCAGAAATGGATTCAAGGCTTGACCAAAAGGAAGTACGCGAAATTCTAACTATTATATCTTGTCCAAATTTACTAATAGTAGAGGTCAGCCTCTAGATTATAACCGGTGGTCATCTAAATAAAGCGTATAATCTGTAATCAAAATTGGACATCAACTCCTGTCGTGGTAGTTCTTCCATTTAAGACTCAAATACAATACTAGAAATATGAAATTCATGCCCCGTACAACATTTGAGTTGATGATACTTTTGGAAAAGAGTATAAATAAAATAAGCTCCTTGTAGAAATAGCGAGCATATATGTTTACAAAGACACTAGGCAAGGAACAGATTTTGACGCTACGACGCAAGTTAGGGGTTCATTATCTTCACCTACCAACTTGAGGGGAGTATTAAGGAAATAATAATTACCAAATTATACATATTTTTTGTATACAATATTGTACGCAATTATATGCAATTAGTGGATACCTACCTCTTTAGCTTGTAATTTATATGTAATATTGTTTAATGATTTTTTTGTAATGATCTTTTGTAGGATAAGTTAATTAATGTCAATCTTTTCAAAAAAGGATGAAGCAAAATGATGTATATCACAATTTCAAGTGCCTTGTGAGTGATAAAAATTTTAAAAAAGAGAAAAAATTGTGGAAAAAAATAAAAGATAACAACGAGAGTTCGCTACAGGAAATATGGCATTAATGAGAACGTGTATCGTTCTGACACAAGAGATTATAGAGAAATTTTCAGAAATGGATTCAAGGCTTGACCCAAAGGAAGTACGCCAAATTCTGACTATTATATCTTTTCAAAATTTATTAATAGTAGAGGTCAACCTCCGGATTATAACCGGTGGCCATCTAAATCAAGCGTATAATCTATAATCAACATTGGAAACAAACTCCTGTCGTGGCAGTTCTTCCATTTAGGACTCAAATACAATACTAGAAATATGAAATCCAGACCCCGTGCAAAATTTGTGTTGATGGTAAAAGAGTATAAATAGAAGAAGCTCCCATAAAATAATAGCGAGCATATATGTTTACGAAGACACTGGGCAAGGAAGAGATTTTGACGCTACGACACAAGTTGGGGGTTCATGATCTTCACCTACTAACTTTATGGGAGTATTAAGGAAATAATAATTATCAAATTATTAAAAATTATTGTATACAATATTGTACGATATTTTACGCAATTATATGCAATTAATTTAATAATGATAGAATCCATGATTAGTGGATACCTACCTATTTAGCTTGTAATTTATATGTAATATTGTTTAATGATTTTTTTGTAATGATCTTTTGCAGGATTAGTTAATAAATGTCAATCTTTTCTCAGAAAAGATTAAGCAAAAGGATGTATATTACAATTTTAAGTGCCTATGAGTGATAAAAATTTGAAAAAAGCGAAAAAATTGTGGAAAAAAATCAAAGATAACAACGAAGAGGTAGAAAAAGTGTTTAGAGTTCGCTACAAGAAATATGTTATTAATGAAAAGGTATATCGTTTTGACAAAAGAGATTATAGAGAAATTTTCAAAAATGGATTCAAGGCTTGGCCAAAAGGAAGTACGCCAAATTCTTACTATTATATCTGTGGATTATAACCGGTGACCATCTAAATCAAGCGTATAATCTGTAATCAAAATTTGAAACCAACTCTCCTGTCGTTGCAGTTCTTCCATTTAGGACTCAAATACAATAGTAGAAATATGAAATCCATGCCCCGTACAACATTTGAGTTGATGATTCTTTTGGAAAACTATATAAATATAAGAAGCTCCTAAAGGAATAACGAGCATATATGTTTACGAAGATACTGGGCAGGGAACAGATTTTGACGCTACAACAGAAATTGGGGGTTCATGATCTTCACCTACCAAGTTGAGGGGAGTTTTAAGGAAATAATAATTATCACATTATACAAAATTATTGTATACAATATTGTACGATACTGTACACAATTATATGCAACTAATTTAATAATGATAGAATCCATTATTAGTGGATGCCTACCTAATTAGCTTGTAATTTATATGAAATATTGTTTAATGATTTTTTTGTAATGATCTTTTGCAGGATTCGTTAAAAAATGTCAATCTTTTCAGAAAAGGATGAAACGAAAGGAAGTACGCCAAATTCTGACTATTATAACTTGTCAAAATTTATTAATAGTAGAGGTCAAATTATGGATTACAACCGGTGGCCATCTAAATCAAGCGTATAATCTGTAATCAAAATTGGAAACCAACTGTTGTCGTGCCAATTCTTCGATTTAGGACTCAAATACAATACTGGAAATATGAAATTCATGCCCCGTACAACATTTCAGTAGAAGATACTTTTTGGAAAAGAGTATAAATATAAGAAGCTCCTTAAAGAAATAACGAGCATGTACTTTTATGAAGACATTGGGCAAGGAACAGATTATGACGCTACGACACAAGTTGGGGGTTCATGATCTTCACCTACCAACTTGAGGGGAGTATTAAGGAAATAATAATTATCAAATTATACACAGATATTGTATACAATATTGTACGAAATTGTGTGCAATTATATGGAAATAATTTAATAATTATAGAATCCATGATTAGTGGATACCTACCTAATTAGCTTGTAATTTATATGTAATATTATTTAATGATTTTTTTGTAATGATCTTTTGCAAGATTAGTTAAAAAATGTCAATCTTTTCGGAAAAGGATAAAGCAAAAGGATGTATATCACAAATTCAAGTGTCTACGAGTGATAAAAATTTGAAACAAGCGTAAAAATTGTGAAAAAAAAAATCAAAGATAACAACGAAGAGGAAGGAAAAGTGTTTAGAGTTCGCTACAAGAAATATGGTATTAATGAGAAGGTTTATCTTTTTTACACAAAAGATTATAGTGAAATTTTCAGAAATGGATTCAAGGCCTTGCCGAAAGGAAGTACGCCAAATTCCGACTATTATAACTTGTCAAAATTTATTATTAAGAGAGGTCAGCCTCTGGATTACAACCGGTGGACATTTAAATCAAGCGTACAATCTGTAATCAAAATTGGAAACCAACTCCTATCCTGACAGTTCTTCCATTTATAACTCAAATACAATACTAGAAATATGAAATCCATGCCCCGTACAAAATTTGAGTTGATGATACTTTTGGAAAAGAGTAAATATAAGAAGCTCGCTAAAGAAATAACGAGCATATATGTCTACGAAGACACTGGGCAAGGAACAAATTTTGACGCTACGACACAAGTTGGGGATTCATGATCTTCACCTACCAACTTGAGGGGAGTATTAAGAAAATAATAATTATCAAATTATACAGAATTATTGTATGATATTGTACACAATTATATGCAACTAATTTAATAATGATAGAATCCAGTGGATACCTACCTAATTAGCTTTTAGTTTATATGTAATATTTTTTAATAATTTTTTTTGTAATGATCTTTTGCAGGATTAGTAAAAAATGTCAATCTTTTCATAAAAGGATTAAGCAAAAGGATGGATATCACAACTTCAAGTGCCTATGAGTTATAAAAATTTGAAAAAAGAGAAAAAATTGTGGAAAAAAAATCAAAGATAACAACGAAGAGGAGGGAAAAGTGTTTAGAGTTCGTTACAGGAGATATGGTATCAATGAGAAGGTGTATCGTTTTGACACAGAAGATTATAGAGAAATTTTCATAAATGGATTCAAGGCTTGAGCAAAGGGAAGTACGTCAAATTCTGACTATTATAAGTTGTCAAATTTATTAATAACAGAGGTCAGTCTCTGGATTACAACTGGTGGCAATTTAAATCAAACGTACAATCTGTAATCAAAATTGGAAACCAACTCCGATCATGGCAGTTCTTTCATTTAGGACTCAAATACAATACTACAAATATGAAATCAATGGCCCGTACAACATTTCAGTTGATGATACTTTTGGAAAAGAGTATAAATATAATAAGCTCCCTAAAGGAATAGCGAGCATATATGTTTACGAAGACACTGGGCAAGAAACAGATTTTGACGCTACGACACAACTTGGGGTTCTTGATCTTTACCTACCAACTTGAGGGGAGTATTAAGGAAATAATAATTATCAAATTATACACAACTATTGTATATAATATTGTACGATATTGTACACAATTATATGAAACTAATTTAATAATGATAGAATTCATGATTTATGGATACCTACCTAATTAGCTTGTAATTTATATGTAATATTGTTTAATGATTTTCTTGTAATGATCTTTTGCAGATTTAGTTAAAGAATGTCAATCTTTTCATAAAAGGATGACGCAAAATGATGTATATCACTATTTCAAGTGCCTAGGAGAGAAAAGTGTTTTGAGTTCGCTACAGGAAATATGGTATTAATGAGAAGGTGTATAGTTTTGACACAAGAGATTATTGAGAAATTTACAGAAATGGATTCAAGGCTTGGCAAAAGGAAGGGTAATAGTAGAGGCCAAATTCTGACTAAGTACAAACTTTATAATAGTAGAGGTCAGCATCTGGATTACAATCGGTGTCCATCTAAATCAAGGGTACAATCTGTAATCAATATTGGAAACTAATTCCTCTTATGGGAGTTCTTCTATCTAGGATTCAAAATACAATATTATTGATATGAAATCCATGCTTCGGGCGGCATTTCAGGTGATGATACTTTTGGAAAAGGGTATTGTACTGGGATGGACGACCGAGGTTTTGAAGACCATGGAAGATACCATGGTTCTGATCAACCAGAGCTTCGACCTGGCCGTCCGCCAGGCCGCGGTGCTCTATGGCGGTCCTCCTCCTTCCGGTCAATTTGACCAAGACATGGAGGTCGTCGACGGCCGTTTGGTCCCTGTGGAGGCCGACCAGCCGCTCGCTGTGGAAGCTGATCCCGCCGATGCCGTTCTGAATATTGTAGACTAGGCGATCAGCTTTTAGTTTTGGACCCCTGGGGCCGGGGTGTGGCCCCCACCTATTTTCAATTAATATAAGTGTCTTTCTTCAATTGTTTCTGCATTTTCTAGACGATCGGGCCTTTACGAGCGGAATGGGCTGGAATAGTTAAACTTAAATCGTGGTAAAATTATCAAAGTAAAAAGAACTGAGCGACCGGTCGGTAGATGAAATCAATTGAGTAACTTGTGATAAGTAAAATCAACCAAGTGATTGTAACGGACTTCGATAAGTCGGCCGTCCTTTAGCGAATTCGATTTAGGCGTTTATTTTAGGCGGACTTTTGCCATCGTTGTGTATGCCTCGGGGGGGGGGGGGGGTATGCCGGTTAAGGCTACATCCTGGCCGAGTGGGTTCGGGAGGGTATGCCGATTAAGGCTACATCCCGGCCGGAGTGGGTTCGGGAGGGTATGCCGATTAAGGCTACATCCTGGCCGAAGTGGGTACGGGTTCGGGAGGGTATGCCGATTAAGGCTACATCCTGGCCAAAGTGGGTACGGGTTCGGGAGGGTATGCCGATTAAGGCTACATCCTGGCCAAAGTGGGTACGGGTTCGGGAGGGTATGCCGGTTGAGGCTACATCCTGGCCGAAATCGTTTGTGTCGTTCGTTGTATACACTTATGTACGAAACGCCTCGTTAAAACCTCTCCGACCGATGGATAGGCCGGGCGAGGAAACAGTGCGTATATTTTATTCATGTTTAGCTGAAACAAAACTTTAGGTGCGTGGCATTCCACGTCCTAGGTACAATTTTTCCCGATAGGTGTTCCAAATGATAAGCTCCCCCTTCTCCCACTTCTCGGATTCGGAATGGTCCCTCCCAATTTGATGAGAACTTGTCGTCCGACTTCCTAGCGTTGCTGCGCATTCTCTAGATGAGGTCACCTTGTTGAAAGCTTTTGGGCTGGACCTTTGAGTTGTATCTCCTTGCCGCTCGGAGCTTGCATGCCGCTTCGCGTATCTTGCTTTTATCCCGGAGCTCGTTCAAGAGATCGAGGCCGACCGCCAGACTTTCCTTGTTGAGGGATAAGTCGAAGAGTTGGCGTCGGATGGATGGCTCCCCGACTTCTACTGGTATCATGGCCTCGGTGCCGTACGTGAGGCTGTAAGGGGTTTCTTGTGTGGTGGATTGTGGGGTGCAGCGGTATGCCCATAAGACCTCGGGCAGCTCCTTCGTCCATCTTCCATTGCAAGTGCCGAGCCTCTTCCTTAGTTCGTTCAACAAAACCTTGTTGGCCGCTTCAGCTTGTCCGTTCGTCTGTGGGTGCTCAACGGAGCTTGTGAGGGATTTGATGCCGAGGTCGCTGTAGAAAGTCACGAGGCCTTGATCAATGAATTGCCGGCCGTTGTCGGAGACTATCGAGTGTGGTATGCCGAACCGGCACACTATGTTTTTCCACATGAAGTTTTGGACGTTTCGGGCGGTGATTGTGGCTAGTGGTTCGGCCTCGATCCACTTGGTGAAGTAATCTACCGCGACCAGCAGATGCTTCGTCTGACCTTTGCCTGGTGAGAATGGACCGATGATGTCCATTCCCCACATGGCAAATGGCCAGGGTGATGTCATGCTGTGCAGTTCTTCTGGTTTTTGGTGGAAGGGGCCAAACTCTTGGCATTTTTGGCATTTCTTGACGTAGTTAGCGCTATCTCCATGGACGGTCGGCCAGTAGTACCCTGCGCGGATTATCTTGGCCGCCATCGTTCGGGCTCCGGAGTGGCTCCCGCACGCCCCTTCGTGGATTTCTTGTAGTACGTATTGGGATTGTTCCTTGGTGAGGCACTTTAGGAGTGGCGTTGAGTACCCCCTTCGGTACAGGTCTTGACCGATCATGGTGTACCGGGCGCACTGCCATCTGATGTTCTTCTCTTCCCCCGGTTGGCATGTCCCGTGCTCCAAGTACTGAGTGATCGGGGTCATCCATGTGTGGATCTCGGTGAGTACACTCGGCTATGCTAGCCGCACCTAGACGACCGATCGGTGGTGGCTTTGTTTTTTCGAAGATGCTAGGCGTGAGAGTGCATCGGCACGCTCGTTTTCCTCCCGTGGTATGTGCTGGACCGCCACCGTGTCGAATTTGGTCATGACGTTACGGACGGTGTGGTAATATCGTTGGAGGAGGGGCTCCTTGACTTCGAATTCTCCCTTGATTTGGCCGACGACCAACTGGGAGTCGCTCTTGCATGCGACCTCCCGCGCGCCTAGGTCATTTGCTAAGTTGAGGCCGGCCAGTACGGCCTCGTATTCCGCTTGGTTGTTCGTTGCTTTGAAGGAGAACTGGAGGGCTTGCTCAATCAGCAAGTCCCCAGGCCCCTCGAGGACGACCCCGGCTCCGCAAGCCGTTTTGTTGGAGGAGCCGTCCACGTAGAGGACCCATTTGACCCCTGGGGAGCTCGGCTGCGAAATCCGCCAGGCATTGGGATTTAATGGCACCCCTCGGTTCGTACTTGATGTCGAACTCTGAAAGCTCGACCGACCACCCTATCATGCGTCCTGCAAGGTCGGGTTTAGACAAAATTTTGTATATGGGATAGTTGGTTCTTACCCTGATTTCGTGGTTCTGGAAGTATGGGCGCATTCTCCTTGCTGTCAGCACCAGGGCCAGTGCCACCTTCTCTATCATTTGATACCTGGTCTCGGCTGCATGGAGCGTCCGGCTGACAAAGTACACCGGGTGTTCTTCGCGGTCCACTTCTTGGACGAGGGCGGCGCTGACCGCTTCCTCTGATACCGCTAGGTAGACTACTATAGGTAGGTCCAGGCGGGGCTTCTGGATGACGGCCGACGAGGACAGGAATTCTTTGAGCTGACCGAAGATTTGTTCGCACTCCTCGTTCCAGCTGAATTTCGAAGTTTTGCGGAGCATTGTGGCTATCGGCCTGATCCTTTCGGCGAGACGGGGTACGAATCTGGAAAGTGCTGTCAGTCGACCGAGCAGCTGTTGAATTTCTTTCAAGTTTTTCAGGCTTCTCATTTCCGTTATGGCCTTGCACTTGTCGGGGTTCGCCTCGATCCCTCTCTGGGTCAGCATAAAGCCGAGGAACTTGCCACCTTCAACGCCGAACGCACACTTCTCGGGGTTAAGGCGCATGTTGACCCTCCTTAAGGCGTCGAAGACTTCTTGTAGGTCTTTGATGTGTTGGCCGCACGAGTCGGACTTCACCACGATGTCGTCCACGTATACCTCTACGCTTCGGCCGATCATCCCTTTAAAAATCTTGTCCATGAGCCTCTGGTAGGTAGCCCCGGCGTTCTTTAGGCCGAATGGCATTACCTTGTAGAAGTAGTTTGCACCGTCCGTCGTGAAAGCCGTTTTACCTCTATCGCTATGGTGCATGCTGATTTGGTTGTAGCCGGAGTAGGCGTTTAAAAAGCTCAATATTTTGTGGCCGGCCGCTCCGTCTACGAGCCGGTCGATATTGGGAAGGGGATATGAGTCCTTAGGGCACGCCTTGTTGAGGTCCTTATAGTCTACGCACATCCGCCATTTGCCGCTTGACTTTTTAACCATTACGACATTGGCCAGCCAAGTGGAGTATCGTGCCTCGGCTATGAAGCCGACTTTTAAGAGCTTCTCGGCCTCACTTCTGGCGGCAAGCCGCTTGTCCTCTCCATGGTTCATCTTCTTTTGTGCAACCGGGCGGGCTTCTTTATATACCGAGAGGCGATGGGTGATGATGTCCGGATGGACGCCTGGTACATCGGCCGTTGTCCAGGCGAAGAGGTCTACGTTCCTTTTGAGGGTTTGGTGAACGAAGTCTGCATCGGCGGCGGCCATTGTCGTGCCTATGCTCGTATACCGATCCTCCCCGTCGAGTTCGGCTTGACGTAGCTCGTCCTTGGCTTCAAGTCTTGGCTCGACTTCCCTGGGATCCAGATCTGCCATGGTGATGCCCTTCTTTGGTTCGGGTGAGTGCCGGCGGGGGCTTCTTCCACGGCTGGCGATTTTTCGCTTGGGCGAACGGCTGCCGCTGGGCCCCTGTTGTGTGGGCTCGACTCGCAGGCTTTCGGCGTAGCACTCTCGGGCGACCTTTTGATCTACATGTATCGTCAGGATGTCGCCTGAGAGGGAAGGGAACTTCATCGCTAGGTGGGGTGTGGAGACGATCGCTCCAAGCTTGTTAAGGGACGACCTGTTGAGGAGGATGTTGTAGGATGTGTTGGCGTTTATGACCAGGTATCTGATCTTGAGGGTTTTGCTGGCCCCTTCCAGGCCGAACGTTGTGTACAGCTCGATGTAACCCCTCGTCCCTACGCGTTCCCCCGAGAAGCCGACCACGTGGTCGTTGTAGGGCATCATTTCCTCCTCCGGTATTCTCATGGCTTTGAAGGTCTTCCAGTACAATATGTCGACCGAGCTCCCTTGATCCACGAGGGTCTTTTTAATCGTGAAGTTATCGATATCGACCGATATCACCATGGGGTCGTCCTGGGTCGGGTCTATCCCTTTGAAATCTTCGTCTGTGAACGTGATTGGTGGCATCCTTGGTCGGGCGAAGACGAGATTTACTTGGTGGACGGCGCGAAGGTGCTTCTTGCGTGCGCTGTTGGTACTGCCTCCGCCACCGAACCCCCCGGCTATGGTGTTAATCACCTCTCGGCCTCTGCGAGTGTCGGTTTGTGGGGGGTCGTCTCTTCGTCCCCGTCGGTCTCCCCGCCTGTCGCCCTCTCGCGGGCCTGGGGGGTTCGGTCTCTTCTCCTAAGCGTTTGCTCCTTGCATGGGGAGCGACGCGTCTCCCGGGTCCCACGCACAAAGCATCTGAGGTGCCCGGCTTGAATGAGTTCTTCGATTTTGTCCTTCAGGGCTTGGCACTCTTCTGTAGAGTGGCCGGTATTCTTATGGTACCGGCATCTTTTGTTGCGGTCGGCATTTTCTGGGCTCAAGGCCCTTCGAGGCGATGGTATTAGCTCGGCGCTAAGGGCCTCTTGCAAAATTTTGCTCCTCTCCGCGTTCAAAGGTGTGTAGCGGGAGAAGCGGAGTCCGCGATTGTCCCTTTTCTGGTCCCGACCGGTTCGGGACCTTCCTTGTCGCTCCCTATCTTCCTTCTTTTCCCCGCTTGCCTCGGCTCGGGCGTTGTTTCTGAATTCACGAAGTTCCTCCAGCTGCATGAATTTCGCCGCTTGTCGTCTAAGATCGTCGAGGTTGGTAACAGGCTGCATGCACAGGCTGTCGGCAAATGGGCCGGGTCTGAGGGCGGTCAGCATGTGATGCATCGCCACCTCAGGGCTGAGGTTTCGAATGCTCATAGCGGTCTTGCTGAACCGGTCAATGAACGTTCTGAGGGACTCCCCCCTCTCTTGACGAATACCGACCAGGGCTATGGATGTCAGATGGTGGGGGCGGCTTGTTGCGAACTGGACGTCGAACTTCGCTATCAGGGTTTCGAAGCAATCTATAGAGTGCGCTGGGAGCTTGGTGAACCAGCTCAGAGCGCTGCCCTTTAGAGAGGTTGGAAAGACTCGGCAGAACACTGCGTCGTCCGTGGTGTACAGGCTCATGTGGGTCGTGTACGCGTCCACGTGTTCATCTGGGTCGGTCGTCCCATCGTACCGGTCCCTGTTGAAGCCTTTCCACTTGTCCGGCAGGGGGGTTTCCATGACACGATCGGTGAAGGGATGGCGTCGGTCCGGACCCGCCGGAGCGGTAGTGTTGATTGTCTTGCTGGGATGGGACTCTCCATCCATTTCCAGAGTGAAGTCGTTCTTGGTGTCTTTCTCGGCCTGGATGCCGGCCCCGGTGGCGTGGGACCTGCCGGCCTGATTAGTCATGGCGAGAGACGGCACCCCCTCGACCAGTTTCTTCATCCGCTTGTTCTCTTCTTGGAGGTTTTTTATTTCCTCCTCGTTCTTCTTAGCGGCTTCCTCGTGCGCCTTCTTCATCTCTGCTAGTTCCCTCTGAAGGGCCATCATCATTGCTGTTTGATCTGCTTCGGTCATGCTTGCCATGCTGCGGGTTGATACCATCTACTGCTGTGGTCTCTGCTGGCTCTCCTCGGCCCCACGGTGGGCGCCAATTGTTCTCGAACTAGGTTGGGGACTGGGAGAACTATTGTCTTCGGATGTCACTCGGTCGGTCGTATCTTACTTACTCCTTCGGTCTTCCTCGCTGAATGACTCCTCAGGCGGGTGAGGTACCTGCAGATGGCACTCCAACGCTCAAGTCAGTGGGGTATCGTATTCGGCTGGTTAGAATACTGTAGATAATGACGTACCTTCTTCCTTGGAATGCGTGATATTTATATTACCTTGATGGGCCCTCGCTGTTGGGCCGGATTAGGGGGTTGTTTAGCGATTAGGGTTGGATTAGGTCGTTTTCTAACCATAGGTTAATCTTTGCTAATTGGGTCAACCTTTGACTTGAGCACTCCATGTCGGTCGGCCACGTGCGGCACGTTGTCAACCTCGTACCTTGGAGTATGGTCTTGACACATGGGTTGACCGGGTCAATAGACCGGTCGGCCATCCCAGTACAAGAACAAAACAGCTGCATCCAAACAATCTTAGGTGACAGATGTTTGGCTTCTTTCCATTGAAGAGTTCATAGGGACTTTTCTTCAAAATTTGCCTTATTAGCACTCTTTTCATCACATACCAAGAGGTGATAACAACATCAACCCAAAAATACTTGGGTAAGGAGGATTCACTTAGCATGGTTCTTGCTAACTCTTCAAGAGATCCGTTCTTTCTTTCCACTACACCATTTTGTTGAGGAGTTCTTGGTACAGAGAAGTTGTGTAAGATCCCCATCTTCTCACAGAATTTGCTGAATTTCTCATTTTGAAATTCCCCTCCATGATCACTCCTTATAGAACCAATGTTGCTGTTTTTTGTGTTTTGTATCCTTCTAGCAAGCTTTTTGAAGGAAGATAAGGCATCACTCTTTGATTTCAAGAAGAGAGTCCATGTGTACTTAGATAAATCATCCACAATAACAAGAGCATAATAGTTGCCACCAAGACTCATGGTTCTTGAAGGTCCAAACAAATCCATATGGAGCAGCTCAAGGGGTTTTAAAGATGAAACAACATTTTTAATTTTGAAAGAATTTTTAACTTGTTTCCCCTTTTGACATGCTTCACATATGTGGTCCTTCTAAAACTTAAGCTTGGATAACCCAATCACAAGATCTTCCTTTGTTGTTATCTCCATATGTTACATGGCTTTCTTGTTTGAAGGTGATGCTCACAAACTTTGATTTATCTCCTGTCATGTGTTTTTAGCAGTCACTGTCCAGATACCACTGCTGCATGCTCTCCATCAAATTTCCCTACAAAGTGAAATTTCAAGTACAAAGATTTGGTCCCCTTTTAAATGTGGGTCCTTTTGATTTACATTCATTACTGGGAACTCTAGAATCTTTAGGAATCTATCTCATAATGCCTTTATGAACAAAATATTTCCTAATTTGATAGAATCTGACATAATGGCCTCTTTTCATGCAGTAGAAGCATGTAACAACCGGTTGTTTCGACAGAACAATCGATTGTTTTTCTGGCAGTTTCGAAAATGACTTTGAAAACTTGTCTTGCTTGTTCTGTGGATTAAAACCTAATCCAGCTTTTCCAAAAAACACAATTTTGAGATGCCAAGACATTCTCAAAGTTGGATTTACCCTTTGAAAGGTTATCCATAGTCTTTACAAGATAATGAACTTTCTTTTCAAGATTTTCACAATTTTCCCAAATAAGAGAGTCACACTTGCAAGAAGAGTTTTTGTAAAGAATTTCAAGGTTTTCAAAATCTGTTTTTGAATTTTCTAATTCTTCTTCCAGTGATTTGACTCTGTTTTCAAGCCAGTTGTTCATTTCCTTCAACCGGTTGTTCAAGACAGCCAATTGGTTAACTTCTTCATCTGTTTCTTGAAATGCTTGAAGTATTTGACTGTAATTTTCAGCATTTGAAGAATTAGAGGAACTTACACATCATGTGATTCCAATAGCTACATAGAACAAGATTCTTGACACTTTGAGGAATCACCTTGAGCTGGAAAATGTAGAGGCACTTTCTTAGAAGTTGGATCAAAGTTCTAAGATCAAGAACTCACCAAAACAAGTACCAAATCCCAAACTCATTTGGATGAACCAAATATTGTCAAATTGAATCAACAAAGGAGAAGGAAAAGAACAAACCGAACAGAATTGGACTTCAAAACAAAAGAACCGAACAGAATTTAAAAACTAAACAGAATATAGGTGCTGGAAAAATTAAAGGAACCAAAACAAAAACAACTCAAAACTCAAGGCTACATGAACAAATTGAAGAAGAAGAAAGGAAGGAGAAGAGAATGCTCATGAAGATGGAGGAATGGTTGGATGATCACGCCACTAGAAGAATGGATGCTCCTAGATGAGTGTGCAAGCCGCCACTTGAGGAAACCATGGTCCTTCAAGATAAGACTAGAGTAGAAGCTCAAAAGCTCTCCAAATGCTCACTCCAATTTTGAGTATAGTTTCTTTAGATAAAATCAAATCTGAATTTTACAAAGAGAGCACCTCTATTTATAGCCTAAGGTGCTGAAATGTAAGCTACACAAATTCAAAAAAAACTCCCTCCCAAAAAGCTTCTAGAATTTGCGCCTAAAACAAGGCATGAGGAAGGTGTGATCCTTTCTCTCACTTTGGCACCTCCTTATTTACTCCTACACCTATCTACACCCCCCTAAGACTCTTAACTAAAGACTAAAAGATGCTTTAACAATAGAGGTTTCTAATGTTTCCCTCTAAGCACCTTTCTAAATTATTTAAAACTTGGCCTTGCCCTTCATGGGATGGTCTTTGGGCTTTCGTGGGCTTTGGCCTTCTTGGGCTTGGGCTTGGGCTTGGGCTTTATCTTTTGCAAAGATTAACAAGAAAAACTTTAAATGTGAAGGCGAATGATCTTGTTCTTCATTATAAAAAGCCACCTTTAGTTGATTCTCATCATACTCCCCGAGTTGGAGAGAATTCGCCCACGAATTCTGAATCCCTGCATATAACAAAGTCAGTGTACTTTTACAATCAAAAGAGTAAGAAAAAGGAATACATGACTTAGTAGAGGGAATCAAAGGGATTGCAGAAAGGGAGGTCCTATGAATCAACCAAGTTGGAAAAATTTGTTTGGGAATGATGATATTTTTTGGAAAAAGACCTCTTAAATGGTGAAACCCATTAGGAGGTATGAAAAAATCATCCCTAACATATTTTAACCAAGGTGGTGTTGAAATAGGAACCTTGGGTAATGAAAAAGATAAAGAAGAAGAAGACCTTGGAGGGTCCATTTGAGGTATAGCACGAGTCAACATGATGGATTTAGAGGAGAAAATGGTGTGACTCGGTGTAGTACTTACTTCTTTTTCTTTCTCATTTGCTCTTTTAGTTTTCATTTTTATTTGGTCCTCATGAACCTCTTTGGGAGAGAGGGGTTTTAATATAACCTTGCACCCTAGGAAGCAAAAAGACATTGTATTGGATAGGCCATCATGTAAAACATGTCTATCATATTGCCAAGGCCTTCCTAAAAGAAGATGAGAAGCTTCCATGGGCACAACATCACATAAAACCTCATCTTTATACTTTCCTATAGCGAAGTTAATGAGGACTTGTTTATTCACCATGATTTCACCTACTTCACTAAGCCATTGTAATTTGTAGGGCTTGGTATGAGAGATAGTGGGTAAGGCTAACTTCTCCACAACTCTTGTACTAGCCACATTAGTGCAACTTCCCCCATCAATAATCAAGGAACATAACTTGTTGTTGATAAGACATCGGGTGTGAAAAATATTTTCTCTTTGAGTATCATTCAAAGATTTTGGAATTGTGCCCAACATACGTCTTACCATCAATAAGTCACCTTCACAAGGACTTTCACTCTCATTTTCACTTGATGGTCTAGAAGGTGAAGAATGCCTAGGTGAAGTGGAATCATGCTCACTAACTACAATGCCTTCATGCATGTACATACTTCTTTTAGAAGGGCAATTAGCAGCAATGTGACCATATCCCAAACATTTAAAACACTTTTGACTAGACGATTTAATTGGGGATTTAGGCCTAGAAGTAGATGGCGTAGGATCCTTGGGTTTGAAAGAAGAATCTTTGGAAGGATGTTTGGAAAAAGAATTTTTGTTTCTCCAAGACTTGGAGTAGTATCCATCATTGGAAGCATTTTTGAAAGAGTTTTTCTTAGCAAGTTGGGCTTCCACCTTCATTGCAAGATGAACTAAAGAGCCCAATGATGAATACTCTTGTAACTCAACAAAGTCTTGAATATCCTTCCTAAGACCACTCACAAACCTAGCAATCATAGCTTCCTCACTTTCCTCTAATTCAATTTTAAGCACAAGCGTTTCTAGCTCTTTATAATATTCATCCACATTTAGCGTGCCTTGTTGAAACCGTTGGAGTCTCAACATGAGGTCTTTCCTAAAATGTGGGGGCACAAATCTAGCGCGCATTTGATCCTTTAAAGAGTTCCAAGAGTCCACGGGAGGACCCTTGTGATAGATAATGTCCTTTACAATTCCATGCCACCATTTCATGGCATAATCACTAAACTCTAGGGTGGCTAGCTTAAGCTTATGCTCATCTTGGATCTCATGGATCTCAAATATTTGTTCACACTTAGCCTCCCAATCTAAATATACATTAGGATCACTTGAGCCATTGAAACAAGGAAGCTTGACCGAAGGTAGCCTAGCCTTTGCATCTTGGTAGTAGCCATTGCCATAGTGAGGTCTCTCCCCTTGGTTGTGATGTCTATGTCCAAGGAATTGGGGTGGAGTTCTCCTTCTCCTATGGTCCTCTTCACGGCCTATGTCATTGGAAGAACCTCTTGTTGAAGGTCTATGTGAATGATGCCCATCATGGATAGAAGGAGATGGTCTAGCTTGTTGGACCTCCATGTTTTGCATTTTCTCTTCCAAGCGTCTAATAGTTCTTTGTGCTTCATGTAATTCACCAAGGATTGAAGCTTTGGAAGGAGAATTCTGCTTGTATGATGCATCACTTGAAAATCCAGCCATTTGTAATTAAAAACAGCAAACACACAAAAACAGCAAACAAGTTAAAAAGTAGCAAAAAACAGTGAGCTTTTGGCAATGAAACTGCCGAAATGAACTAAGGCTGAAAAGATAACACTCTCAAAGAAATAATGTTCTTGCACCAATCTGATCTTGAGGCCTTGGAATCCTCAAATGAAATATGTCAAAGCAAGCACACCAATCTTAAGAGCAAACCACCACAAAACCAAAGAAACAATAAAGACAAACAAGAAAAGGTATAAGCAAGGAAAGGTAATTGCAAAAGGAATACTATATGTAAGACAAACTCAAAGAGTAAGAATGAAAGACAATCAAGAAAATAAAGAACTCAATGAGAAAAGTAGGCACACAAAAGAATACCTAAGGAAAAGCACTAGAGTAGATGAAGAAAACAAAAAATATTAGCTACTGGAAAATTTTTTTTATGCAAACTGTGCTTGATATTCACTGATTTAACTGGAACGTTGTAGAGCGAACTGGATTATGAAATTTATACCACAGAAACTTCAAGATGTTAACTCAAAAATGGCACTGGAATCAATTAAAAAAAGTAAGCCAATTGAGAGAAATAAATTTTTTAAAATCGCTGCCAGATTACCGTATTTTTTTCGGCAGGAATGTACACTTTTTTTATTTTATTTATCATTTTTTGTGTACTTCATATTTTTGAATGATTCTTTTTTCTATTCTTTTCTAACACTTTGAATATCTCAAATCCAGAATTTCAGAATTTTACAGTACGTAAATCAGTTGCAATAAGGAAAAACAGTAAGCACTCTTTTCAGAAACAGAGGAATCCTAATAGGAATAAAAAAACAGGATGATGAACTAGCAAAAACATAATAGAAAATGATGTATTGGAACTTGTATAGGTCTAGAATACAAGTATGAACTCAATTTTAAAAAGAAAATGCACAAAGGATCAACATCAAATCAGAAAATTATATGACACCAAAGCAAGAAACAATCAAAACAATAAAAGTACTACTAGAAGTAATGACATATATGGAAAAACATGACTAAGACAAAACTTGACATGATTCAAAAATTAAAAGACACAACACAAATTGTAATAAGTGAAAGGAAGCTTAAGGTAAACTCTAGGAAGGATAATGCCATTCCAAAAGAGCAACCATACTCATAAGAATTATGAGTGCCATAAACCTTTCCACAAACACTTGGAGCAAAAGAAAAACAGCAAGAATACTCAATTAAAATTCTAAAACAGAAACTTAAATTGCAAGAAATTAAAGAGCTCTTGAAATAAAGTGCACACAACTCAACAATTAAACAAGAATGAACCTAAGACTCATGATACCACATGATGTGATTCCAATAGCTACATAGAACAAGATTCTTGACACTTTGAGGAATCACCTTGAGCTGGAAAATGTAGAGGCACTTTCTTAGAAGTTGGATCAAAGTTCTAAGATCAAGAACTCACCAAAACAAGTACCAAATCCCAAACTCATTTGGATGAACCAAATATTGTCAAATTGAATCAACAAAGGAGAAGGAAAAGAACAAACCGAACAGAATTGGACTTCGAAACAAAAGAACCGAACAGAATTTAAAAACTAAACAGAATATAGGTGCTGGAAAAATTAAAGGAACCAAAACAAAAACAACTCAAAACTCAAGGCTACATGAACAAATTGAAGAAGAAGAAAGGAAGGAGAAGAGAATGCTCATGAAGATGGAGGAATGGTTGGATGATCACGCCACTAGAAGAATGGATGCTCCTAGATGAGTGTGCAAGCCGCCACTTGAGGAAACCATGGTCCTTCAAGATAAGACTAGAGTAGAAGCTCAAAAGCTCTCCAAATGCTCACTCCAATTTTGAGTATAGTTTCTTTAGATAAAATCAAATCTGAATTTTACAAAGAGAGCACCTCTATTTATAGCCTAAGGTGCTGAAATGTAAGCTACACAAATTCAAAAAAAACTCCCTCCCAAAAAGCTTCTAGAATTTGCGCCTAAAACAAGGCATGAGGAAGGTGTGATCCTTTCTCTCACTTTGGCACCTCCTTATTTACTCCTACACCTATCTACTAATACACCCCCCCTAAGACTCTTAACTAAAGACTAAAAGATGCTTTAACAATAGAGGTTTCTAATGTTTCCCTCTAAGCACCTTTCTAAATTATTTAAAACTTGGCCTTGCCCTTCATGGGATGGTCTTTGGGCTTTCGTGGGCTTTGGCCTTCTTGGGCTTGGGCTTGGGCTTGGGCTTTATCTTTTGCAAAGATTAACAAGAAAAACTTTAAATGTGAAGGCGAATGATCTTGTTCTTCATTATAAAAAGCCACCTTTAGTTGATTCTCATCACATTCTTTTTAATCTTTGGAATGAAAGGGCCATTTTCAATTGCATCCCATATCCCTTGATCAATGGATTCAACAAAGATTTTCATTCTAGCTTCTCAATACTTATAATTCAAACCATAGAACCAAGGTGGTTTGTTAATTGAAGCACCCTCCTTAAAAGGGTGTTTTCCAGTCATTGAAAAAGATTTTAGGATCAAACTTGAGTATTTTTCAAGTACCAAGCTCTTGATGCCAATTGTTAGAATATATGACCTTAAACGAGGGGGGGGGGGTGAATTGTTTAAAAGGGATTTTCGAAAACTTTTTAAGCTAGAACAAAATCCTTTGTATGAAACTCAATCAGAAATTCAGTTAGCCAAGATATAAAACACAAAGCAGCAAAGCACCAGAAAAACAATTGGTTATTTCTTCGAAACAATCGGTTGTTTACACCGGCAAATCAATAACAACTGAATTTAAATGAGTTTAAGGGAAGAAAGAAATACACAAACAGTTTATACTGGTTCACTCTTAAACCAAGAGCTACATCCAGTCCCCAGAATCCATTGGGCAATCCACTAAGCAATCAAATACAGATTACACACAAAACAACCAAAGAAGTGACCTTGAACTCTTCAAGAAACACACTTCCTTTGGCACAACACACACCAAGAATGTTGATCTTGACAACCTCAAGAGCACACAACACTCCTTGGCTTACAACACCAGAAAATACAAAGTATTCAGAATGAATTACACTTGTTTACAGAATAAACTGAAATCAATACAAATGTAATCCTATTCCACTTTCTCTTGAGAAAACCAAAGCTGAAAAGTGAATGTTCAAAATTTGAAAGCAATCTCTCACAACTGAAAAACTCAAATTTGTTTTTCTTGTTTGTTATAAAACATAAACAAACATTTATAGCTTTCAAAGATTGGTCAAAGCATTTAATATATGAGCGTATTCAGTTGAAAATCATTTAAAGCACACTCAACTAACAAAACAGAATTCTGTTAGGATTTTCAAACAAACAATTGATTGAAAGCACGAAACAATCGATTGTTTTGGTTTGACAGCAAGCCAGCCAACCAACCAAAACAGTTTTCAACCTTTTCAAAAACACCTAAGAGTAAAACAATCGGTTGTTTCGACAAAACAACAACTTGTTTTTCACTTAGTTTGGAAAACACTTTAATCTTAAAAGATTTAAAAACGCTTTAGCTTTAGATTCAACAAAGAGTGGATCACACAAATAAACTACCCAGATTCTATCCTAAACAAAGCAGCAACTTCAGCCTAGCATCAAACACTTGGATTTGGATTCTTCAAAGCCTTTGATCACTCTTGATTCAACATATTGTAGATGGTTATTTGAACCTGGAAGAAAATAAGAAATAAACAGAGGTTGCTGCCATTGAGCATCATTCAAATATGAGGACAAATTCTTCTAAAGAGGAAGTTGTTAGGGTTTATGGCTTAAAACAAGAGGGGGGGGGGTGAATTGTTTATAAAAGATTTTCACAAATACTTTCTTTAGAATGAATCTTTTAACAATCAATTCAGATAAGCAATTCAGAAAGCCAATCAAATAGTCAAACAGAAAATGATATCAGAATTTCAATCAGTTAAAAGCACGATTTAACAGGTTATTTATGACAGTGGAAATATCAAACAATTATCGAGAAAAGAGATAGAGAGATTTACACACAAGGTTTATACTGGTTCCCTCAATCCTTGAGCTACATCCAGTTCTCAGTCAAACCACTAAGTATTCCACTATGTAACCAATCACAGATTACAAACACACACACCACAAAGAGGTGACTTTGAATCCCACAAAGCCTACTCACCCTCTTTGCACACATCAAACACCTGAAGCCAGAATCACACTGACTTTACAAAATTTTTACAAACAGTTTTACAAAGTGTAATTTGAACAATTACAAGAAACTCAGAGAGGGTAGAAAACACATGGAATTATAGTACACCAGAAACCCTATTGATTAGTTCTTGAATCACAACAAAGCTCAAGCAGAAGACTATATTTATCTCAAATTAGAGTGTAAAACTTCTCTCTTTCATTCGTATTAAACATTTTAAAGAAGGCTATATTTATAACCTTTGAAAAACTACCGTTTAAGGCAGATTTAAGCAACTGAAACAGTTAAAACAGGTTTTCAAAAAGTTGTTATGAAAACTCACATTTAAACGGTTGAAACTGCAATTTAACCGGTTGAATGGTTTCAGTAGTTATACAACTGATTCAAAAAATAGTTTCAAAACTCCTTTGCCAGCTATGTGACAACTGATTCAACCAATTGTCTCGAAACTTGAATCGGTTGTTTTTCCCTTTGCATGAAAAAACACTTAGTTCTTTAAAATAGATTGAAACAAGCTTTGTGTGAGAATCAATACTGATCTTACAAACATTCTAAACCCCATAAATAAACCCAACCTAAAACACAACACAACTTCAGGTTCCATGAGGATTTGATACATCAAAGCTTCCCATCTTCAATAATCTCCCCCTATTTGATGGAGACAAATCCTTGGGATACTTTTAAGAATGTTCTTTGTTTAGAATCTGTTGAATCCTGCATTCATTGAAAAAACACAGGGTAATCTAATCCAAAACAAATATACACCATACACTAGTTCTCACTATGTGATTTCCAGAAGGAACATCAACCATAATCAGATGAGAAACAAACAAGTATACAAGAACATACGGTTATTTCGCTGAGATAACCAGTTAAAATTCTGTAAACCAGAAATAACAGCAGTTTTAAAACTCCAAATTTAAAGCAGTTAACGCAGTCAATAATAGTAATGTTGAAAGGCAGTAAAACACGATTAAGAACATTACAACTTGCCACAATATTTCTCCCCCTATTTGTCTCATAAAAAAGAACAAACAGTAGGATTAAAAATAGTTTAAAATAAAACCAAATGTTTTAAGATAATAAACCAGAAAATTTATAATGAAGGACTGTCCTCCCTTTCAAACTGTAGTTCCAGAATCTGTCTCTGGACTTCTTCAATTTGTTCATCTAGAGTAGAGAACCGAGTGTCCATGTTGTTGAACTTCTACTCCCACATTTCATATAGGTTCCTCTGATTGTCAGCAAATGTGTCCATTCTATTAATCATTAGCCTTTCAAAAGATAACAGGTTTGGCATCCTTTCATCCATATTGATGTCATGATGTTCACCTTATTAAGTTTCAGCAGCAGGTTCATCTTGCATTGTTGCTTCTTCAGTTTCATCACCTTCATTAGTTCCACTTGGGCCAACTTGATCACCATCCTTGCTTACTCATCTTCCACCAATCTTAGTAAATCCCATCTTACTTAGGGATCCACTATTGATCTCACTGGAGGGCTTGATTACTTCTGCTAGCTCCCCTTCTATATACACTTCAAAATAATGCAGAAACTTAGAAATCAAAATGACATAGGGATAATGAAAGTCACATAACCTCATAGCTTTTTGCATGTGCTCTTTGTTTGTGTGAATCTAGTTGATCTTCACTTTGTTCATGATACAGTAGATCAAGAGAAGATCTTCTTCAGATAGAGTTGAATGGTTGCTCCCCCTATGTGTGAGAATCCATGAAACTATGAAAGCCATAAGCCTTTCATCAAGCTTTAATCCACCAACAGAAAAATTCCTCACTTTGGAGTGGGGATTCTTGAGACAACCTTTGTAAAACTGGATTTTGTTGAAATCTTCCACTACTCCAAGGTTTCCCCTATTGATTCTTAGTCCAGAAGACTTCAGCCCGGTCACAACAGACCATACCTCACTTGTGATGACCATATCTACACCCTTGAATTGGAGATTAGTGTAAAATACCTTTACAAGATCAGGATAGATATTCCCTGTAAGTTCTAGGAATCCCTTCAACTTTTGTTCTTTGAGAATTCTCCTCACACAATCCAGCTTCTGCTGTTTCCTCCATGTGAAGGAAACAACTTTTGGTGTATTCACATTCTTTCTACTTGTCTCAAGCAGATACTTGTTTATGAGATTGGTATCACCTGCGAACCATCCTTCAAGGTTTCCAGAGCTTTTAACACCCCTTGATTTCATCCTTTTTGCAGAAGGAGGAGTGTCAACCATTGCTTAATTCAGAACAAAGACTTCAACTGACTGCAGAGAAAGCTCAAAATAGAAAAGATAGGAAAGACAACTTGTATGTGTGAGAGATAACACCAAATTGCATTGTCTTATATAGCTGAATTTTATGGTCAAAGATGGCACAGATAGATATGATTTCAAAAATGAAAAACGAATCAAATCTGAACAATAAAGCTGACATAGTCAGTCAAATCAGAAAGGTATAGATTCACATGTGATATTTGACCAAGCATTAAAGACATTTTTTATTTTCAAGATATGGAGGGATGTGATCTATTAAAAGCATATGCAACAGGGTTAAACTGTATTCAAACATCTAATTAATACAATTTTGACCATACACGTCACTGAGTTCAACAAAATCAGAAACCAGAATTTAAAATTAAAAACAGATTTGTCCAGAGCTTATCAGATACAAAATAATCAGTTGGTTCGAGGAAACAATCGGTTAAATTTATGTTCTGAAGGAAAATTTTCAAAAACACATGTTGTATATAATCATTATGTTTTAACATTTTTGCAAGCTATTAAATGTATGAAGAATAGATGGAGCACGCAGGAATTACATATTGAAACATAGAGTAACATATTTTATTGACTTTAAGCACCAATAGTTTTCAACAAAGAATGAGAATTTTATTCTCATATTTCAGATTTTCTAATTACAGAAAGTTCAAGAAACCAACACTTGACTTTGATATGTTGGCATGTACAGAATATTCAGTCCTCGCTGAACCTTTCAAGAGAAATCAGAAATCTGCAAAACAGAACTTTGTCAAATCTCAAGATTTGATCCCTTGAAGAATTTGGGACCTTCAGTGTTAGATTTATGTTTTGAATTAGCAATACATCTAGGAACACTTATAGATGCCTTTAGCTATAAGAGATTTACAAAACCTGCAATACCTGACAGAATGACCTTTCTTCATGCAATAGAAGCATGTAACAACCGGTTGAAACAATATTTTAACCAATTATTTTTCTGAAAAATTTGAAAAAGGTTTTATAATTTTCTTTTCTTTGCTTTGAGGGTAAAAACCCAACCCTGCTTTTCCAAATACACTGTGAAGCTAAAACATCTTCAAAATTTGACTTTCCAGTTATAAGCTTGTCCAAGGTTTTCAAGAGGTAGCAAATCTTCTTTTCAAGAAGTTCACAATTTTCACAAGCTTTTATCTCACAACTGCAAGAAGAATTTTTGTAAATTAAATCAAGATTTTCAAAATCTTCTTTTGTCTTGCTTAACTCTTCCTCTAGAGCCTTAAATCTTTTTTTCAACCAGTTATTTAATCCTTTCAACCGGTTGAGAGAAAGTGCCAATCGGTTGGCTTCATCATGAGTTTCATAAAAAACATTAAGCAATTGATTATAGGTGGTACCTTTACTTGATGAAGTAGAATCCATGCTACTTGTTATTGATGCTAGAAGGCAAATATTAGCTTCCTCATCATCTGAAGAACTTGAGGATGAGACATCATTGTCATCCTATGCTATATATGCTTTCTTAGCTTTTCCCTTTTTCTCCCTTTTGAAGTCTCCCTTTTCTTTAACTACATTGTTTGGACATTCAGCCTTGATATGACCCAGTTCACCACAGCCATAGCAAGTATACTTATTAGAATTGAATTCACTAGGTTTCTTTGACTCATACCTTTTAGAAGCTTGTCTCTTTCTCAAGAATATTCTAAATTTTCTTGATAACAAACTTATGTTCTCTTCTTCACTTTCACTGGAATCTGGTTGCTATTTGCTTGTGTTATGCTCTTGTTTCATGCTCTCTTAGTTTACCGAAAAGAGATGCCACAGTCATTGAGGTGAGATCCTTTGATTCAGAGATGGCAGTAACCTTTGCCTACCATGTTCTATCAAGACACTTCAGTACCTTGATGTTAAGCTCTTCTTCATCAAACTTCTTACCAAGACTCATAAGATGACTCACAATGTGAGAAACCTTTTTTGTACATCGCATATGATTCTCCCTTTTGCATTATGAAGAGTTCATACTCTTGAATCAGAGCATGCTTCCTAGCTCTCTTCACATTAGTTGTGCCTTCATGTGTGACCTCCAAGATGTCCCACATTTCTTTAGTAGAGTTGCATTGTGAAACCTTGAAAAACTCATCAAATCTTAGAACATATGTTATAATATTTTTGGCTATCTAATCATATTTAACTTTCTTACTTTCTGCCTCAATCCACTCATATGAAGGTTTATCAACTAAAATATCATCTTTCTTAACTTGAGGTACAAAAGAACCATTTTCAATTGACTCCGAAATGCCTTTATCAATTGAGTGTATAAAAAATTTCATTCTCACTTTCCAAAATTGGTAATTAACCCCACAAAACAGTGGTGACCTGTTTATAGAAGCACCTTCCCCAAAAGGCATTTTATCAGCCATCAAAAAGTTTTTCAAAAAATAGAAAACAAACTTGAGTAACTTTCAAGAACCTAACTCTTGATGCCAATTGTTAAGACTGATGGCTTAAAACAAGAGGGGGGGGGGTGAATTGTTTATAAACGATTTTCACAAATACTTTCTTTAGAATGAATATTTTAACAATCAATTCAGATAAGCAATTCAGAAAGCCATCAAATAGTCAAACAAAAACTAATATCAGAATTTCAATCAGTTAAAAGCACGATTTAACTGGTTGTTTATGATAGTGGAAATATCAAACAGTTATGGAGAAGAGAGATAAAGAGATTTACACACAAGGTTTATACTGGTTCACTTAATCCCTGAGCTACATCCAGTTCAGTCAAACCATGAGTATTCCACTATGTAACCAATCATAGATTACAAACACACACACCAAAAAGAGGTGACTTTGAATCCCACAAATCCTACTCACCCTCTTTGCACATAACAAACACCTCAAGCCAGAATCACACTAACTTTACAAGATTTTTACAAACAGTTTTACAAAGTGTAATTTGAACAATTACAAGAAACTAAGAAAGGGTAGAAAACACCTGGAATTACAGTACACCAGAAATCCTATTAATCAGTTCTTGAATCACAGCAAAGCCCAAAAGCAATCTTGCTAAACTTGGAAAAACACCTTTTCACAAAAAAATTGATAGTCTCGCTTTTTGATCTCAAATCAGAGTGTAAAACTTCTCTCTTTCATTCGTATTAAACATTTGAAAGAGGGCTATATTTATAACCTTTGAAAATCTACCGTTTAAGGCGGATTTAAGCATCTGAAACAGTTTAAACAAGTTTTCAAAAAGTTGTTATGAATACTCACATTTAATCAGTTGAAACTGCGATTTAATCGGATGAATGGTTTCAGCAGTTATACAACTGATTCAAAAAACAATTTCAAAACTCCTTTGCCAGCTAAGTGACAAACAACCGATTGTGTCGAAACTTGAATTGGTTGTTTTTCCCTTTGCATGAAAAAACACTAAGTTCTTTAAAACAGATTGAAACAAGTTTTGTGTCAGAATCAAGACTGATCTTACAAATATTCTAAACCCAATAACTAAACCCAACCTTAAAGACAACACAACTTCAGGTTCCATGAGGATTTGATACATCAAAGCTTCCAACCTTCAACAGGAGGGAATGATGGAAACTATCCAACCTTGAAACTTTTGGCTAAGAAGATAGATGAAGATCGAGCTTTATTGGAGATGAACACTCATAAATTGAAGAGTTTTTTTCTTCTTTTTAGCATTGTAAAATTGTATAGAGTAGTTAGGAATTATTTTTGGGCCTTGTATTTTGGACCATGTAAAGTAGAGTGTAAATAGAAAGAGAGTAGGGTGTAAAATAGGAAAAGAGGGGTGCAAATAGGAAAATAGGCAATGGTACGAGGATCCACATTTCTTCTCCTCAATGGAAAAGATTTTCCTCCAACGAAGACATGCCATTTGTCCCTTTCTCAATGGAGAAAATTTGTACCAATAAGGAGGTGAAACTTGTCACACTCTCATTTGAGAGATTTTCTCCTATAAATAGGAGTCTCTTGTACATGTATTTTCAACTTTGATTTGAGTAAAAAATGTTGTGATAGAAGTAAATAGAGCTTCCATGATTTGCAGTTGTTGGTGACTGAATGGAATGGATGAAATGAGGCAGCGAAAGTCTTTGTAAGTGAAGGAAATGCAAGGAATGGCTTGCACGAATCAAGCTTTTCAAAGAAGCAAGAAGAAGATGTGTTCTTCTTCTAAGAACCATAGCCTATGTCTTGAACCTTAACAAGGATTAAAGTGAATCTGGGAGAGTATTGAATTTGCAATTTGACAGTTTTTTTACTCAATATAAGTCTAAAAAATACATGACCAAAGGCCCTTATTTATAGGTGTAGAAGGGGAAGGTGGCATGTCGAAGAAGCTACCCAAACACTAACTTGCATGACAAGCTAGGGTTAGGATTTGAGCCTTGCCACCCAAGCTTCTACAAACCGTTTGCCATGTAAGTTTGGGTTTCTAGATGCTCTCCCTTACGCCTCTAGGTGTTTAGGGTGATGTTTTCATTCTATCCTATTCGTGACCCATAATAAAAGGTCAAAGAAACAGAAACCATATTTTTACTATTTACAATTTTATAGAAGGTGTCAAAGTGAATAAATGTATTCTTATCTGACTTTCATCTGAGCCTGAGTTGTGATGTTGGTTTCCTTTAGCTAGATGGCTCTCCATCATGGTGTCCAATTTTTTAGACACTTCTACTTGTTCAAAGTTCTCTTTAGAGTTGTTTTTTTTTTGCTAGAAAAATTTGTAGACTCCTCCTAGTAGTGTTGGCCCTACTTCGCTGTAAAAACTAAGTGTTGGCCCTATCCTCACTTAGATTTACCATCATAATTTTCATCTCTTCTTGAAAGTTTCTACACTTCTTACGTGATTTCACTATAATTCATCTTTCGTTCAATAAATTAAAATAAAAAACATTAAAGAAGAAGATCTACACAAGATGCAAAGTCGGATTGCAACAATGGTGGTGTGGTAACTCTCATTTTCTTCGTGTTTTTCCTAAACTAATTGTATCTCATAAAGGTGTCTTTTGTTCTTATTTTCTATTTTTGGCATAAATTTGCATTTTCTGTAGAAAGTTAGGTTTGTGCAATTAAGTAAATTTTGTTTCAATTCATTTTAATTAATTTCAATTGTACTTTAAATTTCAATCATTCTTTGATTTTCTTTTTCTCAGTTTTCAGTTCATAGCATTTTAATTGTTGATAAACAATCTTATAGACGATTTCTTTAAATGATCTATTTGTACTCTCTTTTATGTCTTTTTTTTTCTCAATTTTAATTTCAATTTAAATCCCTCCATTTTAATTTGTTAATGAAAGAATATCATACAACAGATTCAATTAACTTATTTTCCTTAGACTAACCTATGTTAACCTTTTAAAAATACACGGCCAATTGATTCAACATGCAACAAATTACAAAATATGAACATGCAATATGAAATATAATATAATAGATATTGTAAGAAACAAGTACTTGATTTGATAGACAATACAATACCTTTTCGTCTTCACTTCATTTTATAAGTGAAAACTTTAACAAACAACTAGCACACTTAGTATTGTGTTACAGAAAATGTCGTGACCTTCTATTGGTTTGCACAAAACACTTATCCCTAAACCCTAAATCTTTAAATCTTTAAATCTTTGTAGAAAAAAGTCTTGTGTACATATAATAAAAATCTTTATGTGGTAATACATTAATCCTCTCTAACTCTTGTAATCTTGGTCAAACTTTTTCATACAGCATAAATAACATCTTTTGGAAAATGAATAAAAAATCATTGATATTAAGAGCTAATGTTCAAGATACGAAGGTTTTAAAACAAGCCAACAATGTAATAACTTGTCAACCTTCTACAAGGCAACTCAGTTTAAAAAGACTTTATATATTATTAAAAAAACCCAAAAAATTTGATTTGGATTGATTTTGTCGTCAAGAATGCAAAAACCCAAACAAACTAAATAAAAAATGCATCTTTTCAATTCTTTTAACCATCAATTTCATTGAATTTTTTCTGACACCTTTCATTAAATTTTAAATACCGCGGTACCTTAACTCCAGTTAATCTATCCAAAGCTCAAACCTGATATATCAGTTATAAAGACACACAGTGCTTAAACAAATGAACATTTTCCCTTTGCCCTTGAAAAACACCAATTATAAAACAGAAGGAACGAGACAAAAATTAGCTAGCTTTTATAAACCAGCAGCTATAGCCTTTAACACAATAAGAATGCAGGGATCTCTTCAATTTCTTTGACTCCGAGCTTCATCTATTTTCTTTTTCCGTTGTTTAATGAGATCAGCCCGAGCTTGGTTGCGTTTATTTGATATCTGAATGGCAGATTTTCGAAAACAAAATAAAAAATGAAAAAACAGAATTGAACAGAATAAGTTTAAACACAATCTGGTTAGACTAGAACGTTACGTAGAGAAATGGTGATATTAGAATTTTAAGTTCAGAGAGATAATTGGAGAAGTGAACAAAAATATAGACATACATAAAGGACAGAAACGTTACCTGCATGGCTTCCAATAGCTTTCTCCTTTTACGTGACATCATAAGTTTGCCCATGTCATCAGCATTTTCTTCAACATTGGTAGCTAATTCTCCAGTCTGCACCACGCCAGAAGTTTCTTTAGAACCTGCTGAAGTGTACATAACACCTCTAAGTTCTTTTTTCAAATCATCGTGGTATTGCTGCTCCAGAATCATCATCTGCAATGCAATCATTCAGATTTGAAATACTTTAGTGACACAGTAAACAAAAAATGATGCACTCCACTCATGCCACTATTATGATTAGAGTGAAGTACCACCAGCATATCTCACAGTCCACACGTGTGCAGGTTCGAATTTTTTAATAAAATTTTAGTGCGGATTTTCAAACCCACGGATTGAATGGATTTTATTGGCGGACTTTGTGGGCTATCAGCAACCGGCAATTGCCAAACTCAATTCAACCCAAAATTCAAATTTTCTTGCTTCTATTGATTGTGCATTATTTAATGAACTGAATAAGTTTTTTCTATGCAAATGAATGGTAAAAAATCTCAACGTATTTTGCTGGGTGCAAGTTTACCTGTTTAACACGCAAGTTTTGCAAGTTGGATGCGGTTTGCAAAAATAAAAGTTGGTTTAAGATGCACGTTATAAATAGTACGGGTTCATGCCGGTATGGGCTTAAACGGGAGAGCCTGCCCGCATACCAAAGTCTAATTATGATGCAACCTTTTTTGTCTCGCAAGCCTACCTTTTGCTTTCTTTGAGCTGCATCATTAGCCTCGGCTAGGTAAATAATACCTTCAATTCAACCAGAAGATTTTGAGGATCTTCCAGATCTCCCTTCCAGGAACCACCTTGCAAGTGTTTAATGGTGAGCATATTTTTCTGTGTATAGTACCTGAAATGGGGTAGACTGATTGAAGATGCTTAAGCGCCTGTGACCTGATAACAAACTTAGCAGCATTTCCTTCCCTTTTCTTCCCCTGCAACACAAAACAACAACATGCTCTTTAAATTCATTCATAATGTGTTTATTTCAAGGTATCAAAAAGAATTTTCAAGAAAGTTAACTTCCGAATATATATCACAGAAAGGGGCTGATTCCCGGAAATATAAATTATATTTAAATTTATCTTAATTTTTAAACAATCTGGAACTATTAGATATTTTGAAAAATATCCCACAATTAAAGTACAAATGATTGTGTTTGGAACCATAATTTCATTCATAATCTTATATATGACATCAATGTATTGAAATATTATTCACTTTGAAACTTCATCTCTCAATTTTATCATAAGATGTGTCTATATATTTAATTAAAGTGTTATTCACCTTCATTATTTTGCAATGTGCAACTATTAAGTGTTGGGTTGGGCTCACTTCCTATGTGGAGGCCCAGTCCAATATTAACCTTTAGGGTTTTTCAAACATAGGATAGCCGTCAGCAGAAACAGACAGTGAGAGAAAAGAGAGAGAAAAGATTAAAGAGAGAGAAAGTTTCGCTAAGCAACTTTCAGCCGCCACCGATGCTTTGTTCACTGTTGGATCGAGCTGAAATTTTGTCAATAGGTTCATACTTTGTGTGACTTCAATCTGACCATTCGAATCCTGCAGAAGTTGTTTGAGCAGAGAGAAATTCATCTCACACTAGAACAACGTTTTCAGCGTTTCTTTTAAGGACGGGAATTTTCGGATTGCTGCTGCTGTTTGGATCGGGTTGACATTTTGTCAGTAGGTTCATACCTCGTGGTTCTTCAGTTGGACCGTTCGGATTGTTCAAACGTCACTGGAAGAGTGACATATAGGCCGCGTCCGGTAACTGCAGTTTGTGAATTTGTCAGGTTCATTGTTCTCTGTTTCATGTCTGTTGTATTGCTATTTGACTTGTTATTGAGCACAATTTGTGCTGTGATTTGAGACTCTCTTGTAATCAAAATTTTGATCATAGTGGAACCTTGACTGGCTTGTGCCCGTGGTTTTTACTTCTCACATTGAGAAGGTTTTCCACGTTAAAATTACTGTGTCTTCTTGAAGTGTGTTTTTGTGTTGCTGTCCTTATTTGCTATTGCTCCTTACAGATTCTTATAAGTTGGAAAATTGTTATCCGCTGCTTATTACTCTTGTTGAGATATTATTGTTATTGTCATTCTTCCACTTTTATTATTATTATTATTATTTTAAATGTCTAAAACTGTTAAATACTAAACAAACTTGGCCATGAAAATAACAATTCTCAGCATAATATTTGTGGAAATATGATTCCTGGAAATACAACATTATACAAAATTATTATTCTTTACAGAAAATTTTAATTTGTAGCTCTAGTTCCGTAATCTAAGTGAATAGCTACAAGTGAAATATTACGAACTCCAAATTTTCTCATACCCAATACTTAATCACGAGATGAGTATGGACCAAAAGAAAAACCATAAACACTGCCCATAAATTAAAATACGAAGAGAGAAACAAACAAAAATTAAGATAAAAAGAAAGAATGATATCATGATCGCGAAAACAAACAGATTTTAGGAATTTTGAAGTAAAAAGCTTACTAAAATCACTACAAGAAATTGCTTATTTAGCTGAAAAAAAAAAAAAGTGAAGGTCTTATGTCGACACTAAATAGTGTCAAATAAGCCTTCGCTATTTACAAAATTCAAATAAAATGTGAGAAAGTGTGGGTTATACCCACGTAAACTTTAAAAAAAATTAAAAAAAAAAGTTGCGTGGGTGAAACCGCCACTATTAAAAGTATAAAAATAATAAAAATTTAAATGTTTGAAGGTTTAGCCCACGTTAAATATTTTAAATTAAATTTAACTAAATTATGAAGGTGTAGCCCATGCAAACAATTAATTTATATTTATTTGAAATTTTTTAATTATTAAGATTTTAAATATTTTGAAAAAAATTTAAACCCCTTTTTCAGAAAGTGTTGTTATTCATTGTTAAGCACGTGTAGCACGTGTAACCTTCAGCTTCAGCAGGTTCATTCGGGAAGACACTTCATAGTATTCAGCTTCAGCGTTCGTTTCGGAAGTTTCGGAAGCAGCGTGCCAAAGAATAGCTCATTCGGGAAGCAGCGTGCCAGGGAGAATCGTTCATAAGCAGCGTCCCAACGTAGTCTTCGCGGTTTTGCCCTAGGTTTTCATTTCGATTCCTTTCTTTCAGTGTTATTTTCGAATTGATTCAATTCCTTTCATTTCGGTTTTGCCCTAGTATTTATTTTCGAATTGATTCGATTACCCTCGTTCCATGCATTTTCAGTGGTCTGTGAGTGCTTTTAATTTTCTCAGCTAAATTTTGTTCAAGGTCTTTCCATGGTGGTCAAACCACTACCCAATAACTCCTAAAATATTGATATCCCAATCAATAATTTGATTTAGATTACAAATTTTGCTTTCTCTCTAATGTGTTTGGCTAATGGGGTTGTGCCTATACCACCCAGCCCCCATACTCCAATTGCTTGGATACTAGGGTTGTTGGTGAGTATGGACTTCAGTTGCATAGTTTGAACCTTGGTCCTTGTCAGAAAGTGTGATATCATCTTAACCCATCCATGGAAAATAAAACAAAGCAGACCAGGCTCAACATCTAAAATGAATTTTTATTTGCGTAATGGGGTGAAGCCTTTATCAAATAAAAATTACAAAGTAATCCAAATAAGTATTAGGAGACTAGGTTTGATCCCTCCTGCTCTCTCCTAGCCAAGTAACTGTTCAATATGTGCATTCTACTTACACCGTGAAATAACTTATTTTTGTTCTCATTATTTCCAACATGTAAGCTTGATGTCAAATACAAGTTTGAGAAATGATCCTCGGACTAGTTCAAATGAGGGATTTGAATCAACATTGTCTGTTCTCAACAAATGTGGTCGTCCTAGTGGATAATGCAAAGAATATTGGCTAAATGATGATGAATATCGTTCTACCCATGTACATATCCTCATCAATTGCAATGAAGTTAAACCAATACTTGAGTAAGTTAAATATAACACAATTTGTATTGATTATGTTTCAAGATTGTTCTTACAAGTTAACAACAACAACGAAGAGGGTTCAGTGAATATACATAGACATTTTCCAAAATGGTTTAAAAACTACGTAAGTATTATTTAATTTAACAACTAAGTAAGTGTTACTTAATTTAACAATTATGTAACTAACTATTTCATAGGTTTATGATGAGAGGAATGGGGTGATTGACCCAAACATGAAAGCATTAGCTTGGGGACCTAATTCATCTACAACATCGTGGAACATGTACTTCGTTAATGGATACAAGTTCCATACAAAGTCATGGAGTGAAGGCAAGAAAACCACAAATTGTGGGGTGCATGTAAAAGGTGTAACAGAAGGAGGACAAGATGACTTCTTTGGCGTCATCAAACATATTTATGAATTAGAATATCTTGGTTTGAGTAAGAAGATTCCTCTTTTCTTTTGTGATTGGTTTGATCCAACCAAAAATAGAGGCACCAAAGTTCATTCAAAATATAACATCGTGGAAATCAAGATGAATGGAAGATATATTCCATATGATCCCTTCATTCTTCCACAAAAAGTAAGACAAGTTTACTTTGTGCCTTATCTAAAGATATGTAGGAACTTGCGTGGTTGGAGCGTGGCAATCACAACAAAGCCTCGAGGTCATGTTGAAGTTGATAACATACAAGATGATTTACCTTATCAGTTTGATGAAATGCCTAATGTGTTACCAATTACAATAATTGAGGAAGTAGAAGGCTTAGCTGACACATTAATTGTTGAACTTGTCAATGATGATGTTATCGAAACCGTATGTGATGATGATGATGAAGATGAGGTCAATGAATCAAGTCAAGATGATGAAGAACATGATGACAATGATATGGACAATTGGGACTTTGAAAACACTGATGACTAATGTATAATATTTTTTATTATTTGACAACTAATATGAAAATGTACCTAACTTAATTGATGATGTCATTTTTTTTAGGAGAAATGCCGAGGACCAGAGGAAGGGATGGTTCTGTTATCAGACATAACAATGCTAGGCGTGGAGTTCACACATCTATGCATGGTCGTCTTGCAATAGAACTAGGGTCCATCCCTTATTCTGGCCCATCAAACCAATCCCGTTTTCCTCAATCCTTCACGCCCTCTTCCTCCACCCCTTCTTCTTCTTTGACCCCTTCTTCCTCAACCCCCTCCTCTTCCTTTCGTTCTGCAGTGCGGCAGAACAATGTTCCTCCTTCTACCTCCCGTATTATACCAGTCTTGTCACCCGTGGCTCCAATAGTTCAATATTTGTCTACTCCGACACTCTTTCCCACTTGGGGTCCCCCATTACAGTCCACACCTACTCCTTCATCAGTTCATTTCTCTAGTGCTCCATCCGTTCTTGTGACTCCTCAAATTCTAGTTCAGCCCACTTATACATCAGTTCAACCCACTCATACATCAGTTCAGCCCACTCAAGCATCAGTGCAACCCTCCTCTGATACGCCAGTACAACCCATGCCTACTACGCACCATGATATCCCTGATGAAGAACATGATGGTAGTGGGAGAGTCATCATTCGACCAGTGGGTAAAGGGTAAGTTTATGATCACATTGAACTTTATTATGAATTGTTTGCTATACTTCATGTTTAACATTTTGGTTTGCATGTTTTCTAGATGGGCACCTAATCATTGTGCTACTAAGGCAATTGGGCATGCAATTAGGTCACAATTTAGGGGTCCTTACTATCACTATAACGAAACACCAGTGGAAGTCCAACTTAAATGGTGGACTGAATTTAAGGTGATCATAACATAGCATTTTCAATCATTTCGATTTAAGTATTTATTATATTCATCAACTTCTATTTAAATTTGTTGTTCTTTTTATAGACTCGAGTGACTTGGGCCCCTCATGATGAATGGCAAATTAGAAAAGTGTATGAGTCAAAGGTGAGAAAGCGCCTTTCTGATATGCTTGCTAAATCTAGGATGAAAGAGACTAGACCTAACTGGATTAGTGAACAAGCATGGATTGGTCTCTTGGACTATTGGGATTAAAAAAAGTTCAAAGAACAATCAATCCAAAATAAATTGAATAGGTCATCAACTCGTGGTGGGGCATTGCACTCTACTGGTCGTAAATCACACCTCGACATTGCATTGAGCCTAGTAAGTATCTATATTTCGTTGTATAAGCTTAAATTTAGTAAATAATATCTAATGTTGGTAACCTTTTCATTTATTTCAGGAACGAAAATTTGGTCAGCCGGTTGAACCTGATGAATTATTCATGGCCAAACACACTAAGAAGGATGGACTTTGGGTAGATAGTCGTGCCAAACAGACTTACGTAAGTTATTACTCTACTTTTCTATACATGATTTATATTCCTTAGTATTGCCCCACTTACAATTTTCACAATGAACTAGGAAGCCTACCATGAGCGATTGAAAGCCCTCCAATCAGACAACTCTGAAGGATCATCTTCCAACTGCCAACCGATCAATCCAACAACAAAACTTCAATGCTGGAAGGATGTTGCTGGAGGCAAGAATAGAGGTCGATGTTATGGCACTGCAGACTTGGCTTCCAACATTCGCCATGGAGTGTCTTCCCTAACCCAACCTTCAATATTTGCTCCTTCTAGTGATTACTTTTCTCTTAATGAACAAGTGATGCAAGCAAATGAAAGAGTCGATCAAGCAACTCAAAGAGCCGATCAAGCAACTCAAATAGCTGCTCAAGCAAATCAAAAGTGTGCAATGTTAGAGGATAAAATAAAGTTCATGGAGCAAAAATTAATCATGATGATGGAGCGGCAACAAGTTGACACCTCAACATGCACAAGTCAGGTTCACCCTCACTATGCTCGGAACCTTGATGATCAACCCCTGCCTTGAGTTCATCATTTTGTAAGTTTTCTTAAAACATTTCTTAAGTTTGGTTTGTAGTTTCCTTGACAAGAATTTATGCAAAGCAATAGAAAGACATGGAGAGGTTGAGTCAGTTATGTATTACTCACATTGCATGCATGACTCTTTGCATGTTTTTATCTTCTTGGCAGTGTTGTGATGATCATGTTTTTATCTTCTTGGTAGTGTTATGATGTGCATGTTTTTATCTTCTTGGTAATGTTGTGATGAGTGAGTGTGTTCATGCAGTAAAAGTTCGTGATATAAGCAAGGGAAAAAGGATTGCAATTTTGGGTAAGTATCTTATTGGCAGTGTGTTCATGCAGTATCTCTCATTTTTCTTTTTTGGGAAAATATTGCAATTTTGTGAGGTACGTAGATATATATGTTCTCTTCTCATCCTCTGTGAAGACAGACATACTGGGTTGTGACATCTATCTTTGCTTAAAACATTTGGCAAGTGTCATTGCCTTTCAATGTTCAATCACAAACTTCTTCATTTTGGTGTAATTAGATTCACTGTGGAAATCATCCAAAAATTAGAAATGGTATTGTTTTATATTTGGATTATGCATGGATCTGTTTTGTATCCTAAGCATGTTGTGTTGTGGTGTGTTATGATGAACGAATTTGAATTTGTTTGAGCATTATAGATCGAACATGTCCTGCCGCGTAGGACTGAGTGTCGTGTTTATCCCAAAATTTGAAACCCTACGCAGAATATAAGGTCATGGGATCCTGTTTTTATGGCTCCAGATTTTCCCAAAGCACAATCATTGTAGCAGGCATACCTCGAACATGTACCAAATACCCCATTTGAGTGAATCATACATTCCTGAGAGTAAATCGGTAAAACATTGATTTTTTTTGGTTTGCCCCATAAGATTATGTTCATCACTTTTGCATAAGCAGTTACCATAATTTTTAAAGCCTCAGTGCTCATCCTTTCACTCCTTTTTTTACTTTTAAAAGTTTAACAAATTTTACATTTTAATTCTTATATGAAAGACCATCAATTTTAGATTTTATGCATTGTATTTTTAATCTTCTTTAGTCATTATGAATTTAGATAACAGTGAAATGTATGCTATAACTAATTAAACTTAATTCTTATTATCCTTTATAACATCTCATACAAAGACACCAAATAATACAAAAACCTAAAGTCCTTTTTTTTTCCTCATCATATTCAAGAAGTTATAACCATAATTTATTTATTTTTGTCTGTTATCCTGTTATCAAACTTGTTTTTTAGTTTTTAACTTATTAATTATTTTTTTCTTTTTAATGCTATTGCAAAAAAAAAAAAGCAAATTAAAAAATATTAATATTTAATATTTAAAATCCAAACTTTTATTTAAAAGTGGAGTTCAATAGCTGCCAAAAATAGTGCATACAAAAAAAAAATTATGTGTCCACATATCCAAGGTTAAGCCCATTCTAATTTCATTGTCACTTTACCAAGGTCAAGCCCTCGCTTTATTCTAATTTTATTGTCCCACTGTCCAAGGCTAAGTCCACGCTTTATTTTTAATTTTATTGTCCCCTTATCCAAGGCTAAGCCCACGCTAATTTTATTGTCCCCCTAGCTAAGCCTAAGCCCTCACTTTCTGTCCAAGGCTAAGCCCCCGCTTAAGTTAACATTTGTAATTTTTTGTGTTGACAACTTGTAGGCAAAGCCCACACAAGCCAACTTATTGCGACGCCACGCACCTGACAATTTTTTTTGCGACAAGGATATTAGCTTCAAAGTTGTGTGAAGGCAAAGCCCACTTTAATTGCATCTTTGCGTGGGCTTTTTGTAATTAGTGTCCGCCTTTGACCCTTTCTAATAAAAGTTTTTTTTGTAGTGAATAGATGTTCTTTTTAGATTTTAGAATAAGTTTTCTAAAACATATGATATTATTTTTGGATTAGAATTTCTACAATAAAATATCCAAAACAATTTTTAGAATATATGAAATGGTTTTTTAGTATGAGGTTTTTCTAAAACAAGTTTTCCAACAAATCCAACATTTTACTCTATCTCTTTTTTTTTCTTCCTCCTTTCAAAGAGTACACTGAAAAATGAAGTTGTAGTTGAGGTGCAACGGAGAGGAAGAAGAAGAAAAAGACATAGTGACGACATGATGCAATGAGAGTAAGTGATTTAGTCATTTTGCTATTAGTGTGGAATGTAGGAAGCAAAAGCCATTTTTTTCATGTTTAAAAATATTGGTTATCACAACCCACGAAAGACCTTAAGCAAGGAACACAAGAAATTTTGTTGGGTTCCTTATTACTACACCTCCATTTTTTAAAATGTCGATGTTGCTCTTTTTATTTTATAATTCATTCAGCCTCAAAACATTCATTGTTGTCCTCCGTTGGTATCCTTACTTGTGAGTTGTTGCTTTAGACATTGAATTTGGTAGAGTATTGTTGGAAGTAAAGGTTTTGTAGGATTTGAAGTTAATAAATTTTTTTGGTAAGTTTTTTTTCAAAAGTATTTGAGAACCTATGGTGGTAGTATTGGTTTTCGTTATGTAATTCATAAGTCTTCTAGATTGGTTAATCTAGAATAATAATTTCATATTTAGTGAAGTCATAGATCATATAATCTATAAGTAATTTGTAGCATTATGAATTGTACTATTTGAATGATAATGGATTGACTTTTGGATTATACTAGAAGATTTCGAATTGTATAATACACAATTATAATTATGGGTATAAAAATGAGTTCAAACTTGTGAGTCAACCCAACTTATCATGGGTTCAAATTGGGTTAGGTTAATGTGGGTCAAACTAAACCTGATTCACTTGACTCATTGGTTAAATGGCTTCGAGACGAGTTGGAGGCGGATTGGCCTATAACTCATCAACAACAAACCTTTATCATTTTTCATTATTTTTTATTATAATTATTTATTACTTCTAATCATGTAGTGACAGTTTTAACTCTTTTAATATTACAATGTTCTTGAATGGTTTGGATGTTTAATTTATTTGTTTGTGTTAACACTTTTTTTTTTTCTCTTATTATCTTTATAATACCATTTCCTAATTGTGCTTTGAAGGAATTTTGGCTCCATAATCGGGGGATACCTGAAAAACAAAGTAAAAGATAGAAAGAGAAGTAGACACATGATTTATACTGGTTTACCCAACAACGAGGGCTACGTTCAGTCTCCTCAAGCAAACCACTTAAGAGCTTTTCACTAAACGAGGTTTGACACCTCTCTAGGACAAGCCAATGTAGGTACAATTGGCTCCATAAGGGGGCTGGAATGGAGTATGAACTCAATTTGCTTAATAAAAAACACAATCAATCACAAATTATAATAGGCAAGGTGATGGCAAATTCATGGAGCTCTTCTCGGAATCATGATCAATGGGTGCGGAAGCTATGGTTTGATATGTGCAAGATCCTCCTAGGAGTTATGGTGATCTTGAAGGTGCATGATGTGTATGGAAGTAGGGAGGTTCGGCCAGCCCTATGGTAGGTGAGGAAGATGAAAATTAGAGCCTAGAAACTAGGTAGAAGCAAAGCATGGCACAATGTTGGCAGCATAGCTTTACTCTCATTAATCTTGCAAAATACAAGGGATGGCTTCTCCTTTTATAAGCCAAGGAGGCCGTAAATCCTAAGCTAAGAGAAGATGAAATGCTTCTCAAATGAAATGAAAATGAATCCACATGGTAGCACATGGGCACATGGCCGGCCAAGTAAGCAAGCTTCTAGAATGTGCACAAAATCTAGGGTAAATCATGTGTAAGACAAGTTTATGCTTTCTAACACTACACTAATTACTAAGGCACCCCTAATGGGCCTCCATGTAACATGTACAAGGTCTTCTCCCTCCCAAACCGTAGCTTGATCCATTTGGGCGTGAAAGTGCTTAGCCATGGACGGTCTAGGCTTCCTCCTAGACGCTCCTTATGTAGCCTCCCCTCATCATGAGCTAGACGCTCCTATCTTGAGTCTAGACGCTCATCACATGGTTCTAGACGGTCTAGTCTTGGGTCTTGGCTTCCATGGTGAGGTGAGCTTGGCCATCTTCCATCACAAGGGATAGAGAGAAGTATGCACAAAGTTTTATACTGGTTCACCTCAAACACTAGGGCTACGACTAGTCCCCTTAAGCAACTCATTTAAGAGTCTTTACTAACTTGAATATTCTCCACCTTTCCAAGTAGCAAGTATTAAACATCTCTCCAGGAAAACAGTCTTGATCTCCCTCTGAGACCAAGACCTCTCAACAAGTGAGAAACACTCACAAATAGAGAGAAACTCTTAAAGCTCATAGGGTTATCTTCACACAGTGAAGGATTTATAATATAAGGATCATTCCTCAAACAATAAGTGCTTTAAACAACAGATATTCAAAATTATCTCAGGAAGAATATAAACATTAAGAATAGGAATAGGTATTTTTTCTTCTTCACCTTTAATGTCTTTATATTGTCTTCAGATTGTGACGGTTGAAACTGTTAGAAAAGATGGCTTTAAACTAGAGCTACATCCAGTCTTCTCAGAAACCCTGAGGATATCCACTAAGCAACCACACATTGATCACTTACACCACAACCAAGAGAATGACCTTGAACACCTCAAGAAACACACTCTCCTTGGCCAACACTAAGATTGCTGATCTTGAACACCTCAAGAACACACAGCCAATCTCAGCAACACACACAAAACGAATTGTTCAGCAGTTTACAAAGATTACACTTGTTATAGATGGAAATTTGAAATCAATACAAGTAGAATCCCTATTCAGCACTTTGATCAATCTCTCAACTCTTTAGCAATCTCAGAATACTTTTTAAAAACTCTTCTTAGATCAAAACTATGTTTTTAAGATTCTTAATATATCAAAATTGTTTTTCAAAGAATATAGTTTGTTATCAAATCTTAACAAACTCTTAATTGCATTTAAAATAGATTGGTCAAAACATTTAATGATTGGAGCGTATTCAGTTAAAGCATTTAAAGCTCAGTCAAAGAAAACAGTTTTTCTGTTATGGTTTTAAAACAAACAATCGATTGTTTCCTCGAATCAATCGGTTGTTTTGTTACTTAACAAAAACACCATTCAAAAACAGTTTTCAAACTTTCTCAAAACACCTAAGTGTAAACAATCGGTTGTTTCAACTTAGTTTGAAAATCATTTTGCTTTGATAAAATTGAGATGCTAATTGCTTTGAGATTTAATCTAAGTGTTGATCACAACATTGAACTACCCTAGAACAAGGCTAAAACCAGCACAACAGCAACAAGCAAAGCAGAGGCTTCATCATCCTTCAAAGGATTTGGATTCTTCAAAACATTGAACACCACTTGGTTGAACAATCTCCCCCTATTTGATGAAGACAAATCCCTGATGCTTGTGTTGTTCTTTGATTAAATCTGAGGCAATTCCTGCAATAGAACTTTGAGCAATACATAAAACTTCTTATATTTTGTTAGCATACAGATAAACAATTAAAACTTAAAACATTCAATATCAGAACCAAATAATCATCACTCAAACTGTTTTTAACAAAAAGAAAAACAGAAACTTAAAATAAATTGGAAACACAACATATATCTCCCCCTATTTGTCTTCACAAATAGACAAAGATAAGAGATAAAATAAAACATTGTTCCAATTACATCAGAATAAACCAGCAACAGCATAAGGAAAGAAATTTAGAACCAGAAAAGAGAACAACCAAAAACAATCGATTGTTTCGATGGCCAATCGGTTGTTTTTCTCTCAATCTTCTTCATCAGCAAACTGAAGGTCAAAGATTTGATTCTGGACAACTTCAATCTGTTCGTCCAGAGTCATAAACCTTGCATCCATGTTGTCAAACCTCGTATCTATCCTCTAAAAGTTGCTAACACATAGATCATGAAGGCTCCTTTGATTTTCAGCAAAGGTATCTAGCCTATTCACCATGAGTATTTCAAAAGGAGACATGGTTTGCATTCTTTCTCCTTGATGTTCAGTATCAGCACTAGGTCCGACATCTTGAAAATCTTCAGCTGGATCTTCATGTTGAACATCCATGTCAGCAGGTTCATCTTGTTCAAGGTGAGCAGCACCACTTGATGATGCACCATGATCACCATCCTTACTTAACCATTTTCCACCTATTTTTGTGAAGCCCATCTTGCTGAGTGATCCATTGTTCAACTCTTGAGTTGACTTCACCAGCTCAGAAGTTTCATCTTCAAGATTAACTTCAAAATAGTGTAGAAACTTAGATATTAAAACAGCATAGGGATAGTGGTAATCGCCTAACCTCATGGCTTTTTGCATATGTTCCTTGATTATGTGAATCCAATTGATCTTCACTTTTCTTGGTGATGAAGAAGATGTAAACCAGATCTTCTTCAGTCAACATTGAGTGATTACTCCCCCTTGGAGTTAGGATCCAAGTTACAATGAGAGCAAGCAACCTCTCATCAATCTTCAAGCCTCCAACCGAGCAAGTGCTAACTTGAGATTGTTTTTTCTTCAAGCAACTTTTGTAGAACTGGATTTTGTTGAAATCTTCTACCACACCAAGGTTTCCTTTGTTGATTCTTAATCCAGAAAACTTAAGCCCAGCTACAGCACCCCAAACCTCATGGGTTATCTCCATCTCCACACCTTTCACATGAGAGACCAAGTTGTTTCCCTCAAACTTCAAGTTGGTGTAGAAGACCCTCACCAAATCTGGATAAATGTTCCCTTTGAGCTCCAGAAACTTTCTGAGTGACTGGTCTTTGAGAAGCTTCCTCACATTGTCAAGTTTTTTACTCTTCAGCCAGTCAAAGCACACAACCTTGGGGTTGTTTAGTTTCTTGACACTTGTTTCATATCTATACTTCTCAATGAGTTCGGTGTCACCAGAAAACCAGCTTTCAAGCCTTCCTCCAGACCTTACAGCTCTGGTTTTTACCCTTTTAGAGGTGGGAGGGGTTGATTCCATGACAGCTGAGATGAAAACTCACTTCACAGAAATTTGCAAGAGATGGTACAAGAGATTTTGCAAGAGATGTTGCAATTGGTTGTTCTTGATGAAAGAAATTTGCACCTGATTTTATAGTAGAAAGAGGTGGAGGCACATTTGGAGGACGCCCATGGAGGTCAAAGTCCACCTCAAAGGATTACAAGAAGCATGTTCAAAGCTTTGGGAGCTAGAGGACATTTATTTTCTCTTTTTGTAGTTTCTTTAGTTGAAGGTGCTTAGAGGGAAACTTTAGAAACCTCTTTTGTTATAGCATCTTTTAGGCTTTAGTTAGGAGCTTTAGGGGGGTGTGTTAGTAGATAGGTGTAGAAGTAGAATAGGAGGTGCCAAAGTGAAGGAAGGAGTCACACCTTCCTCATGGCTTGAAATAGGCGCCGGTTTTAGCTAGCTTTGGGAGGGAAATTTGAATTGTTTTAGCTTGCATTTTCAGCACCTTAGGCTATAAATAGAGGTGCTCTCTTTGTAAAATTCAGATTGGAATTAATCTAAGAAAACTCTACTCAAATTTTGAGTGACCTTTGGAGAGCTTTTGGAGCCTTCTTCTCTAGTCTTATCTTGATGGATCATTGGAGTCCTCAAGTGGCGGCATCACTCTCATCTAGGAGCATTCCACACTTCTAGTGGCGAGATCATCCAACATTCTTCCATCTTCATGAGCACTCTCTTCTCCTTCCTTTCTTCTTTTTCAATTGTTCATGTTGCCTTGTGTTCTTGAATTGTTTTTGGTTCGGTTTTTCCATTTTCCAGCACCTATGTTCTGTTTTTGTTTTTAATTTCTATTTTGTTCGGTTCATATGTTTTCTTGCTTAATTCTGTTCGGTCATTCCAAGTTTTAATCTCTTTGTTGATTCAATTTGACAATATTTGGTTCATCCAAATGAGTTTGGGATTTGGTACTAGTAATTGGTGAGTTCTTGTCTTAGAACCATGATCCAACTCTAAGAAAAGTGCCTCTATATTTTCCAGCTCAAGGTGATTCCTAAAAATGTCAAGAATCTTGTTCTATGTGGCTATTGGAATCACATCAGAGGTATTGTGAGAAGTTGGCCAAAACAAGAGAAAAACAAAAATGGCAACTTCACACAATTAAAATTTCTCCAAATGTTCACACTAACTCCTTTGCTTTGTTTCAAGATTCCCATAGATTGATATTTGATCCGGGAGGACACACCTTGATGAAGCAAGAGGCTGCTATCCGAGATCAAGTCTGCAAATCTGAGGATAGATCTTCTCAAGAAGGAGGAGATGATGGACACCATCCAGCCACAACCATTTCCCTTAGCAACAAAAGCATTGGATTTGAGGACAAATCCTTTTCAAGAGGGAGGGGATGATGGAAGAGGGCCAAGCACAACCTCACAAGAAAGACAAGAGCCAAGACATAAGCATCCAAAGCCAAACCAAGAGTGTCTAGGCCAATGGAGGAAGCGTCTAGGCCATGGGAGGAGCGTCTAAAGCCAATGGAGGAAGCGTCTAGGCCAATGGAGGAAGCGTCTAGACCAATGTGAATCCAAGAAAGATTTGTGTAAGATACATGGACGGCCCATTAAGGGTAGCATGGTATTAATTGTGGTGTAAATAGCACACATGGGTTCATAAGGACTTAACCTAGATTTGTTAAGATTTGGTGCGTTTTCTAGAAGGAATCTTTAGGCTAGGGCCGGCCATGTGCCTTTAGTCTTTGGATGTAATTTGCATTTCATTTTGGTAGCATTAGGGTTGCATTATGGTCCTCCTTAGCCTATAAAAGGAGGAGCCTACACCTTGTATTTTCAAGTTTATTGTGAGTAAAGTTATGCTGCCAATTTGTGCTCAACTTTGCTTCTCCCTAGAATCCTAGGCTCTAAACTTCAATTCCTTCATCTTTTCCCTAGAGCTGGCCGAACCACTCAATACCCACACTTATCATGCACCTACAAGATCAACACCACTCTTAGGAGGATCTTGCTCACTCTCATTCATTGCTTCCGCCCCATACTCTACATTGATTCAAGAAGAACTTCATGAAAATGCCATCAAGCTGTGCACCAAGTTACTCCTTGCATGGGTAACTTAGTCGAATAGCTTGAAGAGTAGAAGTGACGCTCAAGTGGAGAGGGATCCAGATGGTGACACGTGTACAGTTGGATGTGAGCCACGTGTCCAGAGGTGTAACCGTTAGGAGAGAGAAACGCTCAGGTATATAAGGAACTCGTAACAGACTTTTGAGGTACGTTTTTCAGAACACTTTAGTACGCTTTGAGAACACTTGCTAGTACACTGAGATTCACTGCGCACGGTTCCTTGAGTTGAGATATGCTCTCTTAGTATTTGGTGATTCCGTCACTGACTTGAGCGTCGGAGCGCGATCGGCCGCAGCGGCGCCACTCTGTGTTCTTCGGGTTCTTGCGAGGAATTGAGGCTTGAAGGACAGAGGCTAACGTGGTGCGAAGCTGATCGAGAGGAGCATCCTTTGACGTGGCAAGACTCTTGCACTCAGGTCAACCGGCAAGATCATAACAAAACAAGGCTCATCACCTCACCAAACGTGGTGAAAACTATAATGTTGATCCGTTCAAAAATAAAAATTATCGGCTCACTTCGGTACTTTCCTTCCTTCTCTTGTTTATCTATTCATAACTCTAATTTCAAGCAACATTTGTTAGAGAAATGTGAGAATATTTTTCAAAATCCTTCTAAAGGTTTACACCTTATAATAAGTTTTTCACGCTTTGATCCTACACATTATCTACAAGCATTACATGTAACTAGAACCATTCCACCCAAACTCTGAAAATCAATGAACCAAGTTAACTTTGTTGAACATTGGCTTTGATGTCTCCAAATCTATGTGGATTGCTTGAAGACTTTGATGATGGGTTTCAGGGTGTGTTTTGGGTAGTTTGAATTTGAAATCCACTCATAGAATTGATCACAGGTTATTTGATTTTAATCCTTTTGAAAAAAATGTGTTTTCAAAGAGAAGCAGGAAAACAACTAGTTGTTTTATCGTTTCAACCGGTTGTTTTACAATTAGTGTTTTAGAAATTGGTTTGACTTTGGTTGACTTTGCTGTCAAACTAATTCAACCGGTTGTTTCGATAAAACAACTGATTGTTTTTTGAAAATCCTTAACAGAATTCAGTTTAACTGATTCAATCTGTTTTGTCTGTTTTAAAATTGATTTGGCTTTTGCATTAAATGTTTTAACAACTGATTGGAGTATAAATAAGTGGTTATATGCTCTTGGTTATTAAGGATTCAATTAACACTTTCCAAATCAGTTTTTCCAAGATTGCTTCAAGCTTTGGCTATTTTTCTAAGTGTGTAATAAGATTGCGTCTTGTATTCTGAACTTTGATCTTTTGATTTACCCAGGTGTATTCTATTCCCTTCTTTCTTGATAATTGTATTTTTGTACTGGTGTTGCCAAAAAGTGTTGTGTGTTCTTGAGGGGATCAAGATCAACATTCTTGGTGTGGTTTTTGCCAAGGAGTGGTGTGTGTTCTTGAGGGGTTCAAGATCAACACTCTTGGTGTGTGTAGCTTGTAATCTAGGGTTGATCACAACTTGTTGGAAAACATAGTCAAAACTTTGGAAGAAGAGTTGAACAATTCAAAAACAAATTTTGAAAATTTGGAAATGATTCACAAAAACTCTTCTTGCAAGTGTGATTCTAGCTTTTGTGAAAATTGTGAATCACTTGAAAAGAAAGTCCATTACCTTTTAAAAACTGTGGACAAGTTTTTCAAAGGCCAATCCAATCTAGAATCTGTTCTTGATTCTCAAAAATGTGTTTTTGGCAAGGCTGGGTTGGGATTTAATCCAAACAGTAAGAACAAATTTGTTTCAAAACCCTTTTCAAGTTTCTTTGAAAAATAACCTGTTGTTTTTTCGAAACAACCGGTAAAAATTTGCCATTAATGCATGAAAAAGGGCCACACTATTAGATTCTGCAAAGTAAGGAGGTTTTCTGTTCCCAAAGGTATTTTGAAATAGGTTCCTAAAGTTTTTAAGGTTCCTAAGCTTCCTACTAACATCATTGGACCCACATTCATAAGGGGACCAAATCTTGCTTCTTAATCTTTTCTTGTAGATATCCTTGGCAACCAAGAATCACTTTTGGGCTTGAACAATGACTGCTAAAGGGAAGAATATCAAGAGCAAAGTGAATCTTTGTACCTACACTTTTCAATTGTATATGTCTTGCAGGGTTCCTTGAATGTCAAGAGACATCTTTGGCACATGCATGTTGGTTGGTCAAAAGAGAAACTTCAAGAATAAAGAGAGTATGCGTGTTTTCATTTCTCAATTTATGTAAGAATGCCTTGTGACCATATGGACATCTCAAAGTCTTCTTTGGGTGAATCTATTGGGGTTCTCTGTGCAAAGGTATGAACAAATTGCATATTGCATTTTTCATCAATTTAAAACTTATTTTTTTTGTTAAGAAAAAATGTTCTCTTGCTGTCACAATAAAACAACCGATTGTTTTTTCAAAACAACCGATTGTTTTTTCAAAACAACCGATTGTTTTTTCAAAACAACCGATTGTTTTTCCTCTGACACCTTTGTATAATGCTGCCAAGTTTGCTTATGCTTGATTAAACTTATTTCTCTATTTTAAAATATTGCTTTTGGAAAAATATACATTGAGTGTTCCTCATAATCTAATAATAAAAGATTATATCCATTAGTTTTCTTGAAAGTTCTATATCATTTTCTATTTTTGAAATGTCAACATTGGTTGTACTGTTGGACTACTGTATTATCATTCTGATTTATGCTTTGTACAACCCTTCTGATTGTTTATTTGTGAGAAAAAATAGGGGGAGAAGTTTATGCTTGATTTCGTTGTATAAATAGCTTTAAAACTGATGCATTATGTTGTTGCTTCTCTGTACTTGAAAGCACTTGAACACATAACTTTTTCTGGTTTTTCTGCTCATGTTGTATATGCAGAAAACTGGTTTGTGTGTGTCTTGTTATCTTGCTTCTATACTTGCTTTGTATATGCATAAATTCAGTGTTGCAGGACCTTTCAAGTACAGGTGCTATGTTGAAGACTAATCAAAGTGATGCTTATTATTATTGTTCAAGAGCATACACCTTACTCAAATTCTTGACTAGTCAAAATTCATGACCTATGTAAAGTAAGTTGTATATGTTCATCCTATGCTTTTGGCTTCATAAGACCAAATGAACTTCTAAACATGTTGAAGTAAAACAAAGGTATGGATGTATTTCATTATGCATTTTCCATCACTTTGAAAGATGATTTGCTTTGAAAAACATTTTCTTGTTGTCTCTGAAATGTTAGAATTAATGGCTTAAACAAGAGGGGGGAGGTGAATTGTTTATCAAAGATTTTTGCAAAGATTGAATAAGAATGAAGTTTTAACACAATTCACAGATTAAGCAATCAAGGAAAGCAATCAAAAAATGATTAAGAAACTGTTTGCAGAATTTCAATCGGTTGAAAACTTCGTTTTAACCGGTTGTTTATAGCAGCAGCAAAAGCAGAATAAAAATAAAGATTTTATAAGGAGTGAGAGAGAGAGAGAGAGATTTACCCAGTCATCTTTTTACTGGTTCACTCAACCTTTAGCTACATCCAGTTCTTAGAACAACCACTGGGTTCCACTAGTAATCACTCATAGATTACAATTTACACAACCACAAAGAGGTGATCTTGAAACCACAAGAACTATTCACCCTCTTTGCAAGCACACACCTCTAGCCAAAACAACCTTTGACTTTACAGGATTTCCACACACTTACAAGTTTATGAAAGAAAAAATACAAGAATCATGAAAGGAAAAAATTACACTTGAGTTTTAGCAAAAAGCTCATATGATCAGACCTTGAACCAGTGCACAGCTATTCAGCAATTTTGCAAACTTTTGAAAAACTTATTTCAAAACCAATCTCAATCTCACCGTGTTTGATTTCAAACTTCTGTATTTTTTTTTAAAAAAAACCCATATTTATAGTACTCAAAACTAGCTGTTCTAGGTAGCATTTATGAGCCAAAACAGTTTTGATTCACATCCAAAACAGATTAACAGATTTTCCAAAAGCTGTAATGAAATGTCATAATCAAACGGTTGAAAATTTGTTTTAACCGGTTGAATTGGTTAGGCAGTTATTTAACAAAGTCAAAAACAATTTTTAAACATTCAAAGCAGCATAACTTCAACCTTCATCATGGATTTGAAACATCAAACCTCCCATGTTCTACAATCTCCCCCTATTTAATGGAGACAAATCCTTGGAATGCTTTTTGGAATGTTCTTGTTTAGAATCTGTATAACTTGCATTCAAAAGCAAACATAGACATACAGGATAATCTATTCCAATCAAACAGGCACTACAAACCAGTTCCCACTAGGTGATTTCCAAAGAGGAACATCAACCAAATCAATGTGAGAAACTAGTTAAACATACAAAGGTGCAGCACAGATAAACAATCGGTTATTTCGCAAGAATAATCTGTTGAAATTTTGAATCAGAGTTTCAAATGAGTTTCAAATTTCAAACATGAACCACTTATAACAGTTTATAGCAGTTATAGTAATGTTCAAAAACAAAAATAAATGCAGATATTAGAACATTACATATCCCAAACATTTCTTCCCCTGTTTGTCTTCACAAATAGACAAAAGGAAGGATAAAAAAAAACTTAGGATAAAACATGCATATCAATTATGCCCAACTCAGTCCTTAGAGAATAAGACATGTCTTTGAATAAGGGTTTTGTGAAAATGTCTACAAGCTGGCTTTCTGTGCCAACAAACTAAATCTCGCAATCACCATTGCTGACATGGTCACTAATGAAGTGATGTCTAATCTCAATATGCTTGGTTCTGGAGTGCTGAACCTGATTTTTTGTGATATTTATTGCATTTGTGTTGTCACACAATAAAGAGACCTTGCTTATCTTCAATCCAAAGTCTTCAAGGTGTTGTTTGATCCACAAGATTTGTGCACAACAGCTCCCTACATCTATATATTCGGCTTCAGCTGTTGATAGTGCTACACACGCTTGCTTTTTGTTGTGCCATGATATGAGGCTTGATCCAAGTAGATGGAATGTCCCACTTGTGCTCTTCCTATCTAATTTACATCCTTCAAAATCAGAGTCAGAGTATTCTACTAGATGAATAGGAGAGTGAGAAGGATACCATAAACCCACGAATGTTGTGCCTTTAAGATCCTTTAGGATCCTTTTGGCAGCTTTAAGATGAGATTCCTTAGGACTAGATTGGAACCTTGCACAGAGGCAAATAGGAAACATAGTATTAGGTCTACTTGCAATGAGATATAGTAGAGAACCTATCAACCCCAGTATTTCGTTTGGTCAACTGTTGTTCCAACTTCATTAGCACTTAAGTAACAATTTGTAGACATAAGTGTTGTTGCAGCTTTACAACTCTCTATCTCAAAATTTTTGAGTATGTCATTGCAATACTTGGATTGACATAAGAAGATTCCTTCTAGATTGCTTGATTTGCAACCCAAGAAAGAAAGAGAGCTCCCCCATCATTGACATCTCAAATTATCCCTGAATAGCTTTTACAAAATCTTCACACAATTTTTCATTAGAAGATCCAAAGATAATGTCATCTACATATATTTAGACTAAGATTATAGAAGAATCGGATTTCTTAATGAAAAGGGTTTTATCAACCTTCCCTTTTTCATATTGATGAGATAGAAGAAAACAACTTAACCTTTCATATCACTGCCTTGGTGTTTGCTTTAGGTCATACAACGCTTTCTTCAACTTGTATACATGATTAGGATATTGATGATCTTCAAATCTAGGTGGTTATGATATAAAGATCTCTTCATTCACAAACCCATTTAGGAAAGCACTCTTCACGTCCATCTGAAATAACTTGAATCCATTCATCCATGCAAAGGCTAATAAGAGTCTTATAGCTTATAACCTTGCTACTGGGGCGAAGGTCTCATCATAGTCAATCCCTTCTTCTTTGTTGTAACCCTTAGCAACAAGCCTTGCCTTGTTTCTTGTGATGACACCTGAATCATCTGACTTGTTCCTGAAAACCCATTTTGTTCCTATAACATTTATTTGAGCTGTTTTAGGAAATAGGAACCACACATCATTCCTTACAAATTGGTTGAGTTCTTCATGCATAGCTGCTGTCTAGTGCTCATCCTTGAGTGCATCATTGATTGTCTTTGGCTTAAATCTTGGAGACAAATGTCTATAGCTCTTTAAGTGGTCTATTCTTTCTCTCCACCACTCCATTTTGTTGAGGTGTTCTTGGTGCAGAAAAGTTGTGGAAGGTACCTAGCTTGTTGCAAAAGTTGCTGAATTTATCATTATGAAATTCTCCACCATGGTCACTTCTAATTGCTCCAATGTTGCTGCAGCAAGGGTTTTGCAGCCTTTTTGCTAACTTCTTGAATTCAAGATAGGCCTCCTTCTTTAAGTGTAGGAATATGGTCTAAGTAAACCTGAAAAAATCATCTACAACCACAAGAGCATACAAATTTCCTCCAAGACTCATAGTTCTAGAAGGACCAAAAAGATCCATGTGTAATAGCTCAAGAGGTTTTGAAGAGGAAACAAAAAATTTTAGTTTAAAGGATTTTCTTGTTTGTTTCCCCTTTTGACAAGCCTCACACACATGTTCCTTCTCAAACTTGAGTTTGGGTAAGCCAATAACAAGATCATTTGAAATCAGTTTATTCAAGTGATTCATATGTATATGAGCAAACCTTCTATGCCAAAGCCAAGATTCCTCATGCTTTGTTAAGAGACAACCAACAAATGTAGAGTTAGAAATGTCAAGCAAATAGACATTGTTTGATCTCTTACCAACAAGTAGAACTTCCTTTGAATTTGGAACCGGATCTCACAAGGATTAGTTCTGAAGGTGACTTGGTTGTCTTTGTCATAGAGCTGACTAATGTTGAGCAGCTTGTGTTTGAGTCCTTCTACATAGAGCATATCATGGATTAGAAAGCTGTTTTTATTGCCTATGGTACCTTTACCAAGGATTTTTCCTTTGTTGTTGTCTCCATAGGTCACATGCCCTTCCTATTTGAGAGTGATGCTGGCAGATGCTGTTTTCTCACCAAGCAATCCTGCAAAATTCAAAATCAGGTGGCAAGATCTAGTCCCCTAACAAATTTGGGTCCATGGATGGTAATATGATTCTAAAGAACCTTAGGATTCCTAGGAATCCACTTTAGGATACCTTTGGGAACATAAAACTTTATAATTTTACAAAATCTAAAAGAGTGACCCTTTCTCATAAAGTAGAAACAACAAACAACCGGTTGTTTGACCTTTTAACCGATTGATTTTTTGTGATGGTTGAAAAAGGTTTTGAACAACCACTGTTTTTGCTTTGTGGGTTAAAACCCAAACCAGATTTCCCAAAAACACACTTTTGAGATTGTTCCGTCCGGTTGACCGGGACGTCTTCGTGCGCGACCTCAACCGTCAGCTAGGGACACCTTCCCACTGGTTGCCTGTGGATTCCTGTAAAAAAGGAAAAGAGGACAAAGAGGCACCCTAGCGGCCGTGTGCACTCCGACGCTCAAGTCAGCCAGCAAGAAACACCAAAAACTGTCCACCTCCGTGTCTGAGCACCGCGTGTGGCACTCTGAAGGTGGTGAATTAACTGTGTATATGTGTGTGTTGTCTCCTTCGGGCAAAAATATTCCCCAGTCCCTTGTTCGCAACCTTGAAGCACGAGCAAGCAACTAGAGAGTTCTCTGTTAAATTTGCCGAAGGTTCCAACCCCTTTTCCAACATTCTCTGCGCTATTTAAACTACCCAAGCATTTAAAGCGCCTTAAAGCGCTTTTACTCACAAACGTAACGCACTCATTAAAGCGCTTAATTAGAAAACGTAGCGCATTTAAGACGTTTGAAACGCTCGGGAGCCATTATAGTACCTGAATGCTCGAAAGGGAAACTGTATTGAATAACTTTTAATTACCTGGCACCTGACTAAAGGGTGTTTCTATTCTGGCATGGCTGTCGTACACGTGGAGGGCCTCACGACGCCATGACCCCATCTGGGGGCGCTTCGGCCCACCTGGGGACGTTTCTACGTGTGAGTCCTCCTGCTGGGAGTGCTACTGCGCTAGGGGTGACTTTTTGGGGTGCCAACTCATGCCCCCAAGTATCTAGTCACTTACTTTGAGAGCGTATCTGCCTTCCTTTTGTACTCTGCACCCGGTTGCCCTGGGCGTGACTTTCCTCTTGAGTCGTATCTGCCCTACGGGCGTCTCTGGGGCGGCAGGAGCACGTCACAAGTCAGGCTGCCCTTCACTGGTACTGTTACTATGGCCTTGAAGCCACCTTTTCTTTCTCTTTACTGCTGCCCCGTGCTGTTGGGACCTGAGGCCTTCTCACGGCGTCGCTCCCTCCATGGTCTTTCCTACCCATGGGTATCGGGGAACCACACCGTGATTGCCTTACTTTAGCACTGTTTGATCTGGCGACGCCCTAGCGAGGCGATGCCTCCATCTGGGCTACGCTTTGCCTTGGCGACGCCTACCCCTGGCGACGCCTTGCCTTGGCGACGCCTGGCCTTGGCGACGCTTCCTCTTGGCATCTCTACACCTAGGTGACGCCTTGCGTTGACTTTTGACCTTGACTTAGTCAGCGCCCGGATACGGGACGGTACACAAGCCCCCCAGTCTTAAGCCGAAGACTTGTCTTCAGCGCAAAGACTAAAGCCTCGCCCACGCCGTCCACGTGCCTTCCTGATGACGTGTCATTCTCTGCTGACTCAACAATTTTTTCGAATTACTGACGTGACAATTTCTGAAGCAGAGGTATTCTTAATGGCTGATTGGACATCCCTGAAATGGGAAAAATGATGTCTTTTGAAGTTGCGCTTAATCGCGTGCCACGTGGTTCATCGTGCGGTCGTCTTCAAGAACCCCTCGCGCTTCCTTTGAGCGCTTAATCTTGCAACAGGTGGCGTCATCACACGGTTACCCTTTGTTGCCCTTCGCGCTTCTCGTAATGTTTAAGTTACCAAACCCCGCGATTGCCACTACTGTTACATTCACTTTCTCTGCCCCCAGTCACTGTTCATCTTCTCTAAATCCCTTCTCTTGCGACCCCTGTTCGTTCGTGTTTCCGCTCTCCACACCCTTCAGGCCCCAAAGGTACGGTTTTTCCCTCCTTGATGATTCTCTTTACTGTATGAACTGCCTGGGACTGTCCATATTACCGCATTTCTCTGGATATCGTTTGTATGTTTCTTTGTTCCTCTCGTTTCCCTTCGTTCTCTTGTGGGTAGGGCGCTCCTAGGGTTCTTCCATTTTTCCCTTTTCTTCTCCCAAACCCCTTTTCTCTGAACCCTTTCTTTCTTTTTTGATCTTCAGTATTGGCATTGATGGCGAAAACTAAAACCACCGCGCCTCCCCCGCTCCCCAAGTCTCATTATAAGGGCGAATACGACTGGGCCCCCGACGAACTTCTGGACGAATGTTCCCTCCTGAACTTTGTTGAGGACGTGGAGGCTCATAGGGGGGACCCTGCTCTCTATAACTTCAATGCGTTCCACAAAAATCACGACTCCCAAGTCCTGGTAAGCCGGGTGCGACCAGGGATGCCCGTTTGTGCGGACTCACGGGATACTGGGGGATGCCCTTTCTTCTTCCTCTATCAGATGGTGCTCAAGAGGGTGGGCCTGCGTCTACCCCTCACTCGCTTCGAAAAAGAGCTACTGACAGAGATAAACACTGCTCCCGCCCAACTCCATCCCAACAGTTGGGCTTTCGTGAGGGGGTTCCAAATTCTCTGCGGCTATCTAGGCGTTCCCTCCTCTGTGGACGTTTTTCTTCACTTCTTCGAGGTAAAGAAGCAAGGGAAGAGCCTTTGGATGAGCTTTTCTGGCATCGCCGGGCACATCATCCTTACGCTCTTCTAGAATTCGTTCAAAGGATTGAAGGGGAAATTCTTCAAGGTACGCGCGACCAAGCGCGATCCTACTATCCTAGAGGGCTTTCCCCTGTACTGGACAGACAAACCCATAACCATGAAGCCCTTGGCTCTGGACGAGCTCGCCCCGCCTGACCGGGATGTATGCAAAGCCTTGGCGGGACTGGAAATAGTCTTCGATACCGCCAAACTCATCGCGAACGAATTCAATGCCCATGGGCTTTCTACCTACTTCGGTATCTGCTCTTGGTGATTTATGATGCATTAGTTGTTGTGGTTATCTGCATGTATTTGGCCATAGAATCTTCCTTCTGATTCATCTGAATCAAACTTATGCTACCAATTTTCGCTGTACAATGTTACTTGCATTTCACGCCTCTTCATGTATTGTGAATTCGCATAACTGTTCTAGTGCTAATCCTTGTTGAATGGCCTGTCTTGATGTAGGATCGGTGATGGGCGTTTCCAAAAGAATAATGTTGGTGAAAGAACTGAAGGAGGCTCGTGCCGCCAAGGCAGGCGTCTCCTCCAGCCCTGTTGCCAATCCGGTTCTCCCACCGGCTCCGTCACCGCCACCTCCAGTCATTGCTGAAGCTGCTTCTAGCCCATCTCCGACGTCTCCACCTGGCTCCGCCGTGCTTCCAACTCCCAATTCTCCTCCGCCTATCGCCGCCGTTCCCCTAGCTGCAGCCTCGTCACCGGCTCCAACCCCCCTTGACAAAGGGAAAAGGGTTTTGGAGATTCTGTCAGATGATGAGGATTCGGAAGGGGTGGCACCCTTCAGAAGGAGAAAATCCGCGCGGGTTCCTCTTCTGGTAGAGACGTCGCCGCAGGGAGGGAACCCCTTTATGGAAACCCTCCAAGCGCAACCTCACTCCCTCCTATGATACTCCAAGAGGAAAGGGGCGAAGGCGCCGAATCTGCCCCGCCTCCGCCGCCGCCAGAAACCACTGCTTCCCCGGCTCCCGACGCTGCTGCCCCCGACTTCATCGCCATCCCTCCTCCAATCATGCATCTGATGAGGGGTTTCAGTGGCGGGGCTATGCCAGAAGGTACCGACAGGAGGGAAGGCATGCCTTTCTACTTGGGGGCCTTCTTGGCGGTGGCCCTTGAATGGCGCTCCCAGGCCAGAAACGCGGTCCTGCAAGCTCATACCCTCCAAGCCTTGGAAACGAAAGCATCTACTCTGGAAGAGGAAATGAGGACCCTGGGACGCCAGAACGAAGCCTATCAAACTTCTCTGAGACAAATACAAGAGTCCAAAGCAGAAACAGAGAGGCGACTGGCGGAGGCATTGGAGCTCCAGGCAGGCTTCTACACTCGGGAAGTTGCTCTTCAAGTGCAGGTAGCGGGTCTTCAAGAAGTGGTCAAAGCGGATGCAGAAACTCAAAAGGACCTGAAGGACCGTTGCTGCGAACAGGCTGCCAAGGTGGAGCGGATGGGGGAGGGAATGGCCACCCAGGACAAAGCTATGGACCTTCTCCGAGTTGACTACGACAAACTGCGGGTCGAGGTTAGCCGGCTTCGCGTGGAGAAAGAGGCTCTGGAGAAGCAGGTGACCTCTGGAGACGCTGCCATTGAGGAACTGGAGAAGGAGAAAAGGTCCCTTATCCAGGAGATGGCGGGTACCATCGAGGAGGGGTTCCAAGAGGCCCTGACCCAGGCGTCCTGCGAGAATCCGGGCGTCAACCTTTCGAGCTGCGATCCCACACACCACGTCGTTGACGGGAAGGTCGTGCCCATGGATCTGGATGATTGAACCGCTGCCTCTCATCCGCCGCCTTCCTCTTCAAGCTCCACTCTTTTATTCTTTACCTACGTTTCTTGATTTTATCTGTCAAAACTTGTAATTCTTTGAACTATCCGCACTCTTGTTACTGATTTGGGACGTTCGTATGGTTGCCTTTATTTCTTTGTCACATACGATTCTGCCTATGCGATCTCATTCTCTTTTCCCTCCACACGCTTCAATTATTTTATCTGTGTTCTGCCCATTTCTTTCACTTCGTTGGGCGGTTTGGTATTATCGGGAAAGGTTGCGCGTCAACCCTCACGCCCATGGAGAGGCTCACTTAGTGACGCCGTATCGTCCACGGGACGTCTCTGATACCGAAAGGCCCTTTCTCTGATCCTTAACACCCGGCGCCCACGCCTAAGGAGAGGCCTGCTAACAGCAGCACCGTATCGTCCCCGGGTGTCTAAAACGCTGAGCGCTCTGGAGAGGGTCTGTTCCCTCCATGGTCTTTCCTTCCCATAGGTATCGGGGAACGCCCTGCCAGCGATTCGCTGGCGTTTGGCGATCTCATCTCCCTCCACAGTCTTTCCTACCTGTGGGTATCGGGGAGGTGACGCCTGTGACTAACTTTGCCTTTCTTTGATTTCTTCTCCCTCCACAGTCTTTCCTACCTGTGGGTATCGGGGAGGTGACGCCAGTCGGTATTTGGGTTGGCGACGCCCGCGACATCTCGCGCTGTCGTCGCCCTTTATGTCCTTCCTGGCAACGCCTCGGGCGTTACCTTTACTTCGACATTGACCTTAATTCTTGCCTTGGTCAACGCCTGATAACAGCGAAGAGCCCAAGGCTTTGTCTGTGCCATCCACGTGGCGCTCCTTGTATAGCTGATGGGACCTTCTGTCATTCGACTTGATCCACGTGGCGCTGCTTGTATGGTTGATGGGGTATCTAGTCATTCCATTTTCCGACTCCTGCTGTACCCCTGGCTCACTTTCGACGGCGCATCGTACCACTGGATATTCTGATGATACGACGTTTTCTGATTTAAACCAGTGGTGCCAGCGTCATCCTTTCATCTTCTGCCACGTGTATCAATCGTGCGGTGCATCCATTCACGTCGTTTGGCGCTCTAACCGCTTTATTTAACTCTTCAAGCTCTGGAACTGTCTTCATCATTTTCTCACTCTTCATAACCTACTTGCGTTCTTTCTTCTTGCATCCTTCCTTCTTGCACCCTTCCTTCTTGCACCCTTTCTTCTTGCACCCTTTCTTCTCTGTCGAAGGGTTGTTCTAGCCTTCGCTCGCCTCACTCAACTCTTGCGTTTCTGGCAGTCCTGAGCTTGTTAAAGAATGTCCTCTCACGCTGCTTCCTCCAGAGTTCGTCCCAAAGACTTGTACCCTTGGGCTTCGAATGAACTTCTTGACGAGTGTTCATGCTTACTCTCTACCAGGGCCATACGGGAGCACAAAGGAGAGTCATGTTCCTACGACCACCGGGCCTTTGCGAGGAGGCATGACGACGACATCGCTGTGCTCCCTTGCACTCTAGGGGAGCCAGTATGTGGAGACGAACGGGCCAACGAAGGGGTACCTTTCTTTTACTTTTACCAGGTGGTGTTCAAGACCATCGGAGTGCGCTTACCCTTTTCTTGGTTCGAGAAGGAACTGCTGACAGAGATCAACGTGGCTCCGGCCCAGTTGTATCCCAACAGCTGGGCCTTTGTTAAGGCCTTCGATGTCCTCTTCGGGTCTCTGGGTTGTGCACCCTCGGTTGACCTCTTTCTTCACTTTTTTGAGGTGAAGAGACAGAGACACAACCTCTGGGTAACTCTCAGTAATGTGCCCGGGAGGGTTCTCTTCACACCCTTCCAGAGCTCGTTCACCGGGTGGAAAGGCCGGTTCTTCAAGATCTGTCGTACTGACCTTGTCCCCGACGCACTGGATGGGTTTCCGCTGTATTGGGTGAGAGAGGAAAAGGTCCTCAAAGCCAAACCCCTCAAGAATCTAGCTCCAAGTGATCAAATAGCTTGCCGGATTCTTGCTGAGGCGGGAGGTTTTGACTCTGCCACGGTGATCAGCCTGGAGTCTAATGCTGGGACTCTTGAGAAGTACATATGTAAGAACCGCTGCCTTGGCAACTCCGGCCTTTGTTGCTTTTTGTACGTGCATGACTTGCCTTGGTATCTCTAACACGTCTTTTTCCCTGGTGCAGGTTCGAAAATAAACCAAGAAAAGAGGGCACGACTTATTCGAGCTCTGCGGGCTGGAAAAGAGGCTTCGTCTTCCTCTAGCGATGTCTCTGATGACCACTGAGGAATGGCTTGTTAGCCTTTTTGTATGATTTGTAGCGTTTGCTTCGTTTGTACCACTCCCATTGTATTGAACATTGCTTGTAACAACAACTTTCAATATCATACTTGATTTTTTTGCAACGCCACTTTACTTTGCATGTGCCTCATATACCACGTGCTTTCCTTTCGTCTCGTTCTGCCCACGATGCATGCCTTCACTTCGGGCGACGCCCCCTTTCGGGGCGACGCCATGACCTAGGCGACGCCTTCTTCCTTGGCGACACCATGGCCTAGGCGGCGCATCACATTACTTCTAACAAGGGAAGATAAAGGCTGAAAACCAAGGCACTTCTTTTTCTCAACTGGTTTTTCCGTTTATTAGGGTGACCTCATTACAAAACCCCCGAAAGGGAAAAAGAGCGTCCCCTTCGACTAAATTGTTACATACTGCTTACATAAGTCAACTGAAATAAAATTTTAAGTTGGCTGCATTCCAACTGCGCGGGATAGGGCCTCCATCTAAAGTCTCCAGGTTGTACGAACCATTGCCCTTAGCCTCAGTAACTCTGAAGGGCCCGGTCCACTTGGGAGACAGCTTATTCTCCAACTCGTATGGGTGGGCTTTCCTCATCACCAGGTCGCCCACCCGAAACTGTCGCGGCTTTACCTTAGAGCTATATTGCCGCTCTACTCTTCTCTTCATCGCTTCAGCTTTTATTCTAGCTTCTTCCCTGGCCTCTTCTAGCAGATCCAGGTTCACCCGCCTCTCTTCATTAGATTCCTCCACCACAAAGTTTTGAAAACGCGGTGAGCTTTCGTGTATTTCTACTGGAATCATCGCGTCCGACCCGTATACCAAACTGAAAGGCGTCTCCATAGTAGAGGATTGGGGCGTGGTGTGATATGCCCATATAATCCTTGGCACCTCTTCTGCCCACGCCCCTTTGGCCTTCTCTAACCTTCTTTTTAACCCCCTCAGAAGGACTCTGTTTGCTGACTCTACTTGTCCATTGGTCTGGGGGTGTTCAACCGATGCGAACACTTGTTTGATTCCCACTTTAGCGCACAGATTTCTCAGCTGCTGACTGGCAAACTGGGTCCCGTTGTCAGATATCAGGCGCCTGGGTACGCCAAAGCGACACACGATGTTTCTCCACACAAAATGCTGTACCTTATGCGCAGTGATTTGTGCCACAGGCTCGGCCTCTATCCACTTAGTGAAGTATTCTATGGCGACGATCAGATACTTCATCTGCCTGATAGCCAGTGGGAAAGGGCCCAGGATGTCAATTCCCCATGTGTGGAAAGGCCACGGGCTGTATATAGACCTTAACTCTTCTGGCGGCGCCTTGTGCTAGTCGGCGTGCTTTTGGCATTGCCTACACCGCTGGGCGTGCCGTGCGCAGTCCTCTTTCACTGTTGGCCAGAAAAAACCTGCGCGTATTACCTTGGAGGCTAAGGATCTTCCCCCTACATGGCTTCCGCAGATGCCTTCGTGTAGCTCCGCCATTATCCTGGTGCACTCATCGCCACTGACGCATGTTAGGATAGGGTGAGTGAAGCCGTGCCTGAACAGCACCCCATCCACCAAAGTATATCTGGCGGCATTTCTTTTGACTTTTTTGCCCTCTTCAGGGTCCACTGGAAGAGCCCCATCCGCCAGGTACCGTTTATAGGGCGTCATCCAGGTGTCTCCCTTGGACAAAACACAGACCTGCCTCTGCTCTTCCTCAGGCACACCCGTGTATATGCTGATGCGGGGCACCTTCTGCGTATCTTGAGTTAAAGAGGAATGGCTCCTCGGCCTTCCCCTTGGTGTATAAATCTGGAGGACATCCACCCTGTTGTCTTCCACGAATCGACACGGAGCTTTGAGAGTCGCCTGGATCACTGTCCTCTGTCTACCCCCCTTGCCTGAGCTGGCCAGCTTTGCAAGCAGGTCAGCTCTGGCATTCTGCTCCCTCGGGACATGTATCAGCTCACGAGCGTTGAACGCCCCCTTCAATAACTGGACGTATCTAAGATACGCCGCCATCTGTGGGTCCTTTGCCTGGAATTCACCCGACACCTGCCCCGTAATCAACTGAGAGTCGCTCTTCACCAGGAGGTGCTGTGCGCCCATCTCCTTCGCCAAGAGCATTCCTGCTATCAGGGCTTCATACTCTGCTTGATTGTTACTTGCCTTGAAGGCAAAACGCAAGGCCTGCTCGATGAGTATGCCGTCGGGTCCCTCCAACACTATTCCCGCGCCGCTCCCTTGTTGGTTTGAAGAGCCATCAACCGAGAGTAGCCACTGCGAACTAGGTTCCACCTCTTGCTCACCTCCGGGCGAAAGTTCTGCTACAAAATCCGCGTACACCTGCCCTTTGATGGACCCTCTAGGCTTGTACTGGATGTCGAATTCTGACAGCTCCACTGCCCAGCGTACCATCCTTCCTGCCACATCGGGTTTCTGCAGCACTTTCTGTATGGGGAGATTGGTCATCACTACCACTGTAAAACTGTGGAAGTAATGACGGAGCCTCCTAGCAGAAAACACTACCGCCAGCGCCGCCTTTTCTAGTGCTTGGTACCTCGTCTCAACCCCCTGTAAGGCCTTGCTCACGAAGTAGATGGGCTTCTGACTCTGGTCCTGCTCTTGGACCAACACAGAACTGATGGCCCGCTCCGTTACAGTAAAATACAAACGGAGGGGCACGCCCGTTACCGGCTTGCAGAGGACCGGTGGCGTCGCCAGGTACTCCTTCAGCTTAATGAAAGCCGCTTCGCACTCATCAGTCCAGACAAAGCGACTGTTTCTCTTGAGGCACTGGAAGTTTGCCCCTTTTCTCCCCCGGCGGAAACAAACCTCGAGAGCGCCGCCATCCGCCCTGTCAACTGTTGCACCTCCTTTACCGATGTCGGACTCTGCATGGCGATAATAGCCGCACATTTGTCGGGGTTCGCCTCTATCCCCCTCTCAGTGAGCAAAAAACCCAAGAACTTACCGGCCTCTACCCCGAAAACACACTTTTCGGGGTTCAACTTGAGGCGGTATTTGGATATTGTGTTGAACAACTCCTCGAGGTCTGCCATGTGCTACACCCTACTCTGCGACGCCACCACCATGTCGTCGACATAAGCGTACACATTCCTCCCAAGCATTGGCGCCAGGACCTTATCCATTAGCCTCTGGTACGTGGCGCCCGCATTTTTCAGCCCAAAGGGCATCACCTTATAACAGTAACTGCATGTCTCCGTCATGAATGCAGTTTTGCTCTCGTCTCTTGGGTGCATCTTGATTTGGTTGTACCCTGAGAAGGCGTCCAGGAAACTCAACACCTTGCTGCCGGACGCGCTGTCTACCAAGGCGTCGATGCTGGGCAGCGGATAGGAATCCTTTGGGCTTGCCTTGTTCAAGTCCGTGAGGTCAACGCACATTCTCCACTTTCCGTTCGCCTTTTTCACCAAGACGACATTGGCGAGCCACTCAGGGTACTGAATCTCCCTAATGTGGCCAGCACTCAGCAGCTTCTGCGTTTCGTCTCTCACCACCTGTTGTCGTTCCTCATTGAACTTCCTCCTTCTCTGACGCACGGGGCGGACCGTGGCGTCCATGCTGAGGTGGTGACACAGGAAATCAGGGTCGATGCCTGGCATATCCGAGGCGGACCATGCGAAGGCATCCAGGTGGCGCGAAATCAGTTCTACCACCCCTTCCTGTTCTTCTGGGCTTAGCGAACTTCCTAACATGAAAGCTTTGCCGCCAATCTCCCTTTCTATGGCGTTAGCTGCAGGCTGCTCCCTGCTATCATCTTCGACGGACGCCGCCTCTTCGACAGGCGCCGCCTCTTCTACGGGCGCCGCGTCGTCAGGGCCTTCCTCCATTAGCACATTTGCTTCGGGCCTCGCCCTCCCTCCTATGGCCGCATCAGGCGTCAGCCCAACGGGCGTCGCCTCAACCATCGTCGTGTCCGCTCTTGGCGGACGTTCATACACCATAAATACGCCTCTCTTCGTCTTCAGGCTGTTTTCATAGCATTTCCTCGTCTCCTCCTGGTCTGACCTGATGACTATCACCCGGCCACTGAGGTCCGGTAGCTTCATCTTCATGTGACGGGTGGAGGACACTGCACTCAGACGGTTTAACGCCGGTCTGCCCAGCAAAATATTGTAGGCAGAATTGGCGTTCACGACGAGGTACCGGATGCTCTCTGTACGGGAGGCCTCTCCGTCTGTGAACGTAGTCCTCAACTCCAGGTACCCCCGGACCTCTACCTGGTTATCCCCGAACCCATAAAAACATCCCGTATAGGGACTCAGCAGATCGGGGGACAACCGTAACTTATTAAAGGTCGACAGAAACATGACGTCTGCCGAGCTTCCTTGATCAACAAGCACTCTGTGGACCTTCCTTCCAGCTGTGACGACTGAGATGACAACGGGATCGTTGTCGTGGGGCACCACATCTCGGAGGTCTCTTCTTGTGAACACAATATCTGACTCCCAGGGCTCCCCCGAGAGCCTCTCTTCGATTGAATTCACCCCCCTCGCGTATTTCTTCCGCTGGGAGGCGGTGGGTCCTCCGCCGGAAAAACCTCCAGCAATGGTGTGGACCTCGCCAAGCACAGGCATCTCGTGTGCTGGCTCATCTGCCGGCGGCGGCAAGGTGGCGGTCGTGGTGGAATCTGCGACATAATCTTTCAAAAACCCAGTCCTCACCAGCTCATCTAGCTGGTAGCCCAACGACAGGCAATTATCAATTTGGTGCCCGAAAGCCTCGTGAAATTCGCACCAAGAGTCTTTGCGGGGCCCTAACACCTTGTCGGTCTTCGCCGGTCGCCTCAGCTTCTCGGCTATGTTGGGTACGGCGATCAAATCCTTCAACTCAACTACGAAGTTGTACCTCGCCGGTCTTGCTCTTTCTCTGGCGGGGCGTTCGCCTCCTGCTGGGCCCCGGGGCTGGGGCTTTCTGGCCTCGTAGGGGCGTCTCGCCTCTGGCTTCTTTCTCCCCGTCGTGGTCTCATTGACTCTGACGGGTTGAACTCGCGCCGGTCCCCTCGGGCGTGAGGGCACGGCGCTGGTGCGCTTCACACATACCTCCCCTTCCGAAGCAATATGCTCTACTGCCCTGCGCCGTAATTCAGCGAAAGTCCTAGGGCGATTACGGATAATGGATTCTCCGAAGGGGCCGGGGCATACGCCTTTCACAAATGCGTACACGATCATAGGCTCTTCTGTTGTGCCAACCTTCACGACCTGGGCCCCAAAGCGATTGATATACTCCTTCAGGGTCTCCCCCTGATATTGCTTCACGTCGAACAGGTCGTATGAGACCGGCGGCGGGGCCTTGTTGGCTAAGTACTGTTCTCGGAATAACCGCGACAATTGGCGGAAGGATGTGATACGACCTTCTAGGAGGCTAATGAACCAGTCCATAGCCATCCCGGTCAGGGTGCTCATGAAGAGCTTGCACTTGGCAGCATCAGAACCGCCTATCAGGACCATCTGCGTGTGAAATGCAGCCAGGTGCGTCTCTGGGTCCTCCATCCCGGTGAAGATCACCTTGGGTCCCGCGAACGTGTTCGGGATCGCTGCGTCTAGGATCTCCTGTGAGAAAGGAGTGGAAAACTCCCTTGGTGGGGAATGGTTCTCCGTCTCGTCAAGCCCAGGCCGCCTTCTATCGTTTCTCAGGCCTTGGCGCAACTCCTCATTCACACGGTGGAGCTCTTCGTTCCGCTAATGCGAGGCGTCAAGGTCTGCCTGCATGCGTTCCTGCTCCATTTTCGAATCCGCCATGTCCTGCTGCAGCCCCCTCATTATTTCCAGGACCTGCTGCATGGATAGGTCTGCTGGGGCTGCGCGCGCTGCTCTTCGTCTGGTGGGGGCCATTGTCGCTCCAAACTCCTTCAACGTTACTGTAACTTGATAACCTTCTCGAACTTGTGATGGGACTGATGTTTTATATCGGCCCCACGGTGGGCGCCAAATGTTCCGTCCGGTTGACCGGGACGTCTTCGTGCGCGACCTCAACCGTCAGCTAGGGACACCTTCCCACTGGTTGCCTGTGGATTCCTGCAAAAAAGGAAAAGAGGACAAAGAGGCGCCCTAGCGGCCGTGTGCACTCCGACGCTCAAGTCAGCCAGCAAGAAACACCAAAAACTGTCCACCTCCGTGTCTGAGCACCGCGTGTGGCACTCTGAAGGTGGTGAATTAACTGTGTATATGTGTGTGTTGTCTCCTTCGGGCAAAAATATTCCCCAGTCCCTTGTTCGCAACCTTGAAGCACGAGCAAGCAACTAGAGAGTTCTCTGGTAAATTTGCCGAAGGTTCCAACCCCTTTTCCAACATTCTCTGCGCTATTTAAACTACCCAAGCATTTAAAGCGCCTTAAAGCGCTTTTACTCACAAACGTAATGCACTCATTAAAGCGCTTAATTAGAAAACGTAGCGCATTTAAGACGTTTGAAACGCTCGGGAGCCATTATAGTACCTGAATGCTCGAAAGGGAAACTGTATTGAATAACTTTTAATTACCTGGCACCTGACTAAAGGGTGTTTCTATTCTGGCATGGCTGTCGTACACGTGGAGGGCCTCACGACGCCATGACCCCATCTGGGGGCGCTTCGGCCCACCTGGGGACGTTTCTACGTGTGAGTCCTCCTGCTGGGAGTGCTACTGCGCTAGGGGTGACTTTTTGGGGTGCCAACTCATGCCCCCAAGTATCTAGTCACTTACTTTGAGAGCGTATCTGCCTTCCTTTTGTACTCTGCACCCGGTTGCCCTGGGCGTGACTTTCCTCTTGAGTCGTATCTGCCCTACGGACGTCTCTGGGGCGGCAGGAGCACGTCACGAGTCAGGCTGCCCTTCACTGGTACTGTTACTATGGCCTTGAAGCCACATTTTCTTTCTCTTTACTGCTGCCCCGTGCTGTTGGGACCTGAGGCCTTCTCACAGCGTCGCTCCCTCCATGGTCTTTCCTACCCATGGGTATCGGGGAACCACACCGTGATTGCCTTACTTTAGCACTGTTTGATCTGGCGACGCCCTAGCGAGGCGATGCCTCCATCTGGGCTACGCTTTGCCTTGGCGACGCCTTCCCCTGGCGACGCCTTGCCTTGGCTACGCCTGGCCTTGGCGACGCCTGGCCTTGGCGACGCTTCCTCTTGGCATCTCTACACCTAGGCGACGCCTTGCGTTGACTTTTGACCTTGACTTAGTCAGTGCCCGGATACGGGACGGTACAGAGATGCTAAAACATTCTCATGATTTGATTTTCCTTTTGAAATTGTGTCAACATTTTTCACAAGATACAAAACTTTCTTTTGAAGAGAATCACAATTTTTGCAAATACTAGAATCACACTTGCAAGAGGAGTTTTGATAAATCATTTCAAGATTTTCAAAATCAGCATTTGAATTGTTCAAATCTTTTTCCAGAAATTTGATTTTCTCTTTCAACCAGTTGTTTCACTTTTCAACCGATTATTTGAAAGGGTTAATCTTTTAGCTTCTTCACGAGTCTGTTGGAAAGCCTTAAGATGTTGGAAATAACTTTCACATTTATTGGAAGAAGATGTACTTACATGGTTTGACCCAGATTCTTCTCTTGCCATAAGACATACCTCCATTTTGAATTCTGAAGAAGATGATTCAGCAGAGGACTCATTCTTGTCCTTCCAAGCACTCCTTGAGTTCTTGTGAGTTCTCTCAAGAGTATCCCACATTTCTTAGGCAGAGATACACTATGAAACTTTGAGAAATTCATCAGAATCGAGGGCAAAGACAATTATGTTATTATCTATACAATCAAGGTGATCTCTTTCATTTTTAGATGAAGCATCATTATTTGAAATAACATTCCAGATCTCTTTATCTAAATAATCAACAAAGAATTTCATTTTGTAGACCAAACCTGATAATTTTCACCACAAAGCAGAGGTGGTTTATTTAAAGAGGCACCTTCCCCAAAGGAAAACTTGTTAGCCATTAAAACAATTTTCAGATAAATAGAACTTGTTAAACAAGAGGGGGGGTGAATTGTTTATCAAATATTTTCTCAAAGATTGAATAAGAATGAAGCTTTAACACAATTCACAGATTAAGCAATCAAGGAAAGCAATCAAATAATGATTAAGAAACAGTTTGCAGAATTTTAATCGGTTGAAACTTCGTTTTAACCGGTTGTTTATAGCAGTAAAAAAAGCATAATTAAAACAAACAATTTATAAGGAATGAGAGAGAGATTTACCCATCCAATTTTTTACTGGTTCACTCAACCTTTAGCTACATCCAGTTCCTAAAACAACCACTGGGTTCCACTAGTAATCACTCACAGATTACAATTTACACAACCACAAAGAGGTGATCTTGAAACCACAAGAACCACTCACCCTCTTTGCAAGCACACACCTCTACCCAGAACAACCTCTGACTTTACAGGATTTCCATACACTTACAAGTTTATGAAAGAAAAAATACAAGAATCCTGAAAGGAACGAATTACAGCTGAGTTTACTGGAATCAGAAAGCTCCTATGATCAAACCTTGAACCAATGCACAACTATTCAAGAATTTTGCAAACTTTTGAAAAACTTCTTTCAAAATCAATCTCAATCTCACTATGTTTGATATCTAACTTCTGTATTTTGTTTTAAAAGAAAAGCCATATTTAGAGTACTCAAAACTAGCCGTTCTAGGTAGCATTTATGAGCCAAAACAGTTTTGATTCACATCCAAAACAGATTAACAGGTTTTCAAAAAGTTATTATGAAATGTGACAATCAACCGGTTGAAAAGTCATTTTAACCAGTTGAATTGGTTAGGCAGTTATTTAACCAAGTCAAAAATAGTTTTAAAACCTTCAAACAAGCCAAGTGACAAACAACCGATTATTTCGAGGATTCAACCGGTTGTTTTTCTCTTTGCTTAGAAAAACATTTTTCTCTTTAAAAATAGATTGAGCAAGTTTGTGCAAGGGACTAGGAAAGATCTTTATAAAGATCCTAAACACCCTAGACTACACCCAAACCAAAAGCAGCACAACTTCAACCTTCATCATGGATTTTTGAAATATCAAAGCTCCCATGTTCTACAATCTCCCCTTATTTGATGGAGGAAAATCCTTGGGATGCTTTTTGGAATGTTTTTGTTTAGAATCTGTATAACCTGCATTCATAAGCAAACATAGACATATAGGATAATCTATTCCAATCAAACAGGCACCACAAACCAGTTCCCACTAGGTGATTTCCAAAGAGGAACATCAACCAAATCATTGTGAGAAACCAATTAAACATACAAAGGTGCAGCACAGATAAACAATCGGTTATTTCGAAGGAATAACCTATTGAAATTTTGTATCAGAGTTTCAAATTTCAAACATAAACCAGTTATAGAAGTTTGTAGTAGTTATAACAATGTTCAAAAGCATAAATAAGTGTAGATATTAGAACATTACATATCTCAAACATTTTTCCCCTTATTTGTCTTCACAAATAGACAAAAAGAAGGATAAAAAAAACTTAGGATAAATCATGCGTATTAATTATGCCCAACTCCTTCCTTATAGAATAAAAATGTATTTGGATAAGGGTTTTGTGAAAATGTCTGCAAGCTGGCCTTCTGTGGCAACAAATCGAATCTCACAAACTTCATTGCTGACATGGTCACGAATAAAGTGATGTCTAATCTCAATGTACTTGGTTCTGGATTGCTGAACCTGATTTTTTGTGAGATTTATTGCACTTGTGTTGTCACACAATAAAGGGACTGATGTAAGCCAAAAATACATGAAGATGACCAAGGATGCTATATTTGAATGGTCATCTCAACTAGCATTTAAAGATACCATCAATAGGAGGAATGCTCAAGGAGCACAATACTTGAAGTTCTTCCTATTAGTGTTCTTAATATGGAGGCCCAAGTCCAAGAACCTCAAGGAAAAACTAGCTCAAAATCCTTCATGCCTCAAAGGATTGCAAGGAGCAAGGCCAAAGTTTTGGGTAAAGAGCATCAAATGCTATCTCTTTTTGTAATTACCCTTGTATAAATTTGTAAATAATATAGGAGTAGCCTTAGGGAAATGCCAAAAGAGGAAAACCAAAAGATACCTTTCATTTTAAGGCATTATAGGCGCATTTTTTTAGGAAAAGTTAGAAGAAGTCACTCTTCCTACTTCTTTCTCTCTTAGGCGCTAGAAGGAGCTAGAAGAGTGACTTTTCCAACTCCTTCTCTCTTGTACAATGATTGGCCCTCTCCATTATAAATAAGGGTGCTTGGTACCTTGAATAATAAGTTGAAAGCTGAAATTTTGAGTAAAGAAACTATACCAAATTGGTAAGAGAGTTGTGTGAGACTTGTTATCTACTCTTCTTCCTAGTCTTATCTTGGGAGGTTCTTGGGACTCTCAAGTGGCGGCATCCACTCATCTTGAAGCTTCTTCACTCTTCAAGTGGCGTGAAACACTCCAAGGGTCATCAACCACATAAGTCCATCTCCTTTCATCTTCCAAAATTACCCATTTGTTGTTTTCTTGTAGTTTTTCAATTTCAATCGATTCAATTGTTTCCTTTTGTTGTTTCCTTTCATTTGCTGCACTTTTTTTGCACGTTGTTCGGTTCCTTTCCATTGTACATGTTGTTCTTGTTTCGGTTTTCATAGAAACCCATTTCTATATTGAATTCCTGAGTTTCAAGTGGTGGGTTTTGTTCTTTGTTGTGTTTCAATCAATATTTTTAATTCTTGTTGCATTCTTTTTTTTCAAATCTTGTGTTCTTTTTGTGTTCTTGATGAGTGATCCTACCTGTTGACCGGGACGCAAGAACCTTGCCTCGTCAAACCTGGATCGACTTCTGCGCCGTGTTAGCCTTCGTCCTTCACCGTGATTCACCTCAAGAACCTGCAAAAGACAGAACGGCGCCGCTGCGGCCGATCACGCTCCGACGCCCAAGTCAGCGACTGAACCACCAAATACTAAGAGGAAACTCAAGAACTCTAAAGAACCGTGCAAAATTCTCTCTCAGCGTACTCAAGACTCACAAGCGTAAAGAAGTAATCTAAACGTGCGTACCTCAGAAGTTCGTTAGAATCTCTTATATACCTGCGCACTTTCTCTCTCCAGACAGTTACACATTTGGACACGTGGCTCGCATCCAGCTGTACGCGTGTCACCATCTGGAGCATCCTTGACTTGGGTGCCACTTCTTACTCTTCAGGCTTTTGGCTAAGTTACTTATGCATGACACAACTCAGTGCATAGCTGCCTTGGAGCGTGATCTCTTCTGAGTGGCGAGTTCGGGTGCCTTCGTACACACCTTCCCTGTGGTCTCGCCGGCCGCCTTCATGATCTACTTTACTTGCTTCACCGTGTATGTTCAGGTAAGCTGTCTCCCGACCTCATCCTCTGGCTAGCTAGGAAATGACAATCTGACTTCATCTTCGGCGATGTCCTTGTTTCGGCGATCTCTAACCACTAGGTCGTCGAGGGTTCGCATCTGGCGACTTCATCTCAAACCCGGTGACCGCCGGTTTAGGTATGCTAGAGACCGGGGCACGCCAACTTAATAGCTGGCGACCACACGAGCCCCCCGACCTCCTTCCCTTCTGCCGGCCATGGGCCCTGCTCAACACGCCTACATAATAGCTCGCTGCCACGTCATCACTTCCGACTACCAGGACGGTACAATGAGTTCTTAAATGGTTATAGAATCTTGATCTAATTCTTAAAAAGTGGATTTTCATATATCAACTCACATCATGTGGTATCATGAGTCTTAGGTGTGTTATTGTGTGTTTGAGTTGTTTTTGGCACTTTTAATTCAAGAACTTTACATTCTTGTTCTTTAATTTCATATATGTTGCCTTATTTTGAGTACTTTCTTGCTGTTTTACTTGTTGCACTTAATTGTGTTTCTATCATTTTGATTTTTGAATCTCTATAAATTTTGTCAAAGTCATGTTTCTCCCAAAATGTCATCAATTCTATGTAGTACTTTTCTTGATAATTTTGGTTGATTGATTTTATTTGAGTGCAGTTTTATATTTCTGTTTTTTGATCCTTTGGTGCCTTTTGTACCAACCAGGTCATCGGGTGTGACGACGTGTTTAGCAAGTGACTACGTGGGGCGTGCAAAGCAGGACACGTGGACAAGAGAAAAGATGAATGGTCCGGAGTGAGCATAGTCGTCGTTTGTGGAAGCGACATTCTGCAGTGTACATGGTCGGTTGTCGCCAGGTTTTCATGACATCGCCGTGTTAGATCATGGAAGGTCAGGTGGTCTCACATCGCCACAAGAAGCACATCGCCGGGTTTCCCAGTAAACTTAGTTGAAGCTGTTGGAGGTTCAGGCGGGTAAGTTCAAGCGTGTAAGTTTAGTAAAGATGATTGTTACATCAGCATGGAGTGTGAAGGTCGAGTGAGTTGGAGGAAACAGCTTGTCCATCGACGACGGGATTCCCAGAGTGGACATTCGTCGATGGCGAGGTTTCCTTGGCTGGAACATGCATGGCGTAGCAATGAGGAGGGTGGCACTTGCGACGAGCGATATCACAGAGACGGTGTACTTTGTTGCACCCGATACTCGCCTTGTCGGGTGGTGTTCCAGAGCGTATTACGTGCTAGATTACTCCTTGAATAGGAGGCTTCGCCGCGCGACTGGTTACTACATAGAAATGACACTCAAGTTACCCCAGCCCAGATGATGACACGTGTAGGGTTGGGTACTACCAGTTACCCCAACCTAGATGACAACACGTGTAGGGTTGGATGCTACATAGAAATGACGCTCAAGTTATCCTAGCTCAGATGATGACACGTGTAGGGCTGGGTACTACCTGCTACCCCAACCCAGATGGTGACACGTGCAGGGTTCCAAAGCGTAACTGCCCGGAGAGAGAAAAAACCAAGCTATAAAGGTAAACTTAACAGAATTTGCAGAGGTACGTTCATTACGACTCATTGTTTTGGGTTGAGTGCACTTTAGTACGGTTCTACAGAGCATAGTTTTCTCTCAGTTTTTGGGTGTTCTTGTCACTGACTTGAGCGTCGGAGCGCCACCGGCCGTAGAGGCGCCATCTTGTGTTTTCAGGTTCTCAGAGAGGCAATATGTGGTGTGGACTTGAAGGGCACATGGTGTCAAAGCTGGTGAGGAAAGATCATGATGAGGCATCATTCTTGCACTTGGTCAACCGGCAGGATCATCTGGCGCCCACCGTGGGGCCGTATAAAAGGTGATTCCCAACCACAGTTCGAGTTTGTTGAAGTTTTGGTGTTTTCTGTTCGACTGCTTGCTGTCACAGCCGGTTTTCTGGAGTTTTCACCATTCGTTTGGAGTTTCTTTGAGTTGTTGAGTTTGCTGAGAAAAAATGAGGACAACGCGATCCAGTTCAGTCGCGCCGTCAACCGAAGAGGACGCTGTGTCTATGACGCAGGTGATGGAGATGATGAGAACGTTGCAGGAGAACGTAGTTGCATCGCGTTGTGAACAAGAAAGAATGCACGAGGCACTAGTGACCTCACAGGCTAGGAATGAAGAGCTTAACAGAGTCATGAGGAGCTATGTAAAGCCCTTCAGGGACGGGAGGAGCATGCGATTGGGGACAAGTCTGCACCCCCGTCCCCACCGCGTAGTTTTCCCATGCCGTTTTCTCAGGAGATCATGGACACGGTGGTCCTTGCAAATACGGTAGCGGTGAAAGCATCCTTTGTTGGGTCTATTAGAGTCTAAGTTCAAGAGGGGAGGGGTGAATTGAGCTTATAAATTTTTTGCAAGAACACACAAGATTGTTTTTACATGAAACAAATTGATTCTTCAGAGCAGTCTAATACAATTTGAATTTGTTCAAATTAAAATTGTAATCAACAGAGGGTTATAACAGAATCAGATTAGTTGGATTTTATGAGTATGAAGAATACAGCTATGCTAAGCAATCAATCACATTCATTCAACACAAGGTTTTAATGAGAATGAATCTTTCTCAGGTTTTAATGAATAGACTATTTGTTCACAGATCAGTTAAAACATCATATACAACTGCCTTGTTTATGATCAGAGAGCTTTACCAAATCAGGAAGAACAGTTTTTATTTAAACCCAGAATTAACAGATTCAATTTCAAAAGAACAGATTTAGTTCTTGACAGAATTAAGCAAAACCAGAAATGAGTGCAGGGATGAGAAGAAAAGGCACGCAAGTTTTTATACTTGTACCGCCCTGGTAGTCGGGAGTGATGACGTGGCATCCTGCTACAGTATAGGCGTGTTGGCAAGGCGCCGGGCTGGCAGAAGGGAAGGAAGTCGGGGGGCTCGTGAAGCCGCCAGTTATTAAGTTGGCGTGTTCCGATCTCCAGCATATCAGAATAGGCGATCACCGGGTTAAAGATGAAGTCGCCAGATGTGAACTCAGGCGACCAAGCGGTTGGATATCGCCAGAGAAAGCACATCGCCGAAGATGAAGGAGAAGCAAATTATGAAGGCGGCCGGCGAGACCACAGGGAAGGTGTATGAGGACACCCTAACTCGCCAATTCCAGTAGAGATCGCACTCCCAAGTTAGCTATGCACTGGGCAGTTCTCTTAGTATTTGGTGATTCGGTCACTGACTTGGGCGTTGGAGTGCGATCGGCCGCAGCGGCGCCGCTCTGTTTCTTTGCAGGTTCTTGAGGTGGATCTCGAAGAGGAACGGAGGTGTGAAGCGGTGCGCACGTCGATCCTTTGACGAGGCAGTTTCCAGCGTTCCGGTTAACAGGCAGGATCAATACTGGTTCACTCATACAGAGCTACATCCAGTTTCACCTTACCCCAAGGTGGAATTCACTAAAAACAGTACCAATCACTTACAAACACAGCAGTTCTTGAACACTACAAGAACAATACAACCAATGCTGAAAAACCCTATTTCAGCACACCTTGCACTCCAAGAAACCCTATCAAGGAGTGACTAACACTTACACCTTTACAAACCAGAATAAAGGAAAGATTACACCTGAAAAGAAGATGCAAGAACTCAAAACCAGTAGTTCAATTTGCTGCAGAACTGCACCAGCACCTTCACCAAGATCAATGGTTTCCTAGAACAAGCACACTTGAAAATCTCTTTGGAAAACCTTTCAAAAAACCTTTCAATCCTTCTTCTCACATAGAAATTGTTTGATCTCTGTCAAAAACGTAATTGCTCAGCATCCTTTCATGTGAGAGAGACTTTTCTTTATATAGAAAACAATTTCTAACTTCTTTTCAAAAAACAGTTGAAAAGCTGTTATGAAAAGAACAGATTCAGTTTTGAACTTAACAGATTTATTTTGTGAAAACTGCCAACTCAGCTAACTAAAATAACTGTCTAAGTTGTACCTTTGGTGCCCTAACTAACTTTCGAAAAACCCTTCAGCAGACCAAAGAATAAACATGTTCTTTTACAGAGAAACAAATTCATTTTTTGTGCAGTATCCTGATTTTAGGAGAAAACTCTAAAAAGCTTTTGGAAAAACTTTTAACCACTTCATGTGCTTATTCTAGGCTTGGTTAGGCATCTAGAATAGATCATGTAGCAAAAGGAAACCTTACACATACACAAGCCTACATACAAGATCATCTAAACCTATTACAAACTTTACAACAAACTAGCTATTTTCTACATCAAACACAAACTAACACTAGGTAGAGAAGAGGCTTCATCCATCTTCAACATCCTTCACCGGGGTGGAGGATCCTGAGGCTCATCTCACGGGTTTCACACGTAGATGATGCTCTCAGGAGGTTCAAACGCGGTCTACTGCAAGGTGTTCATGAGCACTCTCAGTGGAACAGCGCTGGACTGGTTCGTCAGTCTACCTACTGGCCACATTACCACGTTCCAGCAGTTCTCCAAGATGTTTGTTGAACAGTACATAGTGAACAAGGCACCGCCGTTGGTGTCTTACGATCTGTTCGACGTGAGGCAGTATCAAGGGGAGTTCCTGAAGGATTTTTTGAACAGATTCGAAGCTCAGATCGTTCGCTTGCCAGGTAAGGATGAAGAAATGTTTGTACATGCCTTCAAAAAGGGCGTGTTGCCTGGACCTTTTAGTGAATCGCTGATCAGGAGTCACCCCGCCACGTTCGCTGAAATCCGGCGACGTGCCGTGGCTCACATCGCCGCTGAGAGCGAAGTCTCCGAGAAAAGGGGAAATGTGGCCCCAGCTAAGCCACGCGCTCAGACGAGGATTCATCCGCAGAGGGTGATGGAGGCGGCGGCGGGGAAGAGGGATCAAAGGATGCGTCATCCTTATGACCCAAAGAAGAGCAAGGGGAAGGGGCCGGGGCGGCCCAGAGAGACTAATCGCCCGCCGAGGTACGAGTACGTGATGGGATTGGCTGACCTGATCGCCATCCCGAACATTGCTGCCAGGCTCAAAGTGCCTGAGAAGAGAATGGATAAGGTGTTGGGACCAAAACCAGACGCGTGGTGTGAGTTCCACAAGAGCTTTGGCCACTCTATCAATTCGTGTTTGGCTTTGGGATACCAACTCGCCGAGCTGGTCAAGTGTGGATTCTTGAAGGATTACCTGCTGAAGAAGCAGGCGGGGCAATCATCAGGTTCACAACCAGCGGGCAGTGAGGGACAACAGCACAAAGTACCCATTCACGGCGAGATCCACACCATAGCGGGTGGATTCTCAGGTGGTGGGTGTACTGAATCGTAGCGAAAGAAGTATGCAAGGTCTGTGATGTCAGTGGAGGTTTTTGAGGATCACTCACCCGATGTGGACATCACGTTCACCAAAGACGATATTAGGGATGTCGTGCCTCATGACAATGACCCTATTGTAATCTCGCTTGTTACGGCGGGGAGGACGGTCCATCGGGTGCTGGTCGATCAAGGAAGCTCGGCAGATGTGATGTTTTGGCCGACTTTCGAAAAGTTACAGTTATCCCCTGACCAGCTGAGGCCATATGGGGGCTGTTTATACAGTTTTGCCGGTGATCAAGTGGAGGTCAGGGTGATGGCAAATTCATGAAGCTCTTCTTAGAATCATGTGAAAGATGGTGCGGAAGCAATGGATGTGTATGTGCAAGATCCTCCTATGAGCTATGGTGATCTTGAAGGTGCATGATATGTATGGAAGTAGGGAGGTTCGGCCAGCCCTATGGTAAGTGAGGAAGATGAAGATTAGAGCCTAGAAACTAGGTAGAAGCAAAGCATGGCACAATGTTGGCAGCATAACTTTACTCACAATAATCTTGCAAATACATGAGCCAAGCCCTCTTATTTATAGTGTTTAGGGGGCTGGAAATTAAAATGAAAGTGGAGGGAAATTCAAATGAGAAGCATTTGAATTTGGAGCCAATTCCTAGTTATAAGGGAAGTGTGACTTGGTTTCTATTTTTGGCACCTCCTAAATCTATACCTACACCTTCTTTTGTGTCACATGGAAGGTGTGACTTAGCTTTATAGATTTGCACCTCTTATATTTATATCTACACCTCCCTTTATGTTCTACTAAAAATACTCAAAAGTAATTACAAAAGAAAGACATCCAATGATGCTTAGTTTGCCCATATCTTCTATTTGTTGGGCTTGAGTTGAAGCTTGAACTTGTATTTGGGCTTGGGCTTGGGCTTTTTCTATCTTGGGCTTGGGCCTCTTCCATCATCCCCTCCCTCTTGAAAAGGATTTGTCCTCAAATCCAATGCTTCTTCTTCATCATCATTATGTGGATGTATGTGGCTGGATGGTTTCCATCATCCCTTCCTTCTTGAGAGGATCTGTCCTCAGATCTACAGGTTTGATCTCGAACAACAACCTTATTCCTATTTTGAAAACTAGGCTCGTCCTCCAGGATCAAATGTCCATCTCCGTGAGTCATCAAACAAATCAAATGTGTTAGTTTGAGCAGTTGTGTAAACATTAATTTTAGGAAGTTGCCATTCCTTTTGTTTTTCTATTGTTTTTGGCAACTTCTCATAATATTTCTCTATTTGTTGTTGTATTTGTTCTTGAATCCTCTCATGCATTTTCTTAACAAAATCATCTTTTGTAACTCCTTCCTTATGCACAAAGGTATGTGGATTAGGAAGGGGTAATAAATCTAAAGGAGAAAGAGGATTAAGTCCATATACAACTTCAAATGGGAAAATATTGGTAGTTTTGTGAACTACACTATGGTATGTATGCTCATCTCTAGAGTTGTGTTTGTCCTTTATGATTATTCTAGGCATAGTAGAAAGAGCTAGATTTTGAAATGTATTTTGACCATGCTTTTGAGGATGATAAGAATTTAAAGTGTACAACTTAGTTGCAAGTTTGCCCAAGAGAATCCTCAAATCATGGTTTGCGAAATTTGGAGCTCCATCCAACACTATGCTTGAAGATAAACCATGAGGATGTATCACTTCTCTAGAGAAGAGTTTATCCATATCCATGAAAATTGAATCAAAACCTTTTGTTGTCCTAGGAAGCTGTAATATGAAATTTGTGTCTTCCCAAGGATCATTTGCAAAAGGTGAAGGAATATAGAGTTCTTGAGACATTGCCTTAGGTGTAGTTTGAAAACAAGAATTGTACCTAAGGTAATGTCTTTGAACCTCTTTTCTCATTGGGGACAAAAGTTTTCCTTTTAAAAGCGCTAGATTTTTATCAACTCTAATTTGACACATGAGTTCTCCTTCATGAAGACTTTCTCTCTTATGTGTAAAGATAGTCTCGTTGTTACAACCATTGTTTATGAGAATTTGTACACTTGGCAATGGTTGTCTCAATAAGACATGACAAGTTTCTTTAGGCACTACCTTACATAAAAATTTGTTTTTGTAGATGCTTATAGATAACTTGACATTCAATTGGTGATATCCTAGCACATATGAGAAATAATCTACTTTATCTTTATCTATGCAAGCTTCTTTTAAAGACTCTTCTTTTTTGCTTATGCTTGCAAGTGTTCCTTTACAAAAGGTAAGGCTTTGAGGTTGTTCAACAAGACACATATTTTCAAAGGTATTTTTAAATCTTTTGTCTTGTTGAATGACCTTGTGGGAAGGAACACTCTTCTCCCACGCCTTTTGTTTCTCAAGGGTCTTCCCATGCTTTTCTTTTTCTTTTTCTTTTTGTTTAGCTTCCCTTTCGACTTCCTCTCTTTTCTTTTGTATTTTTCTTTCCTTTCTTTCTTTATGGGAAGCAAACAATTTTTCTACCCTCATTTCCCAATCTAGGCAAGCTTCTATATTTTCTTTTCCATGGAAATGGGGTTGGTCTACCCTAACCTCTCTTGGGTTTTCTTGCTCTTTTCTATCTCTTCTATGTCTTCTAGGGGGTGCTTAATAATAATCATTTATTCTAAGGCTTCCCTCCCCAAAAGAATCATGATCTTTAGAGATAGATGCATGAGAAGGTAATTTTTTTAAAATGTGAGACTTCTCATCCTTTGCTTTAGTCAATTCATTAGTTTTAGCCTCATTCTCCAATTGTTTAGATGAAATTGATTGCATATCCTTGGAAAGTTGTTTCAAAATATATTTCAAGGATTTCGCCTCACTTTTAAGAGATTTAGAGGAGTGAGAAGACATGACTAAAGCTTTGTGTTTAGAAATGTTTTACTTTTAAGAAAGAGAAGGGAAGCTAATGAAGGTAGTTTTCCAGGTAAGAGAGGTGAGTCACAATGGACTACTTAAATACCAAGTCTTTGCCTTAGCCAAAAACTATCCCTCAAGACCTTCACACAAATCTTTCTTTAGGTAAATCACTTGAAACACAATGAGGATGTAGAAATCAAATTTTGAATGCAAGAAAACAATGCAAACTATTTAACAAACAAAACAAATAATCAAAGCTTTAAACAAGACTAAACAAAAGCAATTAACAAAATAATTAACAATTGCTAAACTAGATAATTCTACACTAGTCGGCCCTATGTGAGGCTTCTTGGACACTTGGAGCCCTTGAAGACACACTCACCGTCTAATCACGTAATTAAAGAAGTAATTAACAAAAGTTAAGTTGCAAAGAATAAAGAAAACTCCCTTTGTTGATCTTTCTTTTTTGCTATTGGCACTTCCTTGGTTGTCTTTTCTTTGTTGGGCCATCCAAGTGTTTGTGGTGTTTTTTGGTAAGTAATTGTTTCTGCCCTTGCCTTTGTTCCTCTTAGAATTAGGGACTTAATTCTCCAATCCAGCACCTATCAAGCAAACTAGACCTCACTCATGTTGATTTTGGCTTAATCCCAAGTCCCACATCGGTGGGTTCATTGTTTGGGAAGGAGGTTTGAGGGTTATAAATTAAACTCTCCTCCTTCACTGTTATATATCCCAATTTGTAATATCTTCTCTCATAATAATAAAAGTGAGTTAGTTGTTTTTGCTATGCTCGGAGATTAGGCGAAACAGGCCGAACTCCGTTAACAATTTTCGGGTGTTTTTTTTCCTCTTTATCTCTTTTATTATTCCGCTTTATTTATTCAATATTATTTGTCGGGTAGCTCTGTTAGGGTTCTGTTTTAGTGGGAAAATTACCCGTTTTGCCCAACAAGTGGTATCAAGAGCCGAAGGTTCACCCTTGGGTTGTTTGAAATTATTTGTAATATTGAATATTATATTGTGAGTCTGTAATGGCAAATAAAGATCAAGAAGGGAAGGCTCTGCAAGATGCAAATGTTGCAGAAAGCAAAAGTGATGTGTTGATTGTCTCGCTTTCAGCATCATTGCATCCAGATGAGTGGATATTGGATTCAGGTTGTACCTATCATATGTGTCCCATTCGGGAATGGTTCTTTGATTTTCAAGAACTCGATGGCGGGGTTGTTTACATGGGTAATGATAATCCATGTAAGACAGCTGGGATAGGTTCAATCAAGTTGCGAAATCATGATGGATCCACAAGAATTTTGCGGGATGTACGGTACGTGCCAAAGTTGAAGAAGAATCTCATCTCATTGGGGGCTTTAGAATCTAAAGGCCTAGTTGTGACGATGCGAGATGGAATTCTTAAAGCAACTTCAGGAGCACTGGTGATGTTGAAAGGCGTGAGGAAGAACAATTTGTATTACTACCAAGGTAGTACAGTGGTGGGGACAGTAGCGACAACAACTTCTAGCTCTAAGAAGGATGTTGAGGAAACGAAGTTGTGGCATATGAGGTTGGGACATGCTGGAGAGAAATCCTTGCAAATTCTTACCAAGCAGGGATTGTTGAAAGGTACGAAGACTTGCAAACTTGAATTTTGTGAGCATTGTGTTCTGGGAAAACAACGAAGAGTAAAGTTTGGCACTGCAATTCACAATACCAAGGGTATTCTGGATTATGTGCATTCAGATGTGTGGGGACCTGCCAAGACTCCGTCAATCGGAGGTAGGCATTATTTTGTCACTTTTGTGGATGATTTTTCTGGGAGAGTTTGGGTGTTTACTATGAAGAACAAAAATGATGTGCTTGAAATTTTCCTTAAGTGGAAAGCTGAAGTTGAAAACCAGACAGGAAGAAAGATTAAGGTTCTCCGAACAGACAATGGAGGAGAATACAAGAGTGATCCGTTCCTGAAGGTATGCCAAGATTGTGGCATAGTTCGGCACTTCACTGTTAGAAAAACACCACAGCAGAATGGGGTGTCAGAGCGTATGAACAAGACACTTGTGGAGAAAGTTCGTTGTATGTTGTCTAATGCTGAGTTAGGCAGAGAGTTTTGGCCTGAGGCTGTGACATACGCTCAACATCTCGTCAATCGTTTGCCATCATCTGCTATAGATGGCAAAACCCCGTTAGAGGTATGGTCTAGAAAACCTGCAACTGATTATGATTCTTTGCATGTTTTTGGTTCTATTGCATATTATCATGTGATTGAATCCAAGTTGGATCCACGGGCAAAGAAGGCTCTTTTCATGGGCTTTAGTCCTGGAGTGAAGGGATACCGTTTGTGGTGTCTAGAGGCAAAGAAGACGATTATCAGCAGGGATGTTACCTTTGATGAATCTTCCATGTTAAAGAAGGTAAATCCAGAAGGAGCTGATAGTACTCTGCAACAAGTGGAGTGTGTTCGGAAGCAGGTGGAGTTTGAGCAGACAGTGGTGATCCCAACACGAGATACTACAAGTGATGGAAGAGTAGATGCAGTCTTTGAAGAAGAACAAGACGTGGAAGCTGGCACAATTACCAAAAGGTAAGAAGGCAATTGGGTGCAAATGGGTATTTGCAAAGAAAGAAGGATTTCCTAATAAAGAAGATGTTCGCTACAAGGCAAGGTTGGTTGCTAAAGGCTTTGCTCAGAGGGAGGGAATTGATTATAATGAGGTATTTTCTCCAGTTGTTAAACATTCCTCCATTCAAATTTTGTTGGCCTTGGTAGCACAGTTGAATTTGGAGCTTGCTCAACTTGATGTAAAGACCGCGTTCCTACACGGTGATTTGAATGAGGAAATCTATATGACTCAACCAGAAGGATACAAGGTTGATGGTAAAGAAGATTGGGTTTGTAAACTTAGCAAATCGTTGTACGGACTGAAACAATCTCCGAGACAGTGGTACAAACGATTTGATAAGTTCATGAAGGATCAGAAGTACAAGAGAAGCAAATATGATCAATGTGTGTATTTGTGTAGACTTGAAGATGGTTCCTACATTTACTTACTCTTATATGTTGATGATATGCTGATTGCAGCAAAGAGCCAAGTTGAGATTTATAGGTTAAAGGCTCAGTTGAGTAAAGAGTTCGAGATGAAGGATTTGGGGGAAGCCAAGAAGATTCTCGGCATGGAGATAAACAGGGACAGGGAGAGGGGAAAACTTTGGCTGTCACAAAAGCAGTATCTGCAGAAGGTACTACAACGTTTTGGTATACACGAAGATACAAAACCTGTAAGTACCCCACTTGTTCCTCATTTGAAATTGAGTAGCCGTTTATCTCCGACGACTGATGAAGAACGAGAATACATGGCAAAAGTCCCATATGCAAATGCAGTTGGAAGCTTGATGTATGCAATGGTGTGTACGAGACCAGATATTTCACAGGCTGTGAGTGTTGTTAGCAGGTACATGCATGATCCGGGCAAGGGTCATTGGCAAGCTGTGAGATGGATTCTATGGTACCTCCAAAATACCTTAGATGTTGGATTGACATTTGAGCAAGATGAATCACTTGGTCAATGCATAGTTGGATATTGTGATTCTGATTATGCAGGTGATTTGGATAAGTGACGGTCTACAACTGGCTATTTGTTCACTTTAGCAAAAGCGCCAGTTAGTTGGAAGTCTACCTTGCAGTCTACGGTGGCTTTGTCTACGACAGAGGCAGAGTATATGGCGATTACAGAGGTTGTGAAGGAAGCAATTTGGCTTCATGGGTTGCTTAAAGACTTGGGAGTTGGTCATAAACAACTTGAGTTATATTCTGACAGTCAGAGTGCTATTCATTTAGCAAAGAATCAAGTATTTCATGCATGGACGAAGCACATTGATGTTCGCTATCACTTTGTGCGTGAGATTCTCGAAGAAGAGGAGATTGTTCTCCAGAAGATTCACACTACGGAGAATCCTGCAGATATGCTCACCAAGGTGGTTACAAGGACCAAGTTTGAACACTGTTTAGACTTGGTTAATATCTTGCACATTTGAAGTTGGCGTCCGGAGGCGCAAATTTGAAGCACTGTAAAGTTTGTTTTTGTTATGTTTTGAGAAGATTTGTTTTAGGTGGGACTTGAAATTAAGCCAAGGTGGACATTTGTTGATTTTGGCTTAATCCCAAGTCCCACATCGGTGGGTTCATTGTTTGGGAAGGAGGTTTGAGGGTTATAAATTAAACTCTCCTCCTTCACTGTTATATATCCCAATTTGTAATATCTTCTCTCATAATAATAAAAGTGAGTTAGTTGTTTTTGCTGTGCTCGGAGATTAGGCTAAACAGGCCGAACTCCGTTAACAATTTTCGGGTGTGTTTTTTCCTCTTTATCTCTTTTATTATTCCGCTTTATTTATTCAATATTATTTGTCGGGTAGCTCTGTTAGGGTTCTGTTTTAGTGGGAAAATTACCCGTTTTTCCCAACAACTCAAGTCAAATTTCCCCTCAAATAAGCACCAATTGAGAATGAATCCAGCGCCAAATTTAGAGGCCAAAGAATTAAAGCAAGAAACAATTGAATTGGAAAAACAGTACCACAAAAATGGAGTTAGATTGTTACAACTAGAAAGAGTTCCAAGAAATATTAGACAAGCAAATAAAGGTACTCAAATAAAGGTAGGCACACAAAATGAATCCTAAGAATAGCACTAGAATAGATTTCAAAATAAAAAAACAGCACCACTAGAAAATTGTTGTGGGCCAGAGAACGTGATTTTCCCAAATTTATGCTGAGCTGCCCTTTTAAGATTTGCCTCATTTATATGCAAAATATTCAAGATCTTAACTAAAATCTGGCGTTGGTTTCACTCCAAACGCATGAGCCATTTTTTTATAATAAATTTTGCAAATTCAGTGTTCAGTTACGCCAACTGTAGCGCCCAGATTGCACACTGTTTTTAAAGTATTTATCATTTTTTTTCTATTGACTCTTTTGAGCTGATTCTTTTTTTGTCTTTTCTGTAACACCTCAATCTTCAAAATCCAGAGAATCAAAAATTTCCTATGAGGGAAAATAATTTTCTGAAACAAAACAGCCAGCACAGAGAATGTAAAACGGGGATTCTGGAAAAACTGGAAAAAAACAGCAAGAGACCAAAAGATGAACACAATGGAATTAATGTAAAGGAATTTGTGTAGATCTAAACACAAATATGAACTCAAACTAAAAATTAAAAGGCACCAAAAGATCAATATCACAGCAGTTTCAAATCAAACAAAATTACCCAAAATCAAGAAACAATCAAGCCAAACAAAGGACTACTATGAATTGATGACATTGTGGATGAACATGACTTGACAAAACATATATGGATTTAGAAATTAAAAGACTCAAAGAGCATAAAATGAACCAAATAAAAGTGAAATAAAGACTCAAATACCTAAAATAAAAAACAGCAACTCAAGGTGTATGGAATCCTATCACAAATTGCACAAGGATTGTTCAAGATCAATTGAACAAAGTGCACCGGTTGGATCTTCCAAAATAGCACACCAAAACAAAGTAAAAATTAAAAAACAGCAAGACAATTATGGAAACAAGATGAACAACATGAAATAAAGAAGAACTCAAAATGAAAAGACCAAGAACTACTCATCTTTGAAGAACCTATGCTCATGATACCAAATGATGGCAAATTCATGAAGCTCTTCTTAGAATCATGTGAAAGATGGTGCGGAAGCAATGGATGTGTATGTGCAAGATCCTCCTAGGAGCTATGGTGATCTTGAAGGTGCATGATATGTATGGAAGTAGGGAGGTTCGCCCAGCCCTATGGTAAGTGAGGAAGATGAAGATTAGAGCCTAGAAACTAGGTAGAAGCAAAGCATGGCACAATGTTGGCAGCATAATTTTACTCACAATAATCTTGCAAATACATGAGCCAAGCCCTCTTATTTATAGTGTTTAGGGGGCTGGAAATTAAAAAGAAAGTGGAGGGAAATTCAAATGAGAAGCATTTGAATTTGGAGCCAATTCCTAGTCACAAGGGAAGTGTGACTTGGTTTCTATTTTTGGCACCTCCTAAATCTATACCTACACCTTCTTTTGTGTCACATGGAAGGTGTGACTTAGCTTTATAGATTTGCACCTCTTATATTTATATCTACACCTCCCTTTATGTTCTACTAAAAATACTCAAAAGTAATTACAAAAGAAAGACATCCAATGATGCTTAGTTTGCCCATATCTTCTATTTATTGGGCTTGAGTTGAAGCTTGAACTTGTATTTGGGCTTGGGCTTTGGCTTTTTCTATCATGGGCTTGGGCCTCTTCCATCACAGGGGGTACATTGAGTTAAGGACGACGTTCACAGATGGGCTGGCCTCGCGCACAGAGAAGATCAGGTACCTTGTTGTGAAAGCTCCATCGCCATACAACATCCTGTTGGGAAGGCCAACACTCAACAGGACAGGAGTTGTGCCTTCAACAAGGCACATGAAGGTCAAGTTACCTTCAATGGAAGGGGGTGTCATCAACATCCGTTTTGACCAAAAGGAGGCAAAGAAGTGCTATGAAAACAGCCTCAAGAACAAGAGATCGATATGCCATGTAACCACAACGCCACCCCCTGGTGTGAGGCCTGAGCAGGAAAATCGGCAAGTTGTGGATACAGTGTTGGAGGTGGCCGCTCGGGTGGAGGAAGAGAAAAACTGCCCGGAGATCGCCAGGAAGTCAGGAATTGCGAGAGCTCTGATCGCCAGTGAGAAGAGGCCTCAGCCGGTCGAGGAATGGCTTGAGAAGAAGATCGGCGGCAAAACGTTTAAGTTGGGGAAAACCTTAGATGGCGAGACACAGGACCAGATCGCCAAAGTGATAAGTAGACATCTGGACGCGTTTGCGTGGTCTGCTTCAGACATGCCCGGGATTGACCCCGATTTTTTGTGTCATCGTTTGGCAATGGATCCCCAAGTCATGTCGATCCGCCAGAGAAGGAGAAAGTTCAACGAAGAAAAGAGGCAGGCGATCAGGGATGAGACGCAGAAACTCCTCGCGGTAGGACATATCAGGGAGATTCAATATCCAGAATGGCTCGCCAATGTCGTTCTGGTCAAGAAGAGCAGTGGGAAGTGGCGGATGTGTGTTGATTTTACGGATCTGAATAAAGCCTGTCCAAAGGATTCTTATCCTTTGCCGAGTATAGATGCCCTGGTAGACAGTGCGTCAGGGTGCAAATTGCTCAGTTTCTTGGACGCCTTCTTGAGATATAACCAGATTAAGATGCATCCCATGGATGAGGAAAAGACTACTTTCATGACGGAGAGGTTGTGCTATTGCTACAAGGTGATGCCTTTTGGACTGAAGAACGCGGGAGCCACGTACCAGAGGCTAATGGATAAGGTGCTTGCGCCTATGCTTGGGCCGAACGTGCAAGCGTATGTTGACGATATGGTCGTGACATCTCTGGAAAAGAGCAGGAACGTTACTGATCTGGAGGAGTTGTTCGTTACAATAGCCAAGTACAAGCTGAAATTGAATCCCGAGAAGTGCATTTTCGGCGTGGAGGCAGGGAAGTTTCTGGGATTTCTCTTGACCGAGAGGGGAATCGAGGCGAATCCCGACAAGTGTGCTGCCATTCTGGCGATGAGGAGTCCTACCACTGTAAAGGAGGTGCAGCAGCTCACAGGCCGGATGGCCGCCCTGTCTCGATTCGTGTCTGCCAATGGAGAAAAGGGCCACCCATACTTCCAATGTCTGAAGAAGAATAACAGGTTTGTCTGGACGAGGGAGTGTGAAGAAGCTTTTGTGAAGCTCAAAGCGTATTTGGCGAGCCCGTCGGTTCTATACAAACCTCGAATGGGAACGCCCCTCAGGTTATATTTTGCCATAACTGAAAATGCGATAAGTTCGGTGCTCGTCCAGGATCAAGATCAAGTCTAGAGGCCTATCTATTTTGTTAGCAAGGTGTTGCAGGGCCCAGAAGTGAGATATCAGGCCTTAGAGAAAGCAGCGCTGGCGGTAGTGTTTTCGGCGAGGAGGTTGCGTCATTACTTCCAAAGCTTTACAGTGGTGGTAATGACTGACTTACCCATCCAGAAGGTTTTGAAGAAACCAGATGTAGCTGGGAGGATGGTGAAATGGAGGGTGGAGTTGTCAGAATTCGACATCAAGTACGAGCCCTAGGGACTAATCAAGGGGCAAATCTTCGCTGACTTTGTTGTCGAGCTATCTTCTGAAACAGTGCAGAGTGCGGGGGATGATTTTTGTACCGCCCTGGTAGTCGGAAGTGATGACGTGGCACCAAGCTACAGTGTAGGCGTGTTGACAAGGCGCCAGGTTGACAGAAGGGGAGGAAGTCGGGGGGCTCGTGAAGTCGCCAGTGATTAAGTTGGCGTGTTCCGATCATTAAGCATACCAGGCGATCGCCCAGTAGAAGGTGAAGTTGCCAGATGTAAACTCAGGCGACCAAGCGATTGGAGATCGCCAGAGCAAGCACATCGCCAGAGATGAAAGTGGTGCAGATTATGAAGGCGGCCGGCAGACCACAAGGAAGGTGTACGAGGGCACCCTAACTCGCCAGTTCCAGTAGAGATCGCGCTCCCAAGTTAGCTGTGCACTGGGCAGTACCATGCATAAATAACTTAGCCAAAAAGAGAGTCAGAAGCAGCGCCCAAGTCAAGGAGGCTCCAGATGATGGCACGTGTACGACTGGATGTGAGCCACGTGTCCAGGTCTGTAACTGCCAGGAGAAAGAAAGTAACCAGGTATATAAGAGTTCTCAACGAACTTTCTGAGGTACGCACGTTCAGATTACACTCTTTACGCTTGCGAGTTCTAGAGCTTACTGTGAGAGAGAGCATTGCACGGTTCCTTTAGATTTCCTGAGTGTTCTTGCTCTTAGTATTTGGTGGTTCGGTCACTGACTTGGGCGTTGGAGTGCGATCGGCCGCAGCGGCGCCGCTCTATTCTTTTGCAGGTTCTTGAGGTGGATCTCGAAGAAGGACGGAGGTTCGAAGCGGTGCACGAGTCGATCCTTTGACGAGGCAGGTTCCAACGTTCGCGGTGGATGGGTCGTCTAACCAGCTGGGTAGCGGAGCTGGAGTCATTTTGGAAGGACCCAACGGTGTGTTGATAGAACAATCTCTGAGGTTTGCCTTCAAAGCCAGCAATAATCAAGCGGAGTATGAGGCTTTGATCGTCGGTATTTTGTTGGCAAAGGAGATGGGAGCAAAGGTGCTGATGGCCAAGAGTGACTCGTTGTTGGTCACTGGGCAGGTAACGGGTGAGTTTCAGGCCAAAGATCCGCAAATGGCGGCTTACCTGGAGTATGTGCAAGAGTTGAAGAGGTCCTTTGTTTTGTTTGAAGTGGTGCACGTGCCAAGGGAGCAGAATGCCCGAGCTGACTTGCTAGCCAAGCTCGCCAGTTCGGGCAAGGGGGGTATGATGGAGGAAGGCCCAAGCTCACCACACTATGAAAGCCAAGCTTCCAAGACCAAGACCGTCTAGCCTTCCAAAAGGAGCGTCTAGCCTCACAAGGAGCGTCTAGCCTCACAAAGGGAGCGTCTAGCCTCACAAAGGGAGCGTCTAGCCTCACAAAGGGAGCGTCTAGCCATGATGAGGAGCGTCTAGGCCAAGGCTACATGAGGAGCATCTATGAAGAGTCCTAGACCGTCTAGCTTCACACACACAAGGGCCAAAGCTACGGTTTGGGAGAGAAGAGGCTTTGTTGCATAAAAGGCCCATTAGGGGTACTTAGTAAGATAGGTAGTGTAGAAAGAACTTTGTGAAGGAAACCTTCTAGAACCTAGGGTTGTGTGGCCGGTCATTGCATGGCACATGGCTTAGGATTTAGATTTAATTTTGGTTTTCTTTTCCTTAGAAATGTAGCTTAACATTTAAGCCCAAATAGCCTATAAATAGGAAGGCTATCTCTTTGTATTGGACAAGTTTATTTGAGTATTGTTATGCTGCCCATTTTGTGCACTAGCTATACTTCTCCTAGAAATCTAGGCTATAAACTTCACTCCCTTCACCTTTCTTCATAGAGCTGGCCGAACCTCTCTAAATTCATACTCATCATGCACCTTCAAAGCCATCACAACTCCTAGGAGGGCTTTGTTTCACTCACCCATTGCTTCCGCATCCATTTTACTACTTTGATTCAAGAAGAACACATGAAATGCCATCATTTGGTATCATGAGCTATTGGTTCTTCAAGATGAGTAGCTTGTCTTTTTAATTTCAGTTCTTCTTTATTTTCATCTTTGTCATTTCAATTCCTTACTTGTCTTGCTGTTTTTATATTTTAATTTGTTCTTGGTGTGCTTTGTGGAAGATCCAACCCAAGCACTCTTGTTCATTTGATCTTGAACAAGTTCTTGTGCAATTTGTGATAGGATTCCATACACCTTTGTGTTGCTATTTTGTTTTAGGCTTTGAGTCTTTATTGCTTTCATTATTTTGCTTCATATTATGCTTTGAGTCTTTAATTTTCTGAATCTATACATGTTTTGTCAAGTCATGTTCATCCATATTGTCATCAATTCTTAGTAGTCCTATTTTTTGGCTTGATTGTTTCTTGTTTTGGGTCTCTTTATATTTCTTTAATCTGCTGTTATTTTGATCCTTTGGTGCTTTTTTATTTTTAGTTTGAGTTCATAATTGTGTCTTAGTTCATACACAATTTCCATTCTCACATTTCCATTGTGTTAATTTTGGTTATCTTGCTGTTTTTCTTCCAGTTTTCCAGATTTCCCCTGTAACACCTCTCTGTTCTGGGCTGTTTTGTTTAACAAAATTTTTCTACCCATAGGAAAATTCTGAATTTCTGGAAAATGCAAGTTTAAGGTGTTATAGAAAAGACAAAAAAAGAATGAGGTCAAAAGGAGCAACAGAAAAAAAATGATAAATCTCACAAAATCAGAGTGCAAATCTTGAGCGTTACAGCTGGCCTAACTGCACACCAAATTTGCAAAAATTATTAAAAAAAAATGGTGCATGAGTTTTAGGTGATTCCAAAGCCAAAATTTAGCTAAGATCCTGAATTTTCTTGTATCCAAATTTCAGAAACAAATCTTACAATTACAGCTCAGCATAAATCGGGGAACAAAACTGTTTTCTGGCCCACAACATTTTCCAGTGGTGCTGTTTTTTTTATTTGGTCATATCTAATCTAGTGCTTTTCTTTAGGAATTCCTTTTGTGTGCCAACTTTTATTGAGTACCTTTAATTGTTTGCTTTAATTCCTTGAATCTCTTTCTAAGTTGTCATATTATAAATCCTTTTGGTGGTACTGTTTTCTTTCAATTAAATTTGTTTCTTGCTTTTGTTTCTTGACCTCTCTTTTGTGGGTGTTGGAAATTAATTCTCTCTTGGTGCTTATGTGCATGGAAATTGACTTGGTTTAAGGTTAAGCCTTTGTGAATAGGTGCTGGAAATTGGAGAATTAAAGCCAACTTTCTAAGGAGGAGTCAAGCTAAGGCCGAAACAAGCTTCTTGAAACAAACACTACAAACACCTAGAAGATCAACAATCAAGACAACAAAGAAAGTGCACTAACCAAAAAGAGGAACAACAAAGGGGGTTTTCTTATCTCCTTTACAACTTGGATTATTGTTAATTACCTCTTTTAAATTACGTTTTAGACGGTGAGTGTGTCTTCAAGGGCTCAAAGTGTCCAAGAAGCCTCACCTAGGGCCGAATAGCATAGTTATTTTGCTTAGTAATTTGTTGCTTGTTTGAACTTGTATTTCTTTTGTTTTGGTAGAAACGTTTTGCATGTTTAGTATTGTTTAAATTTGTGCTATACCGACTAGTTTGCTGCATATCTAGCTTACATAAGTTTTCTTGCTTTTTGATTTCTCAACTTCTTGTGTTCTAAGTGTTCTACTAAGAGAAAATTTTGTGTGAAGTCATTGGAGGAAAAGTTTTTGGCAAGGAAAAGGCTTGGTACTTAAGTAGTCCATTGTGACTCACCTCCCTTACCTGGAAAACTCCCTTCTCTAACTTTCCTAAACTTTCTCCAAGTAAAACACCTATATACACAAAGTTTTAGCCATGTCTTCTTCTCCTCACTCTCCAAAGTCTATAGAAAGTGAAGTAAAATCTTTGAAAACTCTTTTAAAAGAAGTATCCCAAGCGGTACAATTGATCTCTTTTAGACAATTGGAGAATGAGAACAAAATCAATGAGTTGGCTAAAGCTCAAGAAGAGAAGTCACAAAAATCACAAAAATCAAAAAAAACTCATGCATCACATTCTCAAAGTATTGAATCTCTAGGGGAGGGAAGCCGTAGAATCAATGATTATTACCAACCACCCCCTAGAAGAACTAGGCAAAGGGAACAAGAGGTGCCAAGGGAAACAAGAGTAGACCTACCTCATTTTCATGGAAAGGAAAATGTAGAAATATATCTAGATTGGGAGATGAAGGTAGAGCAACTCTTTGCTTGCCATAGGGTAAGTGAGGAACGTAAGGTACCCTTAGCCACCCTTAGTTTCCAAGGAAATGCTATGTATTGGTGGACCTCTTTAGAGAGAGACCGACGTCTTCATAGGGAACCTCCCATAGAATATTGGAATGACCTTAGGGGAGCCCTAAGACGTCGACATATACCTTCTTACTACCATAGGGAGTTGATGGACAAGCTCCAAAGACTCCAACAAAAGAATATGAGCGTAGAAGAGTATAGACAAAAGATGGAGCTCTACATGATGAGAGCCTCCATTAGAGAAGAGGAGGAAACCACCATATCTAGGTTCCTTAGTGGCCTATCACTTGAGATAAGAGATAGAGTAGAACTATTACCCTATCAAGACTTGAATGATTTGGTTCAACTTTGCATTAAAGTTGAACAACAAAATTTACGCAAAACTTCAAGTCAAAGGGTAGGTTCTTACTCCAACTCTTATCCCAAGAAAGACTTTAAAAGGGAGGGTAGTACACCTAGAGACGAATCCAAAGAGACTACCAAACCCTTAGTGAAAGATGCCTCCACCCCATACATCCGTACTAGGGACACCAAATGTTTTAAATGTTTTGGAAGAGGGCATGTGCAAGCACAATGTCCAAACCAAAGAGTTTTGTTTTTAAAAGGAGAAAATGAATACACAAGTGGTGAAGATGAACCTAGTACCCAAGAAAAAGGGGAAGGAGAAAGGATAAATCCTTTGGAGGGGGACTTATTGATGATTCAAAGAATCCTCCACAATCAACCTAGTGCATCCATTGAAACACAACGAGAGAACATTTTTCATACTAGATGCAATGTTTTAGAAAATATATGCTCTCTTATTGTGGATGGTGGGTCATGTTGCAATTGTTGTAGCACTAGATTGATTGAAAAATTAAAACTACAAGTAGTTCCTCATCCAAAACCTTACAATTTACAATGGATCAATGAGGATGGAGAACTACGTGTAGACAAACAAGTGGAGATCGAGTTTTCTATAGGCAACTACAAAGACAATGTTTTATGTGATGTAGTACCTATGGAAGCTTGCCACATCTTATTAGGTAGACCATGGCAATTTGATAAGAAAACCTCACATAATGGTCTAACTAACGAGATTTCTTTTATCCACAAGCATAAAAGGTTTGTACTTAGCCCTTTACCACATTCCCAAGTGGTAAAAGACCAAATACAAATGAAACACAAAAGGGATGAAGAAAAAAAAATAGAAAAAGAAAAAAATTTTGGGAAACAAAAGGCGTGGGAGAATAGTGTTCCTTCCCACAAGGTCATTCAACAAGACAAGCATATTGAAAATACCTTTACAAACATGCTTCTTGTTGAACAACCTAGCCTTTCCTTTTGTAAAGGAACACTTGCAAGCATGAACACAAAAGAAAAGTCCTTACAAGAAGCTTGCATAGATCAAGAAGGAGAACTCATGGGACAAAAGAAAGTTGAACAAACGCTAGAGCTTTTAAGAGGAAAACTTTTGTCACCCATGAGAAAAGAGGTTCAAAGACATTACTTTAAGTACAACTCATGTTTTCAAACTACACCTAAAGTAAAGTCTCATGAACTCTATACTCCTTCACCTTTTGCAAATGATCCTTGGGAAGATACAAATTTCATTTTAAAACTCCCTAGGACAACAAAAGGTTTTAATTCAATCTTCACGGTTATGGATAAACTCTTCTCTAAAGAAGTGATACATCTTCATGGTTTATTTTCAAGCATAGTATTGAATAGAGCTCCAACTTTCGCAAACCATGATTTGAGGATTTCCTTTGGACAACTTGCAACTAAGTTGCACACTTTAAATGCTTATCATCCTCAAACGCATGGTCAAAATATTTTTGAAAATATAGCTCTTTCTATTATGCCTAGAATAGTCATGAAGTGCACACACCATTTTAGAGATGAGCAAACATACCATCAAGTAGTTCACAAAACTACTTCTACTTTTAAAGTTATGTGTGTGCTCAATCATCTTTCTTCTTTTAAGTTGTTACCATCTCCTATAGGATTTATGCCTCAAGAGAAGGTAATCACAAATGACCATTTTAAAATACAAAAGATGATTAGAGGCCACACACAACCCTTAAAAGAGAAATCTTGTCCAAGGTTGCCAACACCAAAAGACAAACAACAATGGCAACCTAGTAAAATTAATTCGCAAACTAACACCTATGCTTTATTTGATTATTTCTATAGGTGGACGTTTGATCCAGGAGGACAAGCTTTGAAGACACAAGATGCTGCTATCCGAGATCAAGCCTGAAGATCTGAGGATAGATCTTCTCAAAAGAAGGAGGAGATGATGGACACCATCCAGCCACAACCATTCCCCTAAGCAAAAGCATTGGATTTGAGGACAAATCCTTTTCAAGAGGGAGGGGATGATGGAGGAAGGCCCAAGCTCACCACACTATGAAAGCCAAGCTTCCAAGACCAAGACCGTCTAGCCTTCCAAAAGGAGCGTCTAGCCTCACAAGGAGCGTCTAGCCTCACAAAGGGAGCGTCTAGCCTCACAAAGGGAGCGTCTAGCCATGATGAGGAGCGTCTAGGCCAAGGCTACATGAGGAGCATCTATGAAGAGTCCTAGACCGTCTAGCTTCACACACACAAGGGCCAAAGCTACGGTTTGGGAGAGAAGAGGCTTTGTTGCATAAAAGGCCCATTAGGGGTACTTAGTAAGATAGGTAGTGTAGAAAGAACTTTGTGAAGGAAACCTTCTAGAACCTAGGGTTGTGTGGCCGGTCATTGCATGGCACATGGCTTAGGATTTAGATTTAATTTTGGTTTTCTTTTCCTTAGAAATGTAGCTTAACATTTAAGCCCAAATAGCCTATAAATAGGAAGGCTATCTCTTTGTATTGGACAAGTTTATTTGAGTATTGTTATGCTGCCCATTTTGTGCACTAGCTATACTTCTCCTAGAAATCTAGGCTATAAACTTCACTCCCTTCACCTTTCTTCATAGAGCTGGCCGAACCTCTCTAAATTCATACTCATCATGCACCTTCAAAGCCATCACAACTCCTAGGAGGGCTTTGTTTCACTCACCCATTGCTTCCGCATCCATTTTACTACTTTGATTCAAGAAGAACACATGAAATGCCATCAGGGTAGGCAGAGGACCGTTATACAAGAAACTTTGAAGACACCTCGGGCATTCGTGGCAGATCACCAAGTTCTTCAAGTGTGCAAGTTAATGGAAGGGACGGCGAGGAGTCATAGATCTTTGACTCAGGAGACTTTGAGGACGCCGAGAGTCAGAGCACGTCCAGTGGGAGAGACGAAGATGACCCAAGTTTGCGCTATCCATGATCCAGATACATGGATAACGCCATACCAGCGGTACATGGCGGATGGCGTGCTCCCAATGGACCCGACGGAGGCCAGAAAGATAAAGAAGAACTCCAGCAGGTTCACCCTCATCGATGGCGAGTTGTACAGGTTCGGGTTCACACATCCTCTTTTTAGTATGTGTATATGGAGAGAAGTGCATGAGAATTATGGCTGAGCTCCATGAGGGGATTTGTGGGAGTCACATCGGGGGTCGAGCTTTGGCAACAAGAACCCTCCGTGCAGGTTATTACTGGCCCACAATGAGGGAAGATTGCAAGAAATATGCCCAGTGTTGCAAGCAATGCCAGCAGCACGCGGATTGGCACAAGGCGCCTCCAGAAGAGCTGAAGTCAATTTTCAGCCCCTGACCATTCCATACGTGGGGAATCTATATTTTGGGACCCTTTCCATTGGTGATCAGGCAAATGAAGTATTTGGTTGTGGCAATCAAGTACTTCACGAAGTGGATTGAAGCAGAACCAGTAGCCCAGATCACCGCGCACAAGATTCAAAGTTTCGTGTGGAAGAATATTGTGTGCCGATTTGGTGTGCCCAAGCGTTTGGTATCAGATAATGGGACTCAGTTTGCGAGTCACCTATTGAAGAAGCTGTGTGGGGATGTTGGGATACAGCAGGTGTTTGCTTCTCTGGAGCACCCACAAACGAATGGGCAAGTGGAGTCAGCCAATCGGGTCTTGTTGAGAGGCTTGAAGAGGAGGTTGGAGAAGGCCAAAGGGTCTTGGGCTGAAGAGGTTCCCCGTATAGTATGGGCATATCATACCACTGAGCAATCGGGAACCCACAAAACCCCGTTTAGTTTGGTGTATGGGTGTGATGCGATGATTCCAGTCGAAACCCAGGAAAGCTCGCCGAGATTCCAAAACTTCGTGGCGGAAGACTCGAACGAAGAGAGGAGAATGAACTTGGATTTGTTGGATGAAGTCAGGGAGGAAGCATGGGTGAAGGCCGAGGAAGTAAAGAGAAGAGTTGAGCGCAAGTACAACTCTAGAATAAGGCCAAGGCAATTCAGAGATGGCGACCTGGTGATGAGGAAGGCCCACCAGTATGAGATGGAGAACAAACTGTCACCTAAGTGGATAGAACCGTTTAGAATAACCGAAGCACTATTTCAGCTTAATTTTGTGAAGTTTCGGTTCTTTCATCATGCTTTGCTGTTTTCATCTTTCTTCTTCATTTTCCAGCTTTTTGTTCGGTTCAATTTAATTTCCAGCATTCAAATTCAGTTTGCTTAGCTTTTGTGCCTTTTTGTTCGGTTCAATTTGACAATAATTGGATCTTCTATATGAGTTTGTGTTTTGGCACTAGTTTTGGTGAGTTCTTGTTCATAGAACCTTGATCCATTTCTATGAGAAAGTGCCTAGCTCTTAACCAACTCATGATGTGATTCCACTAGCACAATTAGAATGATTCTTGACATTCTTAGGAATCATCTTGAGTTGGTTAAGAGCTAGGCACTTTCTCATAGAAATGGATCAAGGTTCTATGAACAAGAACTCACCAAAACTAGTGCCAAAACACAAACTCATATAGAAGATCCAATTATTGTCAAATTGAACCGAACAAAAAGGCACAAAAGCTAAGCAAACTGAATTTGAATGCTGGAAATTAAATTGAACCGAACAAAAAGCTGGAAAATGAAGAAGAAAGATGAAAACAGCAAAGCATGATGAAAGAACCGAAACTTCACAAAATTAAGCTGAAATTGCCGAACCAAAAAAACAACAAGGAACAAGCTAAGACATGGAATTAACAAAGAAAAAAGGAAGGAGAAGAGAATTGCTCATGAAGATGGATGAATGATGGATGATCTCGCCACTAGAAGTGTGGTTGCTCCTAGATGAGAGTGTTGCCGCCACTTGAGGACACCATGGATCCTTCAAGATAAGACTAGAGAAGAAGGCTCAAAAGCTCTCCAATGCTCACTCCAATTTTGAATATAGTTTCTTTAGATAAATTCCAATCTGAATTTTACAAAGAGAGCACCTCTATTTATAGCCTAAGGTGCTGAAATGTAAGCAACACAAATTCAAAACTTCCCTCCTAAGAATCATCTAGAATCGGCGCCAAAACCCAAGCATGAGGAAGGTGTGACTCCTTCCTTCACTTTGGCACCTCCTATTCTACTTCTACACCTATCTACTAACACACCCCCCCCCCCCCTAAAGCTCCTAACTAAAGACTAAAAGATGCTATAACAATAGAGGTTTCTAATGTTTCCCTCTAAGCACCTTCAACTAAAGAAATTACAAAAAGAGAAAATAAATGTCCCCTTGCTCCTAAAGCTTTGAACATGCTTCTTGTAAGCCTTTGAGGGGGGCTTTGACCTTCATGGGCGTCCTCCATTTGTGCCTCTACCTCTTCTTGATCTTGTTGATTGGCCTCCATGTTCTATTGAGCTTGATCTCCATCACTACCGCTTGGAGACGCTGGAAGGAGGGGCGATTCCTCGCACCTGGAACGCCACCCATCTCAAGTTTTATTACAGTTAAATCATTGTAAGTAGTGATTAACTTGAACAGTTTAAGGCAGTTTCAGTTAAAACAGTTTTTCAAGGGGGCACTCTTTTTTCCCTAAGGAGGGTTTTTAACGAGGCCACCCAATAAAGAAGGTTTCGAAGTTTATCAAAGTTTCTAAGTTATTAAGTTCGCATGCTTATCGTTTTTAGGAAACGTTGGAAGAAGTGACTTCCTACTCCTTTCTCTCTTAGGCGCTAGAAGGAGCTAGAAGAGTGACTTTTCCAACTCCTTCTCTCTTGTACAATGACCGGCCCTCTCCATTATAAATAGGGGTGCTTGGTACCTTGAATAGTAAGTTGAAATTTGAAATTCTGAGTAAAGAAACTATACCAAATTGGTGAGAGAGTTGTGTGAGACTTGTTCTCTACTCTTCTTCCTTGTCTTATCTTGGGAGGTTCTTGGGACTCTCAAGTGGCGGCATCCACTCATCTTGAAGCTTCTCCACCCTTTAAGTGACCTGAAACACTCCAAGGGTCATCAACCACATAAGTCCATCTCCTTTCATCTTCCAAAATTACCCATTTGTTGTTTTCTTGTAGTTTTTCAATTTCAATCGGTTCAATTGTTTCCTTTTGTTGTTTCCTTTCATTTGTTGCACTTGTTTTGCACTTTGTTCGGTTCCTTTCCATTGTACATGGTGTTCTTGTTTTAGTTTCCATAGAAACACATTACAATATTAAATTCTTGAGTTTCAAGTGGTGGGTTTTGTTCTTTGTTGTGTTCCAATCGGTAGTTTTAATTCTTGCTGCATTGTTTTTTCAAATCTTGTGTTCTTTTTGTGTTCTTGATAAGTTCTTGAATGGTTATAGAATCTTCATCCAATTCTTAAAAGTGTCTTTTCATATACCAACTCACATCATGGACCTTGCTTATCTTCAATCCAAAGTCTTCAAGTTGTTGTTTGATCCACAAGATTTGTGCACAGCAGCTCCCTGCATCTATATATCCAGCTTCAGCTGTTGATAGTGCTACACACGTTTGCCTTTTGCTGTGCCATGATATGATGCTTGATCCAAGTAGATGGAATGTCCCACCAGTGCTCTTCCTATCTAATTTACATCTTGCAAAAATCAGAGTTAGAGTATCCTACTAGATGAATAGGAGAGTGAAAAGGATACCATAAACCCACTGATGTTGTGCCTTTAAGATACTTTAGGATCCATTTGGCACCTTTAAGATAAGATTCCTCAGGACTGGATTGGAACCTTGCACAAAGGCAAACAACAAACATAATATCACATCTACTTGCAATGAGATATAATAGAAAAACTATCCACCCCTGTATTTCATTTGGTCAACTGTTGTTCCAGCTTCATCAACACTTAAGTAACAATTTGTAGACATAGGTGTTTTTGCAGCTTTACAACTCTCCATCTCAAACTTTTGGACTATGTCATTGCAATACTTGGATTGACACAAGAAGATGCCTTCTCTAGATTGCTTGATTTGCAGCTCAAGAAAGAAAGAAAGCTCCCCCATCATTGACATCTCAAATTCTTCCTTCATAGCTTTTACAAAATCTCCACACAAATTTTCATTAGAAGATCCAAAGATAATGTCATCTACGTATATTTGGAATAAGATTACAGCAAAATCATATTTCTTAATGAAAAGGGTTTTATCAATCTTCCCTCTTTAATATTGATAGAAGAAAACAACTTAACCTTTCATAACATTGCCTTGGTGCTTGCTTAAGGCCATACAAGGCTTTCTTCAACTTATATACATTGTATCGACCAGTCATCGGACTGGAAGTAATGGGGGGCCATGTAAGCTGGGTCCCACAAGCGGTATAAGCTAGTGTGTTGATCAGTTGTTATACGTTGACTACCAGGAGTATCGACCAGTCCTCAGACGTCAACCACAAAGAAGGGTCGAAAAGTCGTCAGGCATACATGAGGGCTGACGACTCCTCGGGCATTGATACAGCAAGTGGGGCCGCGAGAGGTGGGCCTCAGAAGAACATATCAGTTATCAGTAAAATCACCTAGAGATAAAAGGAAGCCCTAGGTCACGAAGAGTTCATGTGTGTGGTGTAAATGGCGCATCCAGGCGCAGCACAAGTAAAGAACCACTAGAAGCGCTAAGGCCCATTAGGGTTAGAACCGCTGGAAGCACTAAGGCCCATTAGGGTTAGAACCGCTGGAAGCGCTAAGGCCCATTAGGATTAGGGTTTCCAGGGCTAGGCTGCATGCATGTCACGTGAATACTTAGGGCGCCCAAGAACAAATGGCCCTGCAGCATTGGTGCATGAGTTGGTACCTTGGCGGCCATTATGTTAGTCGTTGCACTCCAGTTAAGGGCAGTCCTACGTGCTAGATTACGCTAAGACTGAGTAATAGCGGCGCGAGGACGTTATCCCAGCAGCCCTAGTTATCACGTATATAAAGGGTAGTAAGAAAACCCACAAGGTACACAATTTTCTAAGTTTGAATTGTTACACATGCATGCGGTTTTCTTTGCCCCAATATTGACTTGAGCGTCGAAGTGCAAACGAGCGCGAATCTGGGAAGAGATAGGCGGGCGTAAGATCGTCGTCAGAGTCAACAGGCGAGCGAGTCAACTGGCGAGAACATACATGATTAGGATATTGGTGATACAAATATCTATTCATCCACAAACCCATTTAGGAAAGCGCTCTTCACATCCATCTGAAATAACTTAAATCCATTCATCCATGCAAAGGCTAATAAGAGTCTTACAACTTCTAACCTTGCTACTAGGGCGAAGGTCTCATCATAGTCAATCCCTTCTTCTTGGTTGTAACTGTTAGAATTGATGGTTTAAACAAAAGGGGGGATGAATTGTGTTTGAATGATTTTCGCAAGTATTGAAGGTAGAGTGAAAGGCAATGAAGAATTAATCTATGGAAAATTTGTCCAGCCAAAAACTGATTTTAAGCTTGATTATGCAGAAAATTAACCGGTTGTTTTTACGAAACAATCGGTTGTTTTTATCAACAGTTTTATCAAAACAGATTTAAAGCAATTTAAAGAGTGTAAGGATAGAGAGATTCACACAAAATGTTTATACTGGTTCACTCAACACCTGAGCTACATTCAGTCCTCAGAAACCACTAGGAATTCACTATGTAATCAATCACAAATTACAAACAACACATCCACAAAAGAGGTGATCTTGAAACCACGAGACCCACTCACCCTTTTTGCAACACCACACACCTCAAGTCAGAACACCCTCTGACTTTACAGGATATCACACACACCAAGAGTGATGATCTTGAATCACTCAAGAACACACACCACTCGTTGGCAAACACCACACCACTCCAAGAATGTTGATCTTGATCCCCTCAAACACACACCACATTTCTTGGCAACACCAGTACAAAAATACAATTATTAAGAAGGAAGGGAATAAAATAGATCTGGGTAAATCACAAGATCAAAGATCAGAATACAAGACCCAATCCTATTACACACACTTGAGATGATCCAAAAGCTCTTTGAAAACTTGAAAACTCTCTTTGATTGATCACTCTCACTTAGTTAATGCATAAGAGCGTAAAACCTCCTTTTTATCTTTCAATCAAATGGTTAAACAGTTACAACAAAATCCCAAAAGTAGTGGGAATAATTTAAAACAGAAAAACCGCTTAACAGAATTCTGTTAAGGTTTTCAGCAAAACAATCGGTTGATTTTTAGAAATAACCGATTGATTTTTATTTGTTAGCATTAAAATCCATTAAGTGTCAAATAACCTGTTCTTTCGAAATTTCAACCTGTTAAAATTTGTTTGACAGCAAAGGCAAAGACAAAGCTTTTTCAAATCATTTTAAAATCTAGTAAGTGTCAAAACATCCTGTTGATTCAAAATTTCAACCTGTTGAAATTTCACTTCCTTTTAGAAAATCCATCTTTTCAAAATGTTAAAGATTCAATTGAGCTTGGATCAACTTGAGGAGTGAATACACAAGTTTCAAACAACTAGACACAAACACACACACAACAGCAACAAGGTCTTCAAACTTTCCCCTTGGATTTGGAGACATCAAAGCATCTTGTTCAACAGTAACCCTTAGCAACAAGCCTTGCCTTGTTTCTTATGAAGACACTTGAATCATGATGGAAGAGTGCTTAATCCTTTGGAGAATTGTGTTAGGATTGATGGTTATAACAAGAGGGGGGTGAATTGTTTCCAACAGATTTTCTCAAATACTTTGCTCAGAATGAAACTTTAACAATCAACTCAGAAAAGCAATTCAGAAAGCCAATCAAACTTCCAAACAGAAATAGATAACAAAATTATAATTGGTTAAAATTACTATTCAACCAGTTGTTTATGACAGCGGAAAATATCAAACAGATATGGAGAGAAGAGATAGAGAGAATTACACACAAGGTTTATACTGGTTCACTTTATCCAAGAGCTACATCTAGTCCTCAGTCAAACCACTGAGTATTTCACTATGCAACCAATCACAGATTACACATACACCATACAAAGAGGTGACTTTGAATCCCACAAAGTCTACTCACCCTCTTTGCACACAACCAACACCTAAAGCCATAATCACACTGACTTTACAGGATTTTACAATAGTTTTTCAGAGACTAATATGAACAATTACAAAAACCTAAACAGGGATAGAAAACACCTGGAATCACAGTACACCAGAACCCTATTGATAAGTTCTTTGAATCACAGCAAAGCTCAAAAGCAATCTTGCTAAAATTTGGTAAAAACCTTTTCAGAAATAGTTGGTAATCTCTCAAAACAATCTCAAATCAGAGTACCACACTTTTCTGTTTTATCAATCTTTTCACATTTGAAAGAAGACTAATTTTATATTACATGAGAAGTTACAGTTGAAGACAGATTTGAACAACCAAATCAGTTAAAACTGGTTTTCAAAAAACTGTTATGAAAACACACATTTAATCGGTTAAAACTGCGATTTAACCGATTGAATGGTTTTGACAGTTATATAACTGATTCAAAAATAGTTTCAAAACACCTTTGCCAGCTAAGTGACAAACAACCGATTATCTCGAAACTTTAATCGGTTGTTTTTCCCTTTGCATGGAAAAACACTTAAATCTTTAAAACTGATTGGAATAAGCTTTGTTTGAGAATCAAGACTGATCTTACAAAGATTCTAAACCCCAAACCAAAACCTAAACCTAAAACGCAACACAGCTTCAGGCTTCAAAGAGGATTTGATACATCAAAGTTTCCCATCTTCAACAATCACCCCCTATTTGATGGAGACAAATCCTTGGGATGCTTTTATGAATGTTCTTTGTCTGTTGAATCCTGCAATCACTGAACAAACACAAAATAGTCTAGTCCAAAATAGATATCCACAGTATATTAGATATCAAATAAGCAGAGCTGCATAAAACAATCGGTTATATCACAGAGATAACCGGATAAAAAACTGAAAACACGAAAAGACATCAACTTTAAAACTTCCAGAAATAAAGCAACACAGACAATAAGGGCAATGTTCTAAAGCAGTAAACACAGTTAAACACAATTTAAGAATCATTACAACTTCCCAACAATACTTTTCCCCCTATTTGTCTCATCAAATGGACAAAAGGTAGGATTAAAAACAACATAAAAAAAATGTTAAGCTAAAAGGAAGGGCTATCCTCCCTTTGGAATTGCAGTTCCAGAATCTGCCTCTGAACTTCTTCAATCTGTTCATCCAGAGTAGAGATTCGTGTATCCATGTTGGTAAACCTTGACTCGTACATCTCATTAAGGTTCCTTTGATTGTCAGCAAAGGTATCCATTCTATTGATCATTTGCATTTCAAAGGATGACATGTTTAGCATCCTTTGGAGTGGGGATTCTTGAGACAACCTTTCTAAAACTGGATTTTGTTGAAATCTTCCAGTACTCCAAGGTTTCCCCTATTGATTCTTAGTCCAAAAGACTTCAGTCCGGTCACAACAGACCACACCTCACTTGTGATGATCATATCTACACCTTTGACATGAGAAACAAGTGAGTCACCATCAAAACTGAGGTTAGTGTAAAATACCTTTACAAGATCAGGATAGATATTCCCGGTAAGTTCTAGGAATCTCTTCAACTTTTGTTCTTTGAGAATACTCTTCACAGAATCCAACTTCTGTTGTTTCATCCATGTGAAGGAAACAACTTTTGGGGTATTCACATTCTTTCTACTAGTCTCAAGTAGATACTTGTTGATGAGATTGGTATCTCCTGCAAACCATCCTTCAAGCTTTCCAGAGCTTTTGACACCCTTGGATTTCATCCTTTTCGTAGATGGAGGAGTTCCAGCCATTGCTTAAGTCAGAAACAATTTTTGCAAAGAAAGCTTTTAGAGATAGATAGAAATAATAGTTCTATATCAACCAGTTATTTGTGAGTGAAAGCAGCAGCTACAAGCTTTGGGTTTTATAGAAGAGAACTGATGTGATTCCAATAGCCACATAGAGAAAGGTTCTTGACCTTCTTAGGAATCAACTTGAGTTGGACAATAGTTAGGCACTTTTTCTTAGAATTGGATCATTGTTCCAAGTCAAGAACTCTCCAAAAACTAGCACCAATTCCAAACTCATATGGAAGTTCCAATTATAGTCAAATTGAACCGAACAAAATGGAACAAAAGATAAGCAAACTGAATTAGAAGTGCTGGAAATTAAAATGCACCGAACCAAAACAGAAAAGAATAAGAACAACTGCTAGAAAATGAAAAATAACCAAACCAAAACTCAAGAACACAAGCTAAACATGAACAATTGAAAGAGTAGGAAGAAAGGAGAAGAGAAAAGCTTATGGAGATGGAAGAGAAGGTGAGTGATCACGCCACTAGAAGGATGGTTGCTCCTAAATGAGTGTGCTGCCGCCACTTGAGGACACCATGGATCCTTCAAGATAAGACTAGAGAAGAAGGCTCAAAAGCTCTCCAATGCTCACTCAAAAATTGAGTATAGTTTCTTTACTCTCATTTCAATTCTGAAAAATACAAGGGCTGCACCTTAATTTATAGCCTAAGGTGCTGAAATGTAAGCTACACAAATTCAAAAAAACTCCCTCCTAAAAGCTTCTAGAATTGGCGCCTAAAACAATGCATGAGGAAGGTGTGATCCCTTCTCTCACTTTGGCACCTCCTTATTTACTCCTACACCTATCTACTAACACACACCCCCTAAAACTCCTAACTAAAGACTAAAAGATGCTTTAACAATAGAGGTTTCTAATGTTTCCCTCTAAGCACCTTCAACAATATTCTTTATTATTTAATACTTAGCCTTGCCCTTCATGAGATGAACATGGGCTTTTTGGGCTTTGGCCTTCTTGGGCTTGGGCTTGGGCTTTGGGCCTCATATTTTGCAAAGAATAATAAGAATAACTTTAAATGTGAGGGCGAATGATCTTGTCCTTCATTATTAAAAGCCTTCTTTATTTGATTCGCATCAAGAACACCTGGTCAAGGCTGGTTCCATTCAACATAAAAACGAATCAAATCTGAACCATAAAGCTGACATAGTCAGTCAAATCAGAAAGGTACAGATTCACATATGATATTTGACCAAGCATTTAAGACATATTTGATTTTCAAGATAGATAGAGATCTGATCTATTAAAAGAAAAAGTACCATAGTTAACCTGTATTCAACCATCCAATAAATGCACTTTTGACCATACACATCACTAGGTCTAACAGAATCACAAACCAGAAAAAAAACACAAAAAACAAATTTTTCCAGAGCTTATCCTATACAAAATAATCGGTTGTTTCGAGGAAGCAATTGGTTAAATTTCTGTTCAGAAGAAAAACAACTCATTTTAAACCAAAAACACATGTTGCATGTAATTATTATGTTTTCATATATTTGCAAGCTATAAAACATATGAAGAGTAGATGGAACACATAGAAACAAGGAGAAGCATATTGAATTGAATTTTGTACACCAATAGTTCTCAACAAGAAATGAGAAATTAATTCTCAGATTACTGAATTTCTAATTACAGAAGTTCAAGAAATCAGCAAGACTTTGATATGTTGACATGTACATAACTTCCAGCCCTTGCTGAACCTTTCAAAAGAAATCAGAAATCTGCAAAACAGAACTTTGTCAAATCTCAAGATTTGATCCCTTGAAGAATTTGGGACCTTCAGTGTTTGATTTATCTTTTGTATTGACAGTATATCTTGGAATCCACTTATACATGCCTTTTGGTACAGGAGATTTACGAAACTTGCAATACCTGACAGAATGGCCTTTCTTCATACAATAGAAGCATGTAACAACAAGTTGAAACGACACTTTAACCGATTGTTTTTCTGTAAAATTTGAATAAGGTTTTGCAATCCTTCTTTCTTTGCTTTGAGGATAAAATCCCAAACCTGCTTTTCCAAATACATATTTCTGTGAGGCTAAAACATTTTCAAAGTTGGACTTTCCAGTTGTGAGCTTGTCCAAGGTTTTCAAAAGATAGCAAATCTTCTTTTCAAGAAGTTCACAATTTGGATAGGTTTTGGATAGGTTTTGGGAAGGTTTTAGAGATGTTTCTTTTATATGCTCTTCCCCTCTTTGGAACTGATGGAGATGTGCCTTCATATTTTCGGAATTTGTTGATGAATGGCGGAAGCATCATTGATTGAAGATGAAGCAAGGTCCTCCTAAGAGTGGTGATGACCTTGAAGATGCATGAGAAGTAGGATTTGAGAGTGGTGAGGCCAACTCTACTTGGAAAGGGAAAGTTTGTGAAGATTAAATGATGGCATTCCTATGAGCTATTCTTGGATTTTTGTTGAAGATGGTGCGAAAGCTTAATGGAAGAGATGAACAAGGTCCTCCTAAGAGGTGTGGTGACCTTGAAGGTGCATGAAGAGTGTGGAAATGGGGAGGTTCGGCCAGCCCCTTTAGAGGTGGTGAAATGAAGATTAAAACCTAGAAGCTAGGCAAGGAGTAATGTATGGCACTAAATTGGCAGCATAACAATACTCTATTCAATCTTGAAAATACAAGGTGTAGGCTCCTCCTTTTTAGGCTAAGGAGGACCATAATGCAACCCTAATGCTAATCAAAATGAAATGCAAATTTACATCACATGGAGCACATGGCCATGTGGAGAATCCTTCTAGAAAGTGACCAAATCTTTAGCAAATCTAGGTCAAGTCTCATGGAATCAAGTTTATGCTATTTACACCACAACTAATACTAAGCTATCCTTAATGGGCCTTCATGTAGCATATACAAGTTGCTTCTTCTCCCATCCATAGCTTGGCCCAAGTCTCACTTCCGTAGCTTGGTCATGGACCTAGTAATAGGTCCTAGACGGTCTACCCTTCCTTCTAGACGCTCTCCCTTTAGACGCTCTCCACCTTGTGTTAGACGCTCTTCACTTTGGCTAGACGCTCCTTCCTTTGGCCTAGACGTTCTTGGTTTGGCTTTGGATGCTCACGTCTTGGCTCTTGTCTTTTTATATGAGGTTGTGCTTGGCCCTCTTCCATCATCCCCTCCCTCTTGAAAAGGATTTGTCCTCAAATCCAATGTTTTTTCTTCAACTAGGGGAATGGATGTGGCTGGATGGTGTCCATCATCTCCTCCTTCTTGAGAAGATCTATCCTCAGATCTACAGACTTGATCTCGAATAGCAGCCTCTTGTTTCGCCAAAGCTTGTCCTCCTGGATCAAACGTCCACCTATAGAAATCATCAAATAAAGCATAGGTGTTAGTTTGAAAATCAATTTTACTATGTTGCCATTTTTGTTTTTCTTTTGGTTTTGGCAACAACTTTGGACAATGTTTCTCTTTTGATTGTTGTATGTGTTCTCTAATCATCTTATGCATTTTGAAATGTTCATTTGTGGTTACTTTCTATTTAGGCATAAATCCTATAGGAGATGGTAACAACTTAAAAGGAGAAAGATGATTTAGCCCACATATAACCTCAAAAGTAGAAATACAAGTAGTTTTGTGAACTACTTTATGGTGTGTATGCTCATCTCTAGAGTTGTGTTTGTCCTTTATGATTATTCTAGGCATAGAAGAAAGAGCTAGATTTTCAAATGTATTTTGACCATGCCTTTGAGGATGATAAAAATTTAAAGTGTACAACTTAGTTGCAAGTTTTCCAAAGAGAATCCTCAAATCATGGTTTGCGAAATTTGGAGCTCTATCCAACACTATGCTTGAGGATAAACCATGAAGATGTAGCACTTCTCTAGAGAAGAGTTTATCCATGAAAATCGAATCAAAACCTTTTGTTGTCCTAGGAAGCTCTAATATGAAATTTGTGTCTTCCCAAGGATCATTTGAAAAAGGTGAAGGAGCATAGAGTTCTTGAGACATTGCCTTAGGTGTAGTTTGAAAACAAGAATTGTACCTAAGGTAATGTCTTTGAAGCTCTTTACTCATGGGGGACAAAAGTTTTCCTTTTAAAAGCTCTTGAGTTTTATCAACTCTAATTTGGCCCATGAGTTCTGATGTGAATGCAATAACAAGAATACATGATTCTTTGACATTCTTAGGAGCAACTTGAGTTGGTCATGAAATGGCACTTTACTTAGAATTGGATCAATGTTCCAATTCAAGAACTCACCAAGACTTTGCACCAACCAAAACTCATATGGAAGTCCATATATTGTCAAATGGAATCAAACAACAAAGAATGGAAGAACACAAATAGAAATCGAACAGAAAATGGAAAGAATGCTACTGCACCGAACAGAAATTGCAAAGCAAAGCTGGAAACACAAATCTAATCGGTACAAATGAAAGGAAACACCAAGAAATGCTAAACTACCGAATGGAATTGAAAGAAAATGAAAGAAGAACACTTATAGAAAGGAGCTTGCTGGATTTTGAGACTTGGAGAAGCCATTCACGCCACTTGGAGCTTAGTTCCAAGATAAGTGAAGGAGTGCCACCACTTGAAGCTCACCATTGCTCACAAGATAAGGCAAGGGAAGAAGAAGACTCAAGACTCACAATTTCTCTCTAAATTTGAGTATAGTCTCTCTACTATCAAATCCAAATCTGCAAAATACAAAGGGAAGCACCTTATTTATAGCCTATGAGGTGCTGAAATGCAAAGTCAAATGAGCCTCAAATGCTACTAAAATTCGGTGCCAACTAGACAATGAAGGAAGTGTGACTTTCCTTCCTAGTTTGGCACCTCCTAACTCCTATCTACACTCCCCCCTAACCTCCCTTACTACTTACACCTATTTATTACATCCGCACCCCTATTCTATAAAAGAAATAAGAAGAGCCATCTTATTATACTCTTGTCCCAAAGCTCTTGCCATGCTCCTAGTGATTCGTTGGGCTTGGGCCCCTTGTTGGGCTTGGACCCCTTGTTGGGATTGGGCCCCTTGTTGGGCTTGGGCTTCATTGGCTTGAGCATCCTCTACTTGGTTTCCATCATACTCCCCGGGTTGGAGAGAATTCGTCCACGAATTTGGGAAACCTGTAGCAAAAGGAGTGAGATCAGTAATATTGAAAGAATTGCTACCAAGATAAGGAGGGGGCATATCTAACTCATAGGCATTATCATTAATCCTCTTGATGACTTGGAAAGGGCCATCACCACGAGGCATAAGTTTGGACTTCCTTAGAGAAGGAAATCTATCCTTTCTCAAATGAAGCCAAACCCAATCATCGGGCTCAAAGATTAATGCCTTTCTCCTTTGGTTGGCAGTGTCAGCATACTTACCAACTTTCTTCGCAATTTGTAACTTGATGCGGTTATGCAAATCCTTAATAAAAGAAGCCTTTTCAAAACCATCTTTGCATAGAACCTCATCAAGTACAGGAATGGGAAGAAGATCTAGAGGTGTGAGGGGATTAAACCCATAAACAACCTCAAAAGGAGAATGATTAGTGGTGGAATTTACTACCCTATTATAAGCAAATTCAACATGAGGTAGTAAATCCTCCCAAGCCCTTGGATTCCCGGAAATAAAGCATCTCAATAATTGACCCAAAGTTCGATTAACCACTTCGGTTTGACCATCAGTTTGGGGGTGGCAAGTAGTAGAAAACAGAAGTTTTGTGCCAAGTTTCCCCCACAAGGTTCGCCAAAAGTGACTTAAGAACTTAGAATCCCTATCGGATACTATACTTCTAGGAAGTCCATGTAAACGAACAACTTCCTTGAAGAAGAGATTTGCAATATGGCATGCATCATCCACTTTGTGGCATGGAATAAAATGAGCCATTTTAGAAAAACGGTCCACTACCACAAAGATGGAATCCTTACCCTTCGATGTCTTGGGCAGGCCTAAGATAAAATCCATAGAAATATCAACCCAAGGCATTGTAGGGATAGGAAGAGGGGTATATAAACCATGGGGTTGAACCTTAGATTTAGCCTTCCTACATGCTATACATTTATCACAGAAGGTATGTACGGATTTGTGCATGTGAGGCCAAAAAAAATGTTCATGCAATGTTTCTAAAGTCTTAGCAACCCCAAAATGTCCCATAAGCCCACCCTCATGAGCCTCTCTAACAAGAGATTGTCTTATGGATCCTTGGGGAACACAAGGTCTTTTTCCTTTGAAAAGAAAAGCATGATGTAAGAAAAAGTCTTTGTGACTTCCCTTGGAACACTCTTGATAGATTAGAGAGAAATCTAAGTCATCTTTATAAAGTTCCTTTATGTGATCAAAGCCTAAATATTGAACATTCAAAACATTTAAAAAGGTATATCTTCTTGAAAGAGCATCGGGAACAACATTAATTTTACCTTGTTTATGTTTGATCACATAAGGAAATTGCTCAATAAACTCCACCCACTTAGCATGTCTCTTATTAAGCTTGCTTTGGCTTTTCAAATATTTAAGGGACTCATGATCACTATGGATCACAAATTCCTTTGGAAAAAGATAATGTTGCCAATTTTGCAAAGCTCTAACAAGAGCATAAAGTTCTTTATCATAAGTGGAGTAATTGAGATGACTCCCTTTGAGTTTCTCACTAAAATAAGCTATGGGGTGTTCTTCTTGAAGGAGGACGGCCCCAATGCCTATATTAGAGGCATCACACTCTATTTCAAATGTCTTAGCAAAGTTAGGAAGGGATAGAATGGGGGCTTTAGTTAATTTATCCTTCAAAGTTTGAAAAGCGTTTTCTTGCTCTTGGCCCCACTTAAAAACCACATCCTTCTTTACTATGGCATTTAAAGGTGCGGCAAAGTCTTTCACAAACCGCCTATAAAAACTAGCAAGTCCATGAAAACTTTGTACTTCATTGACATTGGTGGGTGTAGGCCAATGTTGAATTGCTGCCATTTTTGTTTGATTTACATGCACCCCTTTATGACTAACCACAAACCCTAGGAAGTCTATATGATCTAATGCAAAGAAACATTTAGCATGATTAGCATACAACTTCTCCTTCCTAAGGGTTTCTAAAACTTGTCTAACATGTGACTCATGATCTTCTAAAGACAAGCTATATATAAGAATATCATCAAAGTAAACCACAACAAACTTGCCAATGAATGCTCTTAAAACATGATGCATGAGTCGCATGAAGGTACTAGGAGCATTAGTCAAGCCAAAAGGCATGACCAACCACTCATATAAACCAAATTTGGTCTTAAAAGCGGTTTTCCATTCATCACCATGTTTAATTCGTATTTGATTGTAACCACTCTTAAGATCAATTTTGGAAAATATTTTAGACCCATGTAATTCATCCAACAAGTCATCTAACCTAGGAATGGGATGCCTATATTTGATGGTGATGTTATTTATAGCGCGACAATCCGTACACATTCTCCATGTCCCATCCTTTTTTGGGACAAGTATGACAGGCATAGCACATGGGCTCATGCTATCTTGTACCCACCCCTTAGCTAATAAATCCTCAACTTATCTTTGAATTTCTTTGGTCTCTTGGGGATTGGTCCTATATGCAGGGCGATTTGGTAAAGAAACCCCGGGCATGAAGTCTATTTGCTGTTCAATCCCTCTTAGAGGTGGTAAGCCTTTAGGAGGATCTTGAAACACATCTTCATATTCCTTTACCAAATGGTCCAAACATGTGGGACTATCCTTAGCCGACTCATATTCAATAGGTCTAGGAATAGCTAAAAAAATAGGCTTGTGAGTAACTATTACCTTTTTAACTTGTTGGGAAGATATGAGAAGGCTTCTCTTGGAATTTTTAAATATCTTTTTCTTTCTCTCTCTTTTCTCTCATTTTGACTTGTTCCCCATGTACTTCCTTTGGAGAGAGAGACTTAAGAATGACTTTGTGTCCATGGAAGTTAAAAGAAATTTTGTTGGTAAAGCCATCATGATGGAGATCAAGCTCAAGAGGACATGGAGGCCAATCAACAAGATCAAGAAGAGGTAGAGGCACAAATGGAGGACGCCCATGGAGGTCAAAGCCCACCTCAAAGGATTACAAGAAGCATGTTCAAAGCTTTAGGAGCTAGGGGACATTTATTTTCTCTTTTTGTAATTTCTTTAGTTGAAGGTGCTTAGAGGGAAACATTAGAAACCTCTTTTGTTATAGCATCTTTTAGGCTTTAGTTAGGAGCTTTAGGAGGGGGGGTGTATTAGTAGATAGGTGTAGGAGTAGAATAGGAGGTGCCAAAGTGAAGGAAGAGGTCACACCTTCCTCATGCATGGTTTAGGCGCCGGTTTTAAATAGGTTTAGGAGGGAATTTTGAATTCTCTTAGCTTTGATTTTCAGCACCTTAGGCTATAAATAGAGGTGCTCTCTTTGTATTTTTCAGATTTGAATTTATCTAAAGAAACTATACTCAAAATTGGAGTGAGCATTGGAGAGCTTTTGAGCCTTCTTCTCTAGTCTTATCTTGAAGGATCATGGTTTCCTTAAGTGGCGGCTTGCACACTCATCTAGGAGCATCCATACTTCTAGTGGCGTGATCATCCAACCATTCTTCCATCTTCATGAGCATTCTCTTCTCCTTTCTTTCTTATCTTGTTAATTTCCTTGTCTTAGCTTGTTTCCTAGTTGTTTTGGTTCGGCAATTTCAGCTTGTTTTGTGTAGCTATGGTTCATTTGTGTTCTTGGCTGTTTTTCATCTTTTCTTCTTCAGATCCAGCAATTTGATTCGGCTCCTTACTGTTTTATGTTGTTAATTAGTGTTTTTGCCTTTCCTCCACCTCTTTTGGTTCAATTTGACAATATGTGGAACATCCAAATGAGTTTGGGATTTGGTACTAGTTTTTGGTGAGTTCTTGTCTTAGAACAATGATCCAACTCTAAGAAAAGTGCCTCAATAATGTCCAGCTCAAGGTGATTCCTAAGAATGTCAAGAATCATTCTCCATATGGCTAGTGGAATCACATCACATCATGAAATTTTTTTCTATCAAATTTCCATGGCCTACCTAAAAGTATATGAGTAGCTTCCATTGGAACAACATCACACAAGACCTCATCTTTATATTTGCCAATGGAAAATGTAATGAGGACTTGTTTGTTCACTACTATCTCACCCACCTCACTCAACCATTGTAACTTGTAGGGCTTGGCATGAGAGATGGTAGGCAATCCAAGTTTGTCTACCACTCTTGTGCTTGCCACATTCGCACAACTCCCCCCATCCACAATCAAAGAGCATACTCTATCATTAATAAGACACCTTGAATGAAAAATATTTTCGCTTTGAGTTTCATCAAAAGGCTTTAAAACTTGTCCAAGCATGCGTCTTATTACTAATAGGTCACCCTCATGTGGGCTTTCACTTTCACTCTCACTTGGGGATCTAGAAGGTGGGGAATGTCTAGAAGATTCGGACCCATGCTCACTACTATCTACCCCATTGTGCATATACATAGCTTGTTTAGAAGGGCAATTAGAAGCAATATGTCCATAGCTTAAGCATTTAAAACACTTCTTACTAGACGATTTATGTGGTGATTTAGGCCTAGACTTGGAAGTAGAAGGCTTAGACGCTCTAGGTTTGAAAGTAGAGTCCTTAGAAGGGATATTTGAAAAAGAGTTATTTTTATTTTTCCAAGAAGAGTGGTAGTAGTTATCCTTAGAAGAATTTTTGAAAGCATTTTTCCTTGCAAGTTGATTTTCAATTTTACTAGCAAGGTGCACCACATTTTCCAAAGAAGAATATTCTTGTAACTCCACCACGTCTTGAATGTCCCTTCGAAGGCCGCTCACAAACCTAGCTATCTTAGCTTCCTCACTCTCATCCATATTAACTCGAATTAAAAGCGTGTCTAGGTGTTTAAAGTAATCATCCTCACTTAGCGTGCCTTGATGAAACCGTTGGAGTTTCAACATAAGGTCTTTCCTAAAGTGTGGGGGTACGAATCTAGCGCGTAAACATGCTTTCAAATCGTTCCAAGAGACCACGGAGGGTCTCTTGTGTAGGTCAATGTCCATGAGGTATTGATGCCACCATTGCATGGCATAGTCCAAAAATTCTAAAGAAGCTAACCTAACCCTATGCTCATCCCTAACCCCATTTACATCAAAAATTTGGTCAACCTTAGCCTCCCATCCTAAGTATACATTGCGATCACTTTCACCACTAAAACTAGGAAGTTTTACATTAGGAGAACAAGGGTCAGCCACATGTTGGCGCCTCTCTTCATGGTGATGATGTCTTGGCCTTGCATTGTCTTCATAATAACCATGAGAAGAATGAGAGTTCCTTGAAGAATGCCGAAGAGGAGGAGAAGTTCTTCTCTCACGGTTTTGATGTATTTCCTCTCGGTTTAACTCCAAACTTTGGAGCCTTGCCTCCATTTTCCTTATCACCTCAAGATAGTGAGCATTGGATTGCTTGGCATTCTTTAAGTCTTCATAAAGGGCTGCCTTTTGTGGTGAGCACGGTTTGGAGGACTCTCCACTAGAAAAATGAGCCATGAGTAAAAAATACAAAAAACAGAAAACAAAACAGTGAAAGAAACTTGTTAGACAAATAAAAGTGAGATATAGGTTGCTGGAAAAATGCCCAAGAAAGCACTCAAACCACTCCAAGAAAATATTATGTCCTCAACCAAGCCTTTCTTGTGGAATGGAGTAGCTTCAAGTGAAATATGTCACAGCAAACCAACTTACTTAAGAACAAGTCTCCACACAACTTTAAGAAAAACAAAAAAAGACAAGCAAGAAAAGGTAGAAACAATAAAAGCTAAACCAAAAAAACAGAGAGCAATGTATGACAAACTAGAAAGAATATGAATTAAAGACAAGAAAGAAAATAAGGAACTCAATGAGAAAAGTAGGCACACCAAAAGAGTCCTAAAGAAAAGTGCTAGAGTAGATTGAAGAAAACAGAAAACAGCTACTGGAAAAAAAAAATTAAATGCAAACTGTGCTATGTTTACAGATTTAACTGGAATGATTGAAAGCGAACTGGAATGTGAAAAATTAACCACAGAAACTTCATGTCTTAACTCAATAATGGCACTGGAATGAGGTAAAAACAGTAAGCCAATTGAGAGAAATAAATTTTTCAAAATTGCTGCCCAATTACCGTATTCTTTTCGGCAGTATTGTACACTTTCCGTATTTTATTTATCATATTTTGTGTACTTGGAATTTTTGAGTAATTATTTTTTCTATGCTTTTGTAACACTTTGAAGAATGTAAATCCAAATTTTCACAAATTTCCAGTGAGCCAATTAATTGCAGTAAATTGAAAACAGTAGCACGTTTGTAAGAAAACAGAGTATCCTATTTAGGAATGAAAAACAATATGATGAACTAGCAAAGACATAATGGAATTTGTGTAAAGGAACTTGTATAGAATGAAAATACAAGCATGAACTCAAATCTAAAAATGAAAATGCACAAAGGATCAAGCAATAAACTCAAAAAACAGAAAGTAAATCAAAGCAAGAAACAATCAAAGCAATAAAAGTACTACTAGAAGTAATGACAATTATGGAATAACATGACTAAGACAAAACTGGACATGATTACAAAATTAAAAGACATATCACAAGATATAACAACAAGTGAAAGGAAGCTTAAGGTCAGCTCTAGGAAGGAGAGTGCCATTCCAAAAGAGCAGCCATACTCATATGAACAATGAGTGCCATAATCCTTTTCACAACACTTGGTGTAACAAAAGAAAAACAGCAAGAAAACTCAAAATAAATCCTAAAACAGAATGCTAAACAACTTGAATTAAAGAGCTCTTGAAAGGAAAGTGCAATACAACTCAAAATTTAAGCAAGAAACAAGCCTAGACTCTAGATACCACATGATGTGAATGCAATAACAAGAATACATGATTCTTTGACATTCTTAAGAGCAACTTGAGTTGGTCATGAAATGGCACTTTACTTAGAATTGGATCAATGTTCTAATTCAAGAACTCACCAAGACTTTGCACCAACCAAAACTCATATGGAAGTCCATATATTGTCAAATAGAATCAAACAACAAAGAGTGGAAGAACACAAATAGAAACCGAACAGAAAATGGAAAGAATGCTACTGCACCGAACAGAAATTGCAAAGCAAAGCTGGAAACACAAATCTAATCGGTACAAATGAAAGGAAACACCAAAAAATGCTAAACTACCGAATGGAATTGAAAGAAAATTAAAGAAGAACACTTATAGAAAGGAGCTTGCTGGATTTTGAGACTTGGAGAAGCCATTCACGCCACTTGGAGCTTAGTTCCAAGATAAGTGAAGGAGTGCCGCCACTTGAAGCTCACCATTGCTCACAAGATAAGGCAAAGGAAGAAGAAGACTCAAGACTCACAATTTCTCTCTAAATTTGAGTATAGTCTCTCTACTATCAAATCCAAATCTGCAAAATACAAAGGGAAGCACCTTATTTATAGCCTATGAGGTGCTGAAATGCAAAGCCAAATGAGCCTCAAATGCTACTAAAATTCGGCGCCAACTAGACAATGAAGGAAGTGTGACTTTCCTTCCTAGTTTGGCACCTCCTAAATCCTATCTACACTCCCCCGTAACCTCCCTTACTACTTACACCTATTTATTACATCCGCACCCCTATTCTATAAAAGAAATAAGAAGAGCCATCTTATTATACTCTTGTCCCAAAGCTCTTGCCATGCTCCTAGTGATTCGTTGGGCTTGGGCCTCTTGTTGGGCTTGGACCCCTTGTTGGGCTTGGGCCCCTTGTTGGGCTTGGGCTTCATGGGCTTGAGCATCCTCTACTTGGTTTCCATCAAGTTCTCCTTCATGAAGATTTTTTCTCTTATGTGTAAAGATAGTCTCGTTGTTACAACCATTGTTTATGAGAATTTGTACACTTTGCAATGGTTGTCTCAATAAGACATGACAAGTTGCTCTAGGCACTACTTCACATAAAAATTTGTTTTTGTAGATGCTTATAGATAACTTGACATTCACTTGGTGATATCCTAGCACATATGAGAAATAATCTACTTCATCTTTATCTATGTAAGCTTCTTTTAAAGACTCTTCTTTTTTGCTTATGCTTGGAAGTGTTCCTTTACAAGAGGTAAGGCTAGGTTGTTCAACAAGAAGCATATTTTCAAAGGTATTTTTAATTTGCTTGTCTTGTTGAATGACCTTGTGGGAAGGAACACTCTTCTCCCACGCCTTTTGTTTCCCAAAGGTTTTCTCTTGCTTTTCTATTTTTAATATGCTTGTAAGGGGTGTTATAAGATATTCCTCATTCTTTCTAGATTCACACCACCCCTCACTTGGCTTTTCTTTTTCTTTTTCTTTAGCTTCCCTTTCGTCTTCCTCTCTTTTCTTTTGTATCTTTCTTTCCTTCTTTTCTTTATGGGAAGCAAACAATTTTTCTACCCTCATTTCCCAATCTAAGCAAGCTTCTACATTTTCTTTTCCATGGACATGGGATAGGTCTACCCTAGCCTCTCTTGGGCTTTCTTGTTCTCTTCTATCTCTTCTATATCTTCTAGGGGGTGCTTGATAATAATCTTTTATTCTAAGGCTTCCCTCCCCAAAAGAATCATGATCTTTAGAGATAGATGCATGAGAAGGTAATTTTTTTGACATTTGAGACTTCTCATCCTTTGCTTTAGTCAATTCATTAGTTTTGGTCTCATTCTCCAATTGTTTAGATGAAATTGATTGAATATCCTTGGAAAGTTGTTTCAAAAGGGATTTGATGGATTTCACATCACTTTCCATAGACTTTGAAGAATGAGAAGACATGACTAGAACTTTGTGTCTAGAAATGTTTTACTTTGAGAAAAAATGAGGAAAGTTAAAGAAGGTAGTTTCCCAGGTAAGAGAGGTGAGTCACAATGGACTACTTAAATACCAAGTCTTGCCTTAGCCAAAAACTATCCCTCAAGATCTTCCACAAATCTTTCTCTTGGTAAACCACTTAAAACACAATGAGGTTGGAGAAATCAATTTTTTTTTAATGCAAGAAACAATGCAAACTATCTAACAACCCAAGCAAAATTATCAAAGCTTAAACAAGACAAAAACAAAGCAAATAAGCGTAGCTAACTAAAGGAAAATGATGTAATTAAAGCAATTAACAAGTGCTAAGCTAGATAGTTTTAAGCTAGTCGGCCCTAGGTGAGGCTTCTTGGACACTTGGAGCCCTTGAAGACACACTCACCGTCTAATTGCGTAATTAACAAGTAATTAACAAGAGTTAAGTTGCAAAGAAATTAGATGGAACTCCCTTTGTTGATTTTCTATTTGCACTTCCTTTGTTGTCTCTTCTTTGTTGGGCCTTCTAATGTATGTGGTGTATTTAGAAAGTGTTTGTTTCTGCCCCTTGCCTTTGTTCCTCTTGGAATTAGGTAATTAATTCTTCAATCCAGCACCTATTAAGCAAACTAGACTCCTTAAAGTCAATTCCCACTCAATCAAGTACCAATTGATAATTAATCCACCAGCAAGCTTAGAGGTGAAAGAATTAAAGCAAGAAACAAATTTATTTGAAAAACAGTACCACACAAATGGAATTAAATGTGACAACTAGAAAGAGTTTCAATGAAATATTAGACAAGCAAATAAAAAGGTACTCAAAGAAAGGATGGCACACAAAATGGAACCTATGGAATAGCACTAGATTTGATTTCAAAATCAAAAACAGCACCACTGAAACAAGATGTTGTGGTCCAGAAAGCGTGATTTTCACAGATTTATGCTGATCTGGCCTTTTAATATTTGCTTCTGAAAATTGATATTCAAACAGATCAAGATCTCAACAAATATTTGGTGTTGGTTTCACTCCAAACGCATGCACCATTTTTTTTAATAAATTTTCTAAAATCAGTGCTCAGATTCGCCAGTTGTAGCGTCAGGATTGCACACTGTTTTTGTAATATTTATCATTTTTTTTCTATTTGTTTTTTTGAAATGATTCTTTTTTTGTCCTCCTGATAACACCTCAATCTTGAAAAATCCAGAGGCTCAGAAATTTCTTATCTGTATTTTAATTTTCATAAGCAAAATCAGCCAAAACAGAATGGTGTAAAACAAAGGATTCTGTAAATTTGGAAATAAAAACAGAATGATATACCAAAGGAAACACAATAGAATTAGTGAAAGGAATTTGTGTGGATCTAACACAAAAATATGAACTCAAACTAAAAATAAAAAGCACCAAAGGATCAAAAACACATCAGATTCAGATCAAGCATTTATACCAAAAACAAGAAACAAATAAGCCAAAAAAAAGTATTACTAGGATTTGATGACATTTTTGGAAGAACATGACTAGACAAAACACATATAGATTCAGAAATTAAAAGACTCAAATGAACACAATATGAACCAATTAAAATTGCAATAAGGACTCAAACACCTAAAAAAAACAGCAACACAAACTATATGGAATCCTACCAAAAATTGCACAAAGATTGCTTAAGAACAATTGAACAAGATGCACCGATTGGAAATTCCAAACAGCACACCAATTCAAAACGAAAATTAAAACAGCAAGAGAATATGAAAACAAGATGAACAACTAGGAAATAAGAAGAACTCAAAAGAAAAGACACAAAGAGATACTCATCTTTGAAGAACCATAGCTCATGATACCAAATGATGGCATTCCTATGAGCTATTCTTGGATTTTTGTTGAAGATGGTGCGGAAGCTTAATGGAAGAGATGAACAAGGTCCTCCTAAGAGGTGTGGTGACCTTGAAGGTGCATGAAGAGTGTGGAAATGGGGAGGTTCGGCCAGCCCCTTTAAAGATGGTGAAATGAAGATTAAAACCTAGAAGCTAGGCAAAGAGTAATGTATGGCACTAAATTGGCAGCATAACAATACTCTATTCAATCTTGAAAATACAAGGTGTAGGCTCCTCCTTTTATAGGCTAAGGAGGACCATAATGCAACCCTAATGCTAATCAAAATGAAATGCAAATTTACATCACATGGAGCACATGGCCATGTGGAGAATCCTTCTAGAAAGTGACCAAATCTTTAGCAAATCTAGGTCAAGTCTCATGGAATCAAGTTTATGCTATTTACACCACAACTAATACTAAGCTATCCTTAATGGGCCTTCATGTAGCATATACAAGTTGCTTCTTCTCCCATCCATAGCTTGGCCCAAGTCTCACATCCGTAGCTTGGTCATGGACCTAGTAATAGGTCCTAGACGGTCTACCCTTCCTTCTAGTCGCTCTCCCTTTAGACGCTCTCCACCTTGTGTTAGACGCTCTTCACTTTGGCTAGACGCTCCTTCATTTGGCCTAGACGCTCTTGGTTTGGCTTTGGATGCTCACGTCTTGGCTCTTGTCTTTTTATATGAGGTTGTGCTTGGCCCTCTTCCATCATTAAAAGCCTAACCTATGAGGTTTTGGGCAAAAAGTGAAATTGGCACAATTTGGGAGCAATTCACTAATGTATTAATCTTTAAAAACTAAGAGCCAAGGCACTCCTTAAATAGCATTTGGAGGCCGGTCTAGAAAATGGAAAAGAGAGGGAAATTCAAGTGCTGGCACATGGGAAAAGTGGCGCCTATTTTCAGCACATGTGAGGTAGGTTCTAGAATGCTTCCATGTGCTAGAAGACCTAGAACCTTACGCTTCTTTAGGTTAAAATGTGGGTCAGACCTAAGTTTAATTAGGAGTAGGAAACTTTAATTAAACTTAGGTTAGCATTTTAGGTACCACTTTGCATGTTTCAACAAAAATACAAAAGAATTAAACTATGCTACTTTTGATAAAAATGTAAAAGCTATTCTACGCTTGAATGTGAACATCTTTGAACATGTAGAGATAAGTCTCTCTGCCATCAGTAGCAGTGTTCCAATCCTCTTCAAGCCTTCTAGCCATGGCCCTTGTGATTGGCCCAATATGACATGGTGGTTGGCTCTCAATTGTAGTAATGCTTGGCCCTCTCCCATCATCCCCTCTCCCTTGGAAAGGATTTATCCTCGAATCCAAAGCGTCATTTTCTTCATTGGTACCTACAAAAGGAGACAAATCAATGACATTAAAAGTATCATGTACTCCATATTCAACAGGTAAATCTAATTTATAAGCATTGTTATTGACTCTTTTGAGGACTTGGAAAGGTCCATCACCACGAGGACTAAGTTTGGACTTTCTCTAAGTTGGAAACCTATCCTTCCTAAAATGAAGCCAAACTAGGTCTCCTTCCTCAAAAATGATTTCTCTCTTCCCCTTATTGTTGTACTTGACATACTTCTCATTTTGTTGTTGTATTTGAGATTTAACCTTCTCATGCATTTTCTTAACAAATTCAACTTTGATAACTCCTTCCTTATGCACAAAAGCTTGTGAATTAGGAAGGGGTAGCAAATCTAAAGGAGTAAAAGGGTTAAAACCATATACAACCGCAAATGGAGAAATATTGGTAGTTTTGTGAACTACTCTATTGTAGGCAAATTCAATATGGGAAAGGTATTCATCCCAAGATTTATGGCTACCCTTCATGACTGCCCTAAGCATAGTACCAACAGATTTATTGACTACTTCAGTTTGTCCATCCGTTTGAGGATGACATGATGTGGAAAATTGTAGTCGAGTGCCAAGTTTTTCCCAAAGCGTTTTCCAAAAATGGCTTATAATCTTTGGATCTCTATCCAATACTATACTTCTTGGTAAACCATGAAGTCTTACCACTTCTCTAAAGAAGAGTTTGAAAATATTTTGAGCATCATCCACTTTGTGGCATGGAATAAAATGTGCCATTTTGCTAAAATGATCCACAACCACAAAGATGGAGTCAAAACCTCTTGCAGTCCTAGGGAGTCCTAAGATAAAATCCATGCTAATGTCTTCCCATGGAGCACTTGCAATCGGTAGAGGGGTATAGAGTCCATGAGGCATTGTTTTAGATTTAGCTTTTAAACAAGAAATACATCTAAAACAATGTCTTTGGACATCTCGTCTCATGTGTGGCCAAAATAATTTTCCTTTTAAAAGATCAAGAGTTTTATCAACTCCAAAATGGCCCATGAGACCTCCTTCATGAGATTCCTTTACAAGAAGTTTTCTATGTGTGCCTTGAGGTATACAAAGTTTTCCTTCTTTAAAAAGATACCCTTCGGATACATAGAATCCTTCTTGTGCTCTACGTTCACACTTAGCAAAGGAAGATGCAAAATCTTGGTCTTCTTGATAAAGATCTCTTATGTTGTGAAATCCAAGAATTTGGGCTCCAAGTTTTGAAAAGAGCACATGTCTCCTTGAGAGAGCATCCGCTACTATGTTTGTACTACCCTTCTTGTATTTGATGACATAAGGAAATTGTTCAAGAAATTCCATCCATTTTGCATGACGTTTGTTCAACTTATATTGACCTTTCAAATATTTCAAAGTCTCATGATCACTATGTATGAAAAATTGTTTAGAAACTAGATAGTGTTCCCAAGTCTTTAAGACCCTCACAAGTGCATAGAGCTCTTTGTCATAGGTGGGGTAGTTAAGGGTGGCTCCATGAAGTTTTTCACTAAAATAAGCAATTGGATGCCCTCCTTGTAACAAAACCGCACCTATACCAACTCCCAATGCGTCACACTCTAGCTCAAAAGTTTTGGCAAAATTTGGTAAAGCTAGAATGGGTGCATTAGTGAGTTGAGCTTTTAGCCTCTTGAAGCCTTGTTCATGCTTCTCGGTCCAACAAAATGGAGTGTCTTTCTTCACTAACTCATTGAGTGGTGAAGCTAGACTTGAGAACTTAGGCACAAAATGTCTATAAAAGCTAGCTAAGCCATGAAAACTCCTAACATCTCCTACACGTTGGCCATTCTTGGATGGCTTTGATTTTTTCGGGGTCAACATGTACCCCCTTTTTGTTTACTACAAAACCTAGAAATACTACACTATCAACACAAAAGGTACATTTATCACTATTAGCAAATAAACTATTAATCCTAAGCACTAAGAGAACTTCCCTAAGGTGTCTTAGGTGGTCGTCTAGGCTTTGGCTATAGACTAGGATAGCATCAAATTAAACTACTACGTATTTACCTATGCAATCTCTCAAGACATGATTCATGAGCCTCATGAAAGTATTAGGTGTGTTAGTGAGACCAAAGGGCATCACCAACCATTCATATAGTCCAAATTTGGTTTTAAAAGCGGTTTTCCATTCATCACCCTCTTTGATTCTAATTTGGTGATATCCACTTTTAAGATCAATTTTGGAAAATATGATTGACCCATGTAATTCATCAAGCATATCGTCTAGTCTTGGGATTGGATGTCTATACTTGATGGTGATATTGTTGATGGCCCTACAATCACAGCACATTCTCCACTTGCCATCTTTTTTTGGCACCAACAAGACAGGTACAACACAAGGGCTTAGGCTCTTTTGCACCCAACCCTTCTCCAACAAATCTTGTACTTGAGATTCTATCTCCTTTGTTTCCTCAAGATTAGTTTTATAGGCTAGTCTATTACGAGACTAGCCCTCGGAACTAAATCAATTTGATCTTCTATACCTCTAAAAGGAGGAAGTCCTATGGGGCCTTCCTTAGAGAATATATCATCAAATTCTTTTAAAAGCTCTTTTACTTAAGGAGGTAGAGTCATAGTCTCAAGATTTGTGGCAGTGCATGTAAGTGTTCCTTTACAAAAGATAAGGCTAGGTTGTTCAACAAGAAGCATATTTTCAAAGGTATTTTCAATTGCCTTGTCTTGTTGAATGACCTTGTGGGAAGGAACACTCTTCTCCCACGTCTTTTTCTCCCTAAGGATTCGCTCTTTTTCTAGTTTTATTTATTTTTTCTCTTCATCCCTCTTTTGTTTCATTTGTACTTGATCTCTTACCACTTGGGAATGTGGTAAAGGATTAAGTATAAACTTTTTTTCCTTATGGGTGAAGGTAATCTCGTTGGTTAGACCATTGTGCATGGTTTTCTTGTCAAATTGCCAAGGTCTACCCAATAAGATGTCGAAAGCCTCCATAGGAACTACATCACATAAAACATTATCTTTGTAGTTACCTATAGCAAACTCGACTTTCACTTGCTTGTCTACAGTTAGTTACCCATCTTCATTTATCCATTGAAGTTTGTAAGGTTTTGGATGAGGGACTACTTGTAGATTTAGCTTTTCAACCATCCTAGCGCTACAACAATTGCAGCAAGAACCACTATCCACAATGAGAGAACATATGTTTTCTAAAACTTTGCATCTTGTATGAAAGATGTTCTCTCTTTGTGTTTCTAGGGTCCCGCTAGTTTGATTGTTGAGGGTCCTCCTAATCATCATTAATTCCCCCTCAAAAGGATACACTCTTTCATTATCTTCCCCCTCTTCTTTCCCACTAGGTACTTCATCACAACTAGTATACTCATCTATCCCTTTTAGAAACAAGGCTCTTTGGTTTGGGCATTGAGCTTGCACATGGCCTCTTCCAAAACATTTAAAACATTTAACATCCCTAGTGCGAATGGGTGGGGTGAGTATATCTTTACTTATATTTTTGGGAGTCTCGTTTGGTTTTTCCTTAGGTGTACTCTCCTCCCTTTTAAACTCTCTTCTTGGATAGGAGTTGGAGTATGAACCTTCCTTACGACTTGAAATTTTCCTTAACTTTTATTGTTCAACCTTGATACATAGTTGAACCAAATCATTCAAGTCTTGGTAAGGTAGAAGTTCAACTTTATCTCTAATCTCAAGATTTAGCCCACTTAGAAATCTAGCTATGGTGGTGGATTCGTTTTCCCTAATGGAGACTCTCATCATATATAATTCCATTTTTTGCCTATACTCCTCTACACTCATGGTTCTTTGTTGGAGTCTTTGGAGCTTATCCATTAACTCCCTATTATAATAGGAGGGAATATGACGGCGTCTTAAGGCTCCCCTAAGATCATTCCAATATTCTATGGGAGGATCCTTATGAAGACATCTCTCTCAAGGGTCGTCCACCAATACATAGCATTCCCTTTGAAACTTAGGGTGGCTAAGGATACTTTGTTTTCTTCGCTCACATGGTGACATGCAAAAAATTGTTCTACCTTCATTTCCCAAACTAGATAGGCTTCTACATTCTCCTTACCATGGAAATGAGGTAGATCTATCCTAACCTCCCTAGGGCTTTCTTTCTTTTCTCTTCTACCTCTTCTTAGGGGTGGTTGATAATATTCATTGATCTTAAGGCTTTGTTCCCCATAGGATTCATTACCCCTAGAGCTAGATGGATGTGAACTCTTTTTGGATTTTGTGAATTCATCTTTAACCATCTTCAAATCATCTTGTATTTGAACAAATTGAGCTTCATGGTGCAATTGTCTAAATGAAAGTGCTTGGACATCTTGAGCAACTTTTTCCAAAAGATTTTTAAAAATTGTCATTTCACTTTCACTAGAATTGCGAGATGGAGAATTCATGGTTAAAGACTTGTGTCCTAAGTATTTTACCTCAAAAAAGATAAAGATAGTAGTGAAGGTAGCTTTCCAGGAAAGAGAGGTGAGTCACTAGGACTTCTTAAGTACCAAGTCTTTCCTTGCCAAAAACTATCCCTCAAAACTTGTCTCACACCTTTTTCTAAGTAAACTACATGAGTCACAAGTAGAATGAAGACACAATTTTATGCAAAGAAAACAATGCAAAGCAATTAAAAATACAAGACAAGTACTTAAAGCAAAACAATTAACTAAGCACAAATTAAAGATTGCTAACTAAAAAGCTTTAAACTAGATGAATCCTAAGGTGAGGCTTCTAGACACTTGGAGCCATTGAAGACACACTCACCGTCTACACGTAATTATTCCACTAATTAGTCAAGGTTGAATGTAATTACAACTCAAAGGAAATACAAAGAAATTGAATTACACAAAATAAAATTCAGCTTTGCTAAACTATGCACTCCTTGACTTGTGGTTGATCTTCCTTGATGTGTTCTACAAAGTGTATGCATTTGGTTTTGTATTTGCTGCAGCTCCTTGCCTTAACCTCTTATGGTTAGCCAATTAAAATATTCAAAACAGTACCTACTAAGTAGGTATGGACTCACCACAAAGGTTAATTCCACTTAACAAGCACCAATTTGAATTTTGTCACCAACAATTTAGAGGTCAAGAAATGAAAGCAAAGATCAATTCATATTTAAAAATAGGACAACAAGAAATGGATTGATTTATAGGACACAACTAGAAGGAATATTGAATAAATTGGACAAGCAATAAAAATAGGCATTCAACAAAAGGTGGCACACAAATTGAACCTAGAGAATGACACTAGAATTGATTAAAAAAAACAAAACAGTACTACTAGAAATTTTAGGTCCAAAAAGCGTGACTTATAAAATTTATGCTGAGCTGGCTATTTAAAATCTGATTCTGAAAATTGAACCACAAACAATTCAAGGTCTTAGCAAACTTTTGGCGCTAGAATCACACCAAAATTATGCACCAAATAATTGTGATAAATTTTTCAAAATTCTTGTCCAATTACCGTTTCTTTTGGCGCCAGGATATACATTTTTTTTGTTTGATTTATCATTTTTTTTCTGTTTTGTCTTTTGATCTGATTCTTTTTTTCTTGATTTTATAATACATCAATCTGTATAGATCCAGATTTTCATAATTTTTCTTCAACGTATTTTAATTTCATAACAAAAAAACAGCCAGGACAGAATTGAAAAACAGAGTAATCCTAATTCTGGAATTAAAAACAGATTGAAGAAACTTCAAAAACACAATGGAGTGGATGTATATGAATTTGTATGGATCTAACACACAAATATGAACTCAAAACTAAAAAGAAAAATGCACCAAAGGATAAAAAAAAACTCAAAATAAAACTGGACTCAAATTAAATTAAGAAACCAAAATTATCAAAAAACAGCACTACATGGAATTGATGACAATTTAGGAGAAACATGACTTAGACAAAACACAATTGGATTCAAAATTTAAAATGACTCAAAACACACAATATGAACCGATTAAAATTACAAATAAGACTCAAATACACTAAAAACAGAACAGCAACACAATTCTATATGGATTCCTACACAAATTTGAAAATTAGAAGATATGGAAAATTTGAACACAATGCACCGATTGGATTTCTCAAAACAGCACCTAAATCAAATTAAAATGTAAAAAACAGAAAAATATGGAAAATTGAAGAACAACATGGAAACAAGATTAACACAAAAATTAAAACAAAAAGAAGGCACTTAGCTCTTGAAGACCATGGCTCTGATACCAAATGATGGAGATGTGCCTTCATATTTTCGGAATTTGTTGGTGAATGGCGGAAGCATTATGGATTGAAGATGAAGCAAGGTCCTCCTAAGAGTGGTGGTGACCTTGAAGGTGCATGAGAAGTAGGATTTGAGAGTGGTGAGGCCAACTCTACTTGGAAAGGGAAAGTTTATGAAGATTAAAAGCCTAACCTAGGAGGTTTTGGGCAAGAAGTGAAATTGGCACAATTTGGCAGCAATTCACTAATGTATTAATCTTGAAAAACTAAGAGCCAAGGCACTCCTTAAATAACATTTGGAGGTCGGTCTACAAAGTGGAAAAGAGAGGGAAATTCAAGTGTTGGCACATGGGAAAAGTGGCGCCTATTTTCAGCACATGTGAGGTAGGTTCTAGAATGCTTCCATGTGCTAGAAGATCTAGAACCTTATGCTCCTTTAGGTTAAAATGTGGGTCGGACCTAAGTTTAATTAGGAGTAGGAAACTCTAATTAAACTTAGGTTAGCATTTTAGGTACCACTTTGCATGTTTCAACAAAAATACAAAAGAATTAAACTATGTTACTTTTGACAAAAATGTAAAAGCTATTCTACGCTTGAATTTAAACATCTTGGTGCATGTAGAGATAAGTCTCTCTGCCATCAGTAGCAGTGTTCCAATCTTCTTCAAGCCTTCTAGCCATGGCCCTTGTGATTGGCCCAATATGACATGGTGGTTGGCTCTCAGTTGTAGTGATGCTTGGCCCTCTTCCATCAGGAACTCTTCCTTTTCATAAGATACAGACTATGAACTTTCTTTTTGACTTGATTGTTTTCTCAAAATTTGTTTTTCAACTTTAATGCTAAGTTGAATCAAATCATTTAAATCTTTATAAGGTAAAAGTTCAACTTTGTTTCTTATCTCAGGTTTGAGACCACTTAAAAACCTAGATATGGTGGTATGGTTTTCTTCATTAATCCTTGTCCTTATCATATATAACATCATTTGTTGCCAATATTCTTCTACACTCAGATTTCTTTGATGAAGTCTTTGGAGCTTGTCCATCAACTTCCTATTGTAATGTGACGGAATATGGCGACATCTCAAGGCTCCCCTAAGGTCATTCCAAGATAAAATGGGAGGGTCCTTGTGGAGATGTCTCTCTCTTTTTAGGGCAGTCCACCAATACATAGCATTACTTTAAAAACTTAAGGTGGCTAAGGGTACTTTCTTTTCTTCACTCACATGGTTGCAAGCAAACAATTGTTCTACCTTCACCTCCCAATCTAGATATGTTTTTATTCTTCTTTTCCATAAAAATGAGGTAGCTCTACCCTAACCTCCTTTGGGTTTTCTTTCCTTTCCTTTCTAGCTTTCCTAGGGGATGGTTAATAGTACTCATTAATTCTAGACTTTCTTCCCCAAAAGATTCATGACTTTTAGAACTAGATGCATGTGAACTGTTTTTGGATTTATTAGAGTATTCATCCCTTTCTTTAACCATTTTCAGCTCTTTGATTTGTTCCTCATGTTCCAATTGTCTATATGAGAGTGATTGAAAGTCCTTTGCTAATTGTTTTAAAAGAGTTTTAATGGACTTTAGATCACTTTCACTAGATTTAGAAGAATGAGCTGAAATGATTAAAGTTTTGTGTTAAAAGTAATTTATCTCAAGAAAGATAGGTGTAGTAATCAAGGTAGATTCCCAGGAAAGGGTGAATCACTAGGATCACTTAAGTACCAAGCCTTTCCTAGCCAGAATCTATCCTTCAAGACTTTCACAAAACTTTCTCTAAGTAATTCACTTAAATCACAACCAAGAATGAAAAGACAATTTAATGCAAGAAAAATGCAAAGCAATTAAACAATACAAAGCAAGTAAACAATGCAAATCAAGTAACTAAAACACAATTAAAGTTTACTAACTATAAAGCTTTAAAGCAAGGCGTAACCTAAGGTGAGACTTCTAGACACTTAGAGCCATTGAAGACACACTCACTGTCTAATGCGTAATTAATCCACTAATTAATCAAGCTTTAATGCAATTACAATTCAAAAGAAATACAATGGAAATTGGATTACAAAAAGGAAATTTAGAATTCCTATTCTATGCACTTCTTTTGCTTTTTTGGTACTCCTTCTTGTTGTGACCCTTGCTATTGGTACCCACTCTTTGTGTATTTTTTTGTAAACTCACTTACTGCAACACTCTTGTTCAACCTCTCAAGGATATTCAATCAAGTCTTCAAAACAACACCTACTAAGTAAAAATGGACTCACCACAAAGGTTAATTCCAAACTTAACCAAGCACCACTTTTGAAAACTTTCACCAACAATAGAGGTCAACAAATTTAAAGCAAAGAAACAATTCAGTTTGAAATTTGGACAACAGCAAATGGAGTAATAATATGACAACTTGAAAGAGTAATTGAATGAAATTGAAAAGCAAGAAAAATAAGGCACTCAACAAAAGGTAGCACACAAATTGAACCTAAAGAGTGGCAGTAGAATTGATTAATAAAACCAAAACAGTACTACTGGAATTTTGAAGCACAAAATGCGTGACTTAAAACATTTATGTTGAGCTGTATATTTTGAATTTGAATTTGAAATTTAAATCACAAACAGTTCAAGATTTTAGCAATATTTTGGCACTGGAATCACTCCAAAAAAATACACCAAATAATTGTGATAAATTTTTCAAATCTGTTGCCAAATCACCGTTTCTGTTCGCGCCAGAATGCACACTTTTTGAATTTGATTTATCAGTTTTTTTTTCACTTTTTTTTCACCTTTTTTTAACACTTCAAACTATTTAGATACAAAATTTCATAATTTTCTCCAACGAATTTTTAATTTCATAAGCTAAAACAGTCAGCACAAAATCAAAAGCAGAGGAATCCTAATTCTAGAATTAAAAACAGTTTTAAGAAACTTCAAAAACACAATAGAAGTGATGTATAAGAATTTGTGTGGATCTGGCACTCAAGCATGAACTTGAATCTAAAAATTAAAATGCACCAAAGGATCAAACACAGAATTATAAATATGGACTCAAATTTAAAATCAAACAAGCAAAATTATCAAAAACAGCACTACATGGAAATTGATGACAATTTAGGAGAAACATGACATGACAAAACACAATTGGATTCAAAAATCAAAATGACTCAAATTAACACAAAATGAACTGATTAAAACATCTAGAAAGACTCAAATAAGGCAAAATTAAAACATCAACACAAAACTATATGGAATCCTACACAAAATTGCACAAGGATTGCTCAAGAACAATTGAACAAGATGCACCGATTGGAATTTTCAACCAGCACACCAAATCAATTTAAAAAATAAAAAATAGCAAGACAATATGGAAGTGATGAACAACAAGGAATCCAGAATTAAACACAAAAATTAAAATTAAAATTAGAAGGCACACTTAGCTCCTGAAGAACCATAGCTCATAATACCAAATGATGGAAGAGAGCCTTAATCCTTTGGAGAATTGTTGGTGGAATATGCGGAAGCTCAATGGATGCTCACGCTCAAGGCTCTCCTAGGAGATGTGGTTGCCTTGGAGGTGCAGGTTAGGTATGAAATGTGAGTGGTGAGGCCATCTCACTTTGGTAGAATGAAAGTTTGAAGATCAATTGTCTATCCTAGGGAGGTAGGAGAGACAAGTAGTGAGATTGGCACAAAATTGGCAGAAATTTACTATTAGATTAATCTTGAAATTACATGAGCCAAGCCCTCTTATTTATAGTGTTTAGAGGCTGAAAATGCAAATGAAAGTGGAGGGAAATTCAAATGAGAAGCATTTGAATTTGGAGCCAATTCCTAGTCACAAGGGAACTGTGACTTGGTTTCTGACTTATTCCTGAAAACCCATTTTGTTCCTATGACATTCATTTGAGTTGTTTTAGTGATGTAGACCAAGGAGAGAGGATGCCTGAGGTTCAAGCCCAACAAACCCAAGTCCAATTTCAGGCCCAAGCCCAACCTATGATTACATCTTCCACCATGCCTCAAAGAATTACTAGAAGAAAGGCACAAGCATTAGGAGATGTACATCAATTAATGTCTCTTTTTGTAATATCTTTAGAGTAGATTTAAAATAGAACATAAAAGAGAAGTAGTGGAAAAGTCACATTTTATAGAATAGGAGTGACTTGTTTAGGAAGGCATTTTCAATGCCTTTTCACTTCCCTTTGCTTTGTTATGACCAGCCCTCTACTTTATATAAAGAGGTGCTTGGCTCTTGTAACGACACATTGATATTGAAATTTGAATGTAAAGTTACTCTTCTCAAATTGAGAGAGATTTTGTGAGACTTGTTCTCCTTCTCCTAGTCTTATCTTGTGAGTCTTTGGGAGCTCTCAAGTGGCAGCATTCTTCACTCATCTTGGAGCCTATTCACCTTCCAAGTGGCGTGTTCATCTTCCCTTGCTTCAACACATAAGTGTTTCATCCTTTCATCTTATTCTTCCATTTCCATTCCATATCAAATCCTAAAACATATCTTGTTCATTTGCTCTTGATTTTTAATCGGTTTAATGTTGTTAATTCTTGATTTTAATCGGTATAAATTGTGTTGTTCTTCTTTTCATTTGGTAAAATTGCTTATTTGATGTTCTAATCTGTTCATGTGCCTTTAATAGTGTTTTCAATCGGTTCATCTTCTTTGGAATGGGTTTCTATTCGATTTAGTTTGTTTGTATCATAGATTCAATCGGTTCATTGTTTTTGTTTGGTGTTCTTGAATTGCTTGAGAATCTTGATCCTAATTCTAAAAGTGTATTCTAATAAATCATCTCTTAATCAACTCACATCATTTAGGATCTAGGAACCCCACATCATTCCTTACAAACTGGTTGAGCTCTTCATGCATACCTCTTGTCTAGGGCTCATCCTTGAGTGCATCATTGATTGTCTTTGGTTCAATCTTAGAGACAAATGTTGTATGGTTGCAGAAGTTTGCCGCACTCCTTCTAGTAGACACACCCTTGTTGATTTGTCCAATGATGTTGTTAATAGAGAGATCTATGGGAATCCTCCATTCTTTTGGAAGATCACTCTATTGTAGATTTTCAATCGGTTGTTTCGCAGAATCAACGGGTTCAGTTTCTGTATTGTTTTCCAGATTCTTCAGGAAGATATTATGCTCATCTTCTTCCGTAATGATCTTTGCTAAACCTTGCTCAGATTTTTTAGTTTCGTAAAAAACAACATGAATATATACTTCAACAATCATAAGCTTCTTATTGTAAACCCTATATGCATGGCTAGATAGAGAGTATCCAAGAAAAATATCTTTGTCAACTTTAGCATCAAACTTACCCAGATTTTCCTTACCATTGTTTAGGATGTAGCATCTGCATCCAAAGACCTTTAGGTGGCTTATGTGAGGCTTTCTTCCATTTAGCAGTTCATAAGGGGTCTTCTTCAAGATTGGCCTGATAAGCACACAATTCATCACATAACATGTTGTACTTACCGCATCAACCGAAAAGCAGTTAGCCAGGGATGATTCATTCAGAATTGTCCTTGCTAGCTCTTCAAGTGATATGTTCTTTCTCTCCACCACTCCATTTTGTTTAGGTGTTCTTGGTGCAGAGAAGTTGTGGAAGATACCTAGCTTGTTGCAAAAGTTGCTGAATTTCTCATTCTGAAATTCTCCACCATGGTCACTTCTAATTGCTTCAATGTTGCAGCAACAAGTGTTTTGTAGCCTTTTTGCTAACTTCTTGAATTCAGGATAGGCCTCCTTTTTTTAGTGTAGGAATATGGTCCAAGTAAACCTGGAAAAAATCATCTACAATCACAAGAGCATACAAATTTCTTCCAAGACTCAATTCTAGAAGGACCAAAAAGATCCATGAGTAATAGCTCAAGAGGTTTTGAAGTGGAAACAAAAAATTTCAGTTTAAAAGATTTTCTTGTTTGTTTCCCTTTTTGACAACCCATGTTCCTTCTCAAACTCTAGTTTGGGTAAGTCAATAAAATATCATTTGAAATCAGTTTATTCAAGTGATTCATATGTATATGAGCAAACCTTCTATGCCAAAGCCAAGATTCCTCATGCTTTGTTAAGAGACAACCAACAGATGTAGAGTTAGAAATGTCAAGCAAATAGACATTGTTTGATCTCTTACGAACAAGTAGAACTTCCTTTGAATTTGGCAACCGGATCTCACAAGAATTAGTTCTGAAGGTGACTTGGTAGCCTCTGTCACAGAGTTGATAATGTTGAGCAGGTTGTGTTTGAGTCCTTCTACATAGAGCACATCATGGATTAGAAAGTTGTTTTCATTGCCTATGGTACCTTTACTAAGGATTTTTCCTTTGTTGTTGTCTCCATAGGTCACATGCCCTTCTTGTTTGAGAGTGATGCTGACAAATTTTGATGCATCTCCAGTCATATGATTGGAGCAGCCATTGTCCAAGTACCACAGGTGTTGTTTTCTCACCAAGCAATCCTGCAAAATTCAAAATCAGGTGGCAAGATCTGGTCCCCTAACAAATTTGGGTCCATGGATGTTAATATGATTCCAAGGAACCTTAGGATTCCTAGGAACCCACTTTAGGATACCTTTGGGACAAAAAGCTTTCTAATTTTACAGAATCTAACAGAGTGGCCCTTTCTCATACAGTAGAAACAACAAACAACCGGTTGTTTTGATCTTTTAACCGATTGATTTTTTGTGATGGTTGAAAAAGGTTTTGAATAACCACTGTTTTTTGCTTTGTGGGTTAAAACCCAAACCAGATTTTCCAAAAACACACTTTTGACATGCTAAAACATTCTCAAGATTTGATTTGCCTTTTGAAGTTGTGTCAACAGTTTTCACAAGATACAAAACTTTCTTTTAAAGAGATTCACAATTTTTGTAAATACTAGAATGACACTTGCAAAAGGAGTTTTGATAAATCATTTCAAAATTTTCAAAATCAGCATTTGAATTGTTCAAATCTTTTTCCAGAACATTGATTTTCTCTTTCAACCAGCTGTTTTCACTTTTCAACCGATTATTAGAAAGGGTTGATCTTTTAGCTTCTTTATGAGTCTCTTGGAAAGCCTTAAGAAGTTGGAAATAACTTTCACATTTATTGGAAGAAGATGTACTTACTTGGTTTAACCCAGATTCTTCTCTTGCCATAAGACAAACCTTCATCTTGAATTCTGAAGAAGATGATTTAGTAGAGGACTCGTTCTTGTCCATCCAAGCACTTCTTAAGTTCTTGTGAATTCTATCAAGAGTATCCCACATTTCTTTGGCAGAGATACACTCTGAAACTTTGAGAAGTTTATCAGAATCGAGGGCAGAGACAATTATGTTCTTAGCTATACAATCAAGGTGATCTCTTTCATTTTTAGATGAAGCAGCATTATTTGAAATAACATTCCACATCTCTTTATCTAAAGAATCAATAAAGAATTTCATTTTATATACCAAATCTGATAATTTTCACCACAAAACAGAGGTGGTTTATTTAAATAGGCACCTTCCACAAAGGAAAACTTGCTAGCCATTAAAACAGTTTTCAGAAAAACAAAACTTGAATATTTTTCAAGAACCTATCTCTTGATGTCAATTGTTAGAATTAATGGCTTAAACAAGATGGGGTGAATTGTTTATCAAAGATTTTCGCAAAGATTGAATAAGAATGAAGCTTTAACACAATTCATAGATTAGGCAATCAAGGAAAGCAATCAAACAATGATTAAGAAACTGTTTGCAGAATTTCAATCGATTGAAACTTCGTTTTAACCGGTTGTTTATAGCAGCAGCAAAAGCATAATTAAAAGAAATAGTTTATAAGGAATGAGAGAGAGAGAGAGAGAGAGATTTAGTCAACCAATTTTATACTGGTTAACTCAACCTTGAGCTACATCGAGTTCCCAGAACAACCACTGGGTTCCACTAGTAATCATTCACATATTACAATTTACATAACCACAGTGATTTTGAAACCACAAGAAGCACATACCCTTTTTGCAAGCACACACCTCTAGCCAGAACAACCTCTGACTTTACAGGATTTTCACACACTTACAAGTTTATGAAAGAACAAATACAAGAATCATGAAAGGAACAGATTACACCTGAGCTTTCAGGAATAAAAAAGCTCCTATGATCAGACTTAGAACCAGTGCACAACTATTCATCAATCTTGCAAACTTTTGAAAACTTCTTTCAAAGCCAATCTCAATCTCACTGTGTTTGATATCAAACTTCTGTATTTTGTTTTAAAAGAGAAGCCATATTTATAGTACTCAAAACTATCCATTCTAGGTAGCATTGATGAGCCAAAACAGTTTTGATTCACATCTAAAACAGATTAACAGGTTTTCAAAAAGCTGTTATTAAATGTCACAATCAACCCGTTGAAAATTCGTTTTAACAGGTTGAATTGGTTAGGCAGTTATTTAACCAAGTCAAAAACAGTTTTAAAACCTTCAAACAACCGATTATTTCAAGGATTCAACTGTTTTTTTTTTCTCTTTGCTTAGAAAAACATTTTTCTCTTTTAAAACAGATTGAGCAAACTTGTGGAAGGGACTAGGAAAGATCTTTACAACGATTCTAAACACCCTAGACTAAACCCAAACCAAAAGCAGCACAACTTCAACCTTCATCATGGATTTGAAACATCAAAGCTCCCATGTTCTACAAGAAAAACAGCTGATTGTTTTACCTCTGGCACATGTGAATAAAGTTGTTATTAATTCTTATGCATGGTTACAACTGTTTCTTTTCTTTCAAAACCCATAGTGAGCTAAATATGCATTTATCGTGCCTCTGAATCAAATAATAAAGAGATGTATTATTTGTTTTCCTTGAAATTCAAAGCTTTTTATGAATGACAATCACATTGGTGGTCATGGGGTTGATGAATAATTGTGAATGTGATTATATTTGAAGTCTTCACCTTGCATGGAGATGGTGAATGAAAATGTATCTTTGGAACGTCTGGAAGGTTTGTTCTTAACAGAAGGGAGATTTGGACAAGTATGCTTACAATATGGAATTGAAAATATCCAAGAAATATGTTACCAACTGCTATCCTATAAATGTCAAAAAGAAGTACTATTGGCTGTGTTGGTGTTGTTAGCATTGTCGGCATCTTTAGTTTTCAAATTTTGGAACTAATACTTTAATGAAGCAATACTTTGATGTCTTCCTTGAAGGAGAACTACATGAAAGAAAGGAGGGAAATTGGTGGTTTGTGTGTTGTAATTCAGCACTCTTATGGTGTGTTGACAACTGCTCTAGACTACTACTGCCATAACTTTGGTTCACCATAGTTCTATTGATACACACATTGGTTTTCTGGTTTATTCTGCTACTGCCATAACTCTGATACACTACAAATTTCAATTGAAATTCTGATATGGTATCATTAATTCATACTGGTTTTCAATGCTGGAAAACTTTGATGCAAAAGACAGGTTTTTATCCCTCCTATTATTCTATTTGTGAAGACAAATAGGGGGAGAATATGCTGGTTTGTATGCTGGTTTATTGCTGGTTTAAATCTTTTTTATATGCTGGTTTAAAGTTGTGCAGAAACTCTGATTTTGCGTATCACTTTCACTAGTTTTCACACTGATTTTGATGGTTTTCTTTATGGAAATCACATGGTGAAAACTGGTTCATTGGTGCTAAGATACGATTGCTCTCTGGTACATGCACAATTTCTGTTTTGCAGGTGCTTTCAATTTCAAACAAATCAGCACAAGCAAACCAGGGATTTGTCTTCATCAAATAGGGGGAGATTGTTGAACATTGGCTTTGATGTCTCCAAATCTATGTGGATTGCTTTAAGACTTTGATGATGGGCTTTTAGGTCCGTTTTGGGTAGTTTGAATTTGTAATTCACTCATAGAATTGATCCAAGGTTATTTGATTTTAATCCTTTTGAAAAAGATGTGTTTTCAAAGAGAAGCAGAAAAACAACCAGTTGTTTTATCGTTTCAGCCGGTTGTTTTACACAGTGTTTTTGAAAGGATTGATTTTTGAAAATCCTTAACAGAATTCAGTTTAACTGATTCAATTTGTTTTGTCTGTTTTAAAATTGATTTGGCTTTTGCATTAAATGTTTTTAACAACTAATTGGAGTATAAATAAGTGGTTATACACTCTTGGTTGTTAAGGATTCAATTAACACTTACAAAATCAGTTTTTCCAAGATTGCTTCAAGCTTTGGATATTTTTCTAAGTGTGAAATAGGATTGGGTCTTGTATTCTAAACTTTGATCTTGTGATTTACCCAAGTGTATTCTATTCCCTTCTTTTTGATAATTGTATTTTTGTACTAGTGTTGCCAAGAAGTGTTGTGTGTTCTTGAGGGGGATTAAGATCAACATTCTTGGTGTAGTTTTTGCCAAGGAGTAGTGTCTGTTCTTGAGGGGTTCTAGATCATCATTCTTGGTGTATGTAGCTTGTAATCTAGGGTTGATTACATAGTGAATTCTCAGTGGTTTGTGAGGATTGGATGTAGCTCAGGTGTTGGTGAACAAGTATAAACATTTTGTGTGAATTTCTCCATCCATACACTCTTTAAACTGCTTTAACTTTGCTTTTATAAAGTGCTGATAAAAACAACCGACTATTTCGTAAAAACAATTGGTTGATTTTCTGCATTAAGCTTAAAAACAGTTTTATATTTAGCTGGACAAATTTTTCATTGACTAATTCTTCATATCCTTTCACTCTACCTTCAATACTTGCGAAAATCTTTCAAAAACAATTCACCCCCCTCTTATATATAGGAGGCCTCCCTCATTGTATTTCCAAGTTTAATTAAATAGAAGAAAAGTTACTCCCCACAATTTGTGTGAGATGCTAGTGAGGTTTGTTCTTCTTAGTCTTTAGTCTTATCTTGTGAGAATTTGAGAGCTCTTAAGTGGTGGCTTCCAACACTTATCTTTGAGTAATTTCATCCTCCAAGTGGCGTGCTCATCATCTCAATTCCTTTCTCATAAGCTTCCTTAATCCTTCATCTTTTTCCTTCCATTATCATTCCATTTAATTCGTAAATATGTTCTTGTTTTGTTGTCTTGTTTCCATTCTGTCATTGTCTTTTACTATTGTTTTCCATGCTTAATTCTGCACCTATCCTGGCATCATGTTCATCATTTCAATGTCTTTTACTATTGTTTGAGCTTTTATTGTTTGTCTTTTATTTTCTTTTCCTTAAAATTTTTGTGGTGTTTTTCCTTTGAGATCAAGTGTTGAAGGCTTTGACCTTTTTCATTTGAGAGTTTTTCATCCACAAGAAAGACCTTAGCTAAGGGAAGAAATTTCTTCCTTTGAGTGTTTGGAGTGATCTTGGCACAACCGTACTAGTGAATTTCTTGCTAACTTCTTTTATCTAATTGTTTGTCACTTGTGTTTTTATGGCTCATTTGTCCTCGGGGGAATCTTCTAAACCCCAGTCTCCCCAAAAGGCATTCCTTATGGGTGAATTGGCGGCGACCAAAAGATCATTAGCACAAAAGGAGGAAGAGATGAGACAAATGGAGGAAAGACTCCAAAGGCTAAAATCGGCCTATGATAGACCCCAAAAAGGAAGAAGATATCATCAAAGGCACGAATCAAGAAGTTATCTTTACTATGGTAGCCAAGAAGAAGAGGACGAACGAAGAATGCATCATTTTGATGATAGGCACCAACATGTGGCAAAGCCTTGTATTTTGGTTGATGATGGTGCTTTAGTCCTTGTATATGGGTTGAGGTACCCCTGAAGTACCTCTTTTATTTTATTATATTCTTTGCTGATCAAAAAAAAAATGTGGCAAAGCCTTCTTTACCATTTGTAAAAATACCTAGTTTTAGTGGGAAAGGTGATCCCAATTAGGGTTTACTTTTTTTTATCTATTTTTTAACTATATACGGATAATTTATGGTGGAAAATATCATTTTTAAACATTTGAATAATTCCATATACATATTTATTTATTTTTATTTTAATAGAATGTAACGAGAGTAACGGGCTAATATTCTGGCAATAAAAAACTGGTTAAATTGATATATTAAACAGACATATTAGAATGAAAAGTTAAGTACCATGTGAAGTTGATAACATTTATTCCTTGTCTAAAATAAAATAAATAAATAAAACTAAACAGAGCCAAAGAGATGAAAATAAAACCAACCTTATGTTTCACTGCACCAGCCTAACAATTGTTTTCTTTCATCTGTTGGCTCACTTTCTGTCCAATTCCTCCACTTGTTCTCAAATGTGTATATATATATATATATATATATATATATATATATATATATATATATATATTTAAGTAACTACTTAAACTAATGGGTCAATTCCTAAACCCTTGCTTAAGGCAAGGAAGAACCAGGTTTGCATTCAACTACCAGAAATAAACTAGTCATAAATATGATATCCAAGAATTTATAGAGTTGTTAGTGGGACAGATTATTACAGTTAACCTTGGCTACAGGGTTGGGTATTATTATAAAGGTTGTGTCATAGTCATTCTTTTTCACTTGTAGCCCCATTTATTGCACTTGTCTTTTGCTTTCTTTTCCACTCTCACTGGAAATGCTCTTTTTCTCCTATACTCTTTGTTGTTGCTTATCTAGTTGTCATTGTATTTGCGGGTTTTTCTCATCTTGTCCTGCAAGTAACTAGGGTTTTCCGTTTTCTCTCTGAACTCTCACATCCAATAGTGAATTCCCAAGACTTCTATCCCGGTGCTTGTAGACTTCTTTTTCACTGGCATTATTAAAGAATAGATCTTGAAAGACCCTTCTGCAAGAGAGAAAAACAAAGGTATTCATCTAAATTACAATATCGTTTGTTCAATTAAACCTAGCTAGCTGTACAAGGTATAGTTTTTCCAATTATATGTTCCTTTTTCTTCTTTCTGATTGGTGTTTGCCTAATAAATTTACGTTCTAAGGCTTGATCCAGGTATTGGTTTTTGGAAATTTTTGAAAGGAATGAAATTCTGGGTGTGCATGATATCCTACTGAAAGAGTTGAAAATTGAGAAAACTTCCACACGTCATATCCACCAATAAGCTGAAAAGATTCCTGGTAGGTGTACCTTTCTTTTAGCCTCTCCAACTGAAAAACACAGAAGGCTAGACCTAAGGAGAGACGAGGAGAGACAGGGAGAGAAATTCAGGGAAGAAATTTATTAGTCTGAGATGAGGAAATCAAAGACACCACAATTAATAATACTGTCGTCTCACATGTAGAAATAAGGGTTCTGGGTAGTGTAGTCAGAAAATCTATAAATAGGGCCTCCTCTTTTCGTTTTTTCCAATCCACTAATTCAATAGTGGACTTTGATTCAACATAAAGACGGCTTCGGGCTAAAAAGTAAGAGAAGATAGAACAGTAGCAGAAAATGTTATTACCAAAAAAGGAAGTACCGGGATGTGCTTTAGGCAAGTAAAGTCTCCCTAACCCTAGTTTTTTACATGTTCAAGGAAGTCTAGAGATTAAACTTTGATTCTATACCATCACTTTCCAACTAATTAAGCCCGTGTTAGCTATTTGATTATTTTCAAAAAATGGATATTTAAGTCTGTTGCTAATTTTCTTTATATAACATATATACCTTTATTTTCTCCTATTCATGAGATGCATAATCACAGGATACTTTCTTTCTTTTACAGTATATATTCAAAATGTAATCAATTATTTTGTGCTGTATTTTGATTTTTCATGTTAGCTTAAACGTTTTTTACTAATGAGTTAGAGTACTTTTGTACTTACTCTCTTTAATGAAGTTTCTTGTTTCTGATATAAGAAAGACTACAATAATCAATCATAATTAAGTTTACTGCAAATTTGAGATTTTGTATATTTTCTTTAATCGGAAATATAATAAATATAAATGGAAGTATATGAAAAAAAAGATACTTATAAGTTGATTCCAAATCTGAGACTTTGTATATAATTAAATTGTTATTTGTTTTTGCAATATTTGGTAATTGCAGTGAAGATCATGGCCTCTTCTAGTTACTCTAACTCTCCCTGTGCTGCCTGCAAGTTTTTGAGAAGGAAATGCATGCCAGATTGCATTTTTGCTCCATATTTCCCACCAGAAGAGCCTCAAAAGTTTGCCAATGTTCACAAGATATTTGGTGCCAGCAACGTGAGTAAACTCCTGAATGAAGTCCAACCCCATCAAAGGGAGGATGCAGTGAATTCTCTGGCCTATGAAGCTGAAGCACGGATAAAAGATCCAGTTTATGGTTGTGTTGGAGCAATTTCAGTACTCCAAAGACAAGTAATTAGGCTCCAAAAGGAACTTGATGCCACAAACGCTGATTTGATCCGCTATACCTGCAATGAAATTCCCACTCAAGATGGGAGAAGAATGGGTGAAGGGGGAGGTTCCTCTCTAGGTCAATCTCCTGGTTATTACTACCCTTCTCCTTGGAACAATGATCCACTTGGGGATGGTTATCACAGAGGTGACAATAATATGTGATTTTCAACCTACTTATAGTATAAAATTCCTATTAGTTAACGAGTTCTATCCCTCTAGGGTTTCTTATATTGTATAGTATTTATTAAGATGAAGGGGTGGTATATAGTCATAGCCTGGTTCTAAGGGGCGCATATCAATAAAATATTCTATGTTATTGTAAGGGTGCCGTTGATATTTCATAAAATGTGTCTCTTGTTATAAATGTAACTGAAACTACTACTTCTCTGCAGTTTCATAAGTCAAAATTTCGGTTCATAATAAAACTCAATTTCTGCTGATATCGTAGAAAGGAAGCCATTTTTTTACAGTTCTTTTTCAATTCATACAAACTTAATCTGACCTTGCAATTTTAGTAATTGACTTTGCAGGTGTCACTAAAAAATAATATATATATATACATATATATATATATATGTTTTATAATATTTTGCCCTACGTTTTATATTATCTAACTATAAGATATTCTTTTGTTGTTGATAAAAAAATGTGACAAATAAGTCATTCTTAGAAACATTCAGGCAATCGCCATAGAAATAGTACTACAAAACTTAATGCTGGATAAAAATATATAAAGTTTCTTAACATCGAAACGGAAAAAAATGATAAGAATGTTTTACTATTTCGGAATCATGTTACTACACATACTAATTATGTATATTCTCAGCTTTGAGACCACTAAATTCCCACTATATTTTACCTTTTCTCTTGATAAGAAACCTAACTAATAAATATACCCGAAATGGCCCCCACGTAGCAATTCAAACCGACTATCATAATAAATTGTGAGAATTTGGTGGTTAAAAGGAATCATATTGGTCTTTTTTTCTTAGCCATTAGAAAAATTATTTTTATTCCAACGTTAATATGAAACTAGGTAGTATGATAAATCAATATTTAAATTTTACGAAAAAAAGTTATATCTGGAATTTGTATCCAAATAGCATCTCGGAAAAGAAAATAAAAATAGGGTGAAAAAAAAAGTAATTAGTTTAATCTTCCAAGAATGAAAACATATAGCACTAGTTGGAACCTACCTTGTCGAGCATGTATGAACTCCCTCTTCCTATGTACTACTCACTTAGATATTACTACATATAAAATTTGTAGTTGCATGAGAAGTGGAGAACGCCATAATCTGAAAATGGCCTTCCCAAATACCCAGCTTCACTAAAATGTAATGGGTTACCTATGATGTTCAATTATCTATTTATAAGGTGTGTGTATATATAGCCTAATAATGGCATCCCATGCAAATCGGCATAAAGAGAAGACAGATTACCTCTTATCCCGGTGTGCTTCACTTTTTTCATCATAACTTAAAAGCCTTATTAATGAGAAGAAATGGAAGAGGGATATGACACATTTTGTTCAAAGTGTGCAAGATATTAAGTCTCAAAATTCTTTACTGCTACTTTCCCTGCTAATATTGTATAAGTTGGTCAAAGGATATGACATTTTGTATGTGCATTTTGATTCTTTGGTTTGCTTCCCAAAATTATGAAAAAAGAGAATATATTATTTGTGATGTTTCCGTGATTGCATTTCCATGTCCTCTCTTCATTACAACATTATCATTGTGATGAGTATCAAGTATAAGTGGTACTGGTACTGGTGCCTAGGGATGGAGGATTCACACGAAAGAGATTGTTCTGTTCAACGGCATGTGATAAGGGTACATTCAACCTTTTTAGACAAGTAGTGTGCATGGTGCGGATATAACGGGGCATTTTCTTCGCCCCCTTCTCTCACGCTCAGCCATGTGAATATTATACTTATTGCTCATTCCTCTCCTTTCATCCCTAACCCTTTTCATTAATCTGCTACATATCTCACATAACACAGTTATTTCAACCATTCTTCTGCTTTTATATTTCTCCATCACTTTAAAACCTCATTTCGGTTTAGTAACCTTCAATTCATAGGTAGCACAAACTAAACAATTTACATTTATTCACTAACATTACCTTTTTTTTGAAAATTTGTTATGTTAGACATCACTTCACTAACATTAATTTCAACAAATATATATCTGGATTATGTTCTATGATGCCAATGTAATGTGATAAGCATAATCTTATCATTTAAGAATTGAGGTTAGTAATAATTTATAAGTTTTAATCTATCAAGATGTATTTTCTAGACAAAAAAATGGTAACAAAATTATCAAATTTTAAATTAGATGATATTTTAGATGTAACAAGCATAGGAATCAAGATAGTATACCTTATAAGGTAATTTTTTTTAAAAGAGAACATTTTATAGAATGATTCCTTAATGTGTCAGCAAATTTCATATCAGTAACATTCAATAAAAACAAAACAAGAAACAAAGATACAGATTCACTTTCATTGTTGCTTTTACCGTATCTTTATTATTAACCTTTGCGATTTACTTTGTGGCTAACAAATTTTTATTAATGACTTGCCAACCTTGAGTGGTAAACATTAAGTTGTCCGTACATATATTACTTATACGATGATTTAATCAAAAGAAGGGCATTGGTACTGAAATGGAAGAACATAATATAAGTGTAAATCCCTTACATTATTATATGTTGAATTTGTTATATTTCACGAGTAATAAAACTGACTTCGTTTAATAACATTTCATCAAAACATAATACAGACCAATAATAAAAAAAAACTACTATCATTCAATAATAAATAATTAAGTTTAATTATTTATATAATATTTATTCTAAACATATTCTAATTTTTTTAATACAAATAAAATAAGTCAGTTAATTTTTTTTATAATAAGTCAGTTAATTTTTTCATGTTAGGTATCATTATGCAACTTGACATCTAAGTTAGGCTGACATTATCGACAATCATCTGCCATCACATAAAAAAAATATTATTAAAAAAAGAAAAAAGAACAAAAATACAAAAAATATGAGGGACTAAACCAAAACTCATTTGTTAACAAAAACGATACATAGGTAAACTATAAATATTCATAAAGAATTCTAAGAACAAACTAGATGAAAATCTATTATACCGATGAAATGATTCTCTATGAATAAATCTTAAATTAGTCTTACACACATTCCCTTCACGAAAAATATGAGTAACCCTAAACCTAATTTTCTCAAAGTAATTAAGGCAAGTAGTCTATTGATTACGAAGCATCCACAAAACATTAGTCTCAGTAGTAAACGCAACACAAACCAAGGCAGAATCACATTCAAGTCATACATTAATAAGTCACATCTTTTGAGTTTCATCTATAACATGTATAACTCCATAAAACTCAACAATCATAGTAGTCTGGACTTCGAGAAATGCAGAGAAAGCACCAATAAACTCCCTCATACTCCCACGGAAAATACCTCCACAAGTAGCATGACCAGGATATATCCCCTAGCAGCCCCGTCAGTGTTAATTTTAATCCAGCCTGGTGAAGGGAACTCCTATCTAACAAGAAGAGACAAAGAACTTTAATAGTGTGAGTATTAATACCAAAATACCTAATCACATTGAAATCTAACATATCATTCTTCATTGAAGCTTTAGACGAATTTCCCACTAGACAAGTTAAATCTTTAATTACTGAAATATCCCTAGAAACATCAATCTTATCCCGAAATCTAGCATAATTCCTCATACGCCATGTCATCAAAATAGAAAAGGTTATCACATCAAGCTTAATCAATTTAACCAAAGGACTACCATCACTGTTAATAAAGAAAGAAGACCATCTTTATTAGAGAAATAAGAAGTAAGAAAAATCTGTTGAACTCAACTCCAAATATGCAAAGCATTACAACATTTAAAAAATAAATGTTGAATAGATTTCTCGTGCTTTTTCACAAAGCGTACATATATAACATATATGCAAATCTTTATTCTTAATATGATGATACGTAGTTTCCAAACCATCAAGAGAGGAAAAATGATTTTGTAGGACCAACGTATCATTATCGGGGAGTAGTGCTTTAACATCCCTAAGTAATTTAGCCTTTTGAGGAGAGGTATGACACGACGGATATGGTACAACAACAGTAGGAAAGACCCCCACATGATGACGATCAATAGGAGTCTTAACTAGTGTTTTAGCATCGCCAAGTGATTTAGCCTTCCGATGAGAGGTATAATGCAACGGAGATGGTACAACCACAGCAGCAGACCTCTACATGATGACCATCAATAGAAGTCGTAACTGAATCTACTACAAGTTGTGACTCTGAGCCCTTGGCTTGCATAACAACTGGTGAATTCCTTACCATCCTCGATTCTGAAACCCTAAATGTATTAGAAGTGGTACTGAACAACTCTTGCCTGGGTGAGGACCTATCATGATCCAAGGCATCCTCGAAAGGAGGCATATATGAAAAATCATCCTCTCCCCATCTGTTTTATCATAAGCAAGGTGAACTAAGAGTGGCCATGCATTAGTCCCGCCAGGAGCATCAGTTGTCAAATTACCAATAGGGCCTTCCACGAGCTTCGGCTGCGAATCTTTCTTCCAATACTCTTTATGTTGTTTAGGAACCGCAATATGTTGAGGTCCAGGAACATGACCCTGATCATGAATCACGCGACACTGAGCAAGCTCATGCCCAATCATCTTACAGTGAGAGCAAAATATAGGGAGTCATTCATATTCCACGTCAGCTACAAAAGCAAAGTGTGAACGTTCAACCATGAGGTGATTGGGAAGAGGGGACAACATATCAATATCCATCAACACTCTAGCAAACAAACCCCTTTTCTTTCTCATGGTATGATTATTCAAAGACAAAAGAGTATTGATGCCTATGATCATCCATAAAACAAGCCCATGGGATGAGGAAACCTGTAGAGCCCTCTTTCATTCTCAAAGGTTAACAAGTTGTCAACCAGCCCACCCGAACCGCCACCGTCCCACTAGTCGCACCACCGTCGTGCACCTGCTGCACCAGAGCAGGCACAAAAGGTGACAACTTATATTGTGTGCAATGCGTTGACACCACCACCAACAACACCCACACACATTTCTTTATAAAAATCTTGACTTTACCATAAGTTAGATATGGCTACATGAAAAAGGAGACATTTTTTTTGTATGCAATGCCATGACATCCCCGCCAACAGCACCCACACACGTTTCTTGATAAAAATCTTGACTTTACCACAAATGTTGATAAAAATCGTGACTTTACCACAAATTTTGATAAAAATCTTGACTTTACCACAAATTTTGATAAAAATCTCGACTTTACCACAAATTAGAACTGGCTACATAAAAAGGTGGCAACTTTAGAATTTCCAAGAAGAAATTTAAGGAAATAATACACCTTGAATGTAGACGTAGAGAGTCGTCGCGTCACCACCAGCGTCTCGGCAGACTGCTGCATCGCCACTGACCAGCACCCACAACCCTTACGTCACAACCGTCCACCACCAAGCTGGAGAATGAACGACCACCCACAAAAACTCTAGCCACACCAAAAACCCTTCCAGGGTAGAGAGAACAAAGCTTAAGCAAAATGTACTCTTACTTCAAATTTAACATTTGTTAGGATTGATCATAAAAATTAACTTCTCTTTCTCTTAGCATTAGACTAGAGAGAATGCAAAGTAATTCAAAAATGAACTTCATTCCTCTTACATGTGAGAGTTTATTTCGAGTTTATTTCGATATGTCTAATTCTTTCAGGTTTCTTAAAAGTTAAAATCTAGAATAGTTTAAATACATATTTCTTTTTTCTTTTATAAGTACTAGAAACTCAACAAAATTATAACAAAACTCCAACATAAAAAAAAAATATATCTACAATCATGTTTGTGAAAATTTGTTTAAAATAAATTTAACTAAACTTGTTGCTAATAATATATCCATTTTTAAAGCTTATATTATATACTTCGGCAGGTATGTTTCATAATCTTTCCTTTCTTAAAAAACTACAGTATGATCCCCTGATACAGAGGGGAGAGTTTTTAGGCTTTGCTCAATTATTTGAGATGAGATAAATGTGAGGGTTTGGTAAATGCTTAAAACAAATTAAGCAAGATGCATACACTTTTTGCTATTGTTTTAAATAAGAAAAGGGAAAATGATTGACGTCAACTTTTACTGTGAATTAAAGAGAAAGCGGTAAATGCATACTCAAAACCTTTTAGTTTTGCACATGTCTCAAAACTGCATTGATTTAAATTAGGGAACAAGAAGAGAAAGTTAAGCTTTATGCATCGCCTTTGAAGAATTATACTTGTCCTTTCCCTTCAACAACTTGATCTCCCTTGACCCAACGGAACTATCATCACAATGTGCTCCTGTCTCATTTACATTAGAAAAATTATCTGTTTTCAGATTTAATTTAACTCTTAAAAAATAGATTAAGAGAGAAATATGTGTATAAATAATTCTTAATTTCTATTTATAATTTATATGAAACTTTTGTTTTTGTTATTTTTTTTATCTTATTTAAACTTAACTAAATCTTATAAAACTTATTTATAAAAAATGAAGTTTGCGCATTGAGAAATTATATATTTATGAACGATCTTGTTCTACATAACTCTAATATTGTATTAAGAAGTAAACTTTAAATTTAACTTAATCTTATAAAATTAATTTTAAGATAAAACTTATACTCATTTATATAGATAAAATTTCTTTATTTATATGAGAAGTCAAATTTCTTCATCTAATTAATATAAGACGTCAAACATTTTCATCTTTAATGTTCATTATGTTCTCAACTATTAAAATGAGATTTTAGAGGAAGAATCATTTCACACCTCGTATCTCGTGATCCTCTCATGTTCTAGAAATTGTATGGGTTGTTAGGATCTGTTTCCTCTTTGTCCACACTGTAAATTAAAGTGTGTATTAAGTAGAATTGGTGGTAGAGATAGAGGGGGAGAGAAATTAGGTGAAGAGTTGGGAGAGAGAGGGAGTAGAGAACTAAAGAATAGGCAACATATTGACATGGAAAAGATACCAAATGTTTCCCTTTGTCATGCAAAACTGAGCACGCGTACTGATCAACATTTCCATAATAGGTTATTTTAGTACGTGTATGATTAAGCTTGCTTCGGGGAAATTGTTTTCTTATCACCTTCTTAAAAGCAAATTATTCTTTCTTTTCAATTAATTCCAACGATTCAATAATTTCTAATACTGCACATATTTTATACTAAATTCTAATTAAATTGACAATTTTAAATCTTTTGCTAGATATGTCCCGTTGAATATTACTCTCACATAATTGAGTTTATGAGTATGAAATGTACTTAAGGCTTTTATTTCAAAATTTACATGATGTTGGACAAAAATATTGTAATTGTAAATCAATAATGAGATTTGAAAACTGAGTTATGTTATATTATAGTTGCGAATCACAGAAAATCCAAGGGATTGTTCATTGGGCGACAAAATGTGTGGAAATGATGCTCATTCACTCTGAAAACTAATGGGTCACCCTTAACCGCCCAAGATCGCTTCTATCCCAAAAGTTATATCACAATACTTGGTCACTTTAGTTTGATTGATTGATGAGACAAATGACATGCCCAAAATTAAAGCCCAATGAACTCACGCACATGCCAGGTGAGCAAAAAAGTCTTTATTCCTGGCTCATTGATTCAATTCCAATAAATTCATTTTGTACTTTTGAGAGCAGGAAATTTGTTCTTCCTAAAACTATGATTACCATTACATCTACCTTGCTCATGTATACAATTTTTATATGCCTTCTTATTTGGGATGGATTTTTTATATTTAGAATGATTCCGAGAGAATTTCAATGAAAACTGAGAAATTTTCATTTAATGGAAAGATTATAATACGGAAACAACACGAATGAATACGGAAATGGGAATGAGAAGGAAGCAAAAATTAGAGAAAAATTCAATATTATATATATGTAAAACATAATTATTTATTTTTAAGAAGAAATGTTCGGATAATAAAGACATAAATATTTTGTTTGAAAGACAATACAATATTATCAAACTTTTTTACACGTATAATAAATATTGTTGTGTTCAAACGATACACGTATAATTTTAAACTAATATTGTATTTCTAAAAAATATTAATATTGGTTTTCTTAGTTTACTAAGAATATTTATATAGTAGAATATTTATAAAGGCTTATGTTAAATAAGTGATTTCTTTATAACTCTTGATTTGGATGCACAAAATATCCACTACATTCGTATCTAGAAGAGATTTGCTAAAGTTGCAAGTTAAAGTCGACATAAAATGATACCTTTGTCACCAACCTCTTGACACAAACAACTTCCCAGTTCATGCAACTGTTTGCCTTTATGATGTAGACTTTTATCATGAATTGGTGCAAAAGACTATCAAAGGAAGATAAACATTATTAGTTATCAAGGACGATAAGGATTGTTAGTTATTAAGGACGTTGTGTAAAGAAAAAATGTATTAAATATAAATAAGTATATTCAAGCTCCACAAACAAAGAAAAGTCATCAAAAAAATTGAAGTTGATAAATGGATATAGACGATCTCTCAATGCCTATCTTCTTCTAGCGCCTATATAAATCCTACCATCAAGAAGTAGAAAGCCAGAGCATGCCGCTAAGATAAAAAAGCATCCCTCAAAGCTTCAAAAGAATGATCAAAGCATAGATGTTGCTATTCTTATGGATAAAAAATAGATTATATTGTTCATTCAAGCACCAAAAAGAGAGAGTGCTTGCCCTTTCTAAACGTCAAAAGAAATAATCCCTTCCTAAAGTGAAAGAATATTTGAAGTAGGAGAGAAAGCTTTCATTTGTGTATTCATCGTTATACGCAATCCTCCCTTGTGATCACACCCAATGATCTATTGATCATTGAAACACCAAACCCTATGATCTTGGCCAAAAGTGGTTGTTTGGAAAATAATAATCAAGGGAGTAGCCAAAATTTGTTGTTTTGCAAATAATACTCAAGGGAGTAGCCAGGAGTATCTAGGTGCCCAAATAATACTCGTTAAGCTAGGAGTGGCATGAGAAAGAATACTTATTAAGTAAAGAGTAACTTGAGAAAGAATTCTCGTTAAGCTAGGTGTGGCTTGGGAAAGAATAGTCCTTGAGCCAAGAGTGGCTTAGGAAATAATACTTGTTAAGCCAAGAATGACTTAGACAAGAATACTCAAAGGGTTAGCCAGGAGTAACTTGGACAAGAATACTCAAGGGGTTAGTCAGAAATGGCTACGAGCTCAAAGAATGCTCTAGCGTACTTTACAACATTAGTCTACCTAGTTGAACTACACTTGTTGGTCAAAAACTGGATGTAGTTTTTTGTGATAGATGAACCAATATAAATTGTTCTATGTATTCTCTCTCTCTCTCTCTCCCTTATCTCCTTTATAATGCATGTACTAACCCAAGAAGGAGAGTTAGTGATACAACCCACCTCGACAAACAAATGACTAAGGAAACAACAAACACTTCACAATTAAGTCAGTCATCTCAGCATCCAAGGCAAGGCCCCACCAAACTTCAGAAGGACCTCAGCAGAAGAAGAACTGGGCATAGGCCAGAGCATCAAATGTTATTTCTTCTGGTCTTTTTAAAAGACAAGTTTATATAAATAAATTAGGCTCACCTTGGGGGTCCAAATAGAAGAATAATCTAGAGTAGGGTGTGCTTAGTAATTTGAGTAGGGTGTGCTTAGTAAATTGGGTTTGTGTCAAGCCCACCTTTCATGACATGTGCACCTAGGTTTATGGTTTCTTTGACCTACCTTCTAGAAGGTTTCTCACAAATGACACCCCTACCCCTCTCACTCTTGCTTCCCAAGTCACTCTCTCCTATATAAAGGGTGTCTTGCCTCATGTATTTTTACAATGGAAATTGAATAAAAAAGAAACTCTGCTAGGGTGATTAGTGAGCTTTGTCTCCTAAAGTTCTTGGGTCTTATCTTGAGTGTAGTGCACCTCAAGTGACGGCTCCTCACCACTCATCTTGGAACCATTCACCATTCCAAATGGCGTGATTCTTTGCTCCATTTTCCAGAAGCTTTCTTCATCTCTTCATCTTTTTTCCTTTCTTATTTGCGCCATTTCCATTCCTTTTTATGTCCTTGGGTTCTTCCATCTTGTTTCTTTCCATTATATATTTTTATTTCCGCACCTCATCTTCTTTGGGTTTCTCACCATAATTGTTAATTCAAAAAATCCTAAACAAAGTGCAACGCATAAATGTGCAATCCTAAAATCAAGTCACATAAGTTAGTGTAAGAATATATAATAAAAATGTTTTATCAAAGAGTTTATAAAACTAAGTATTTATTTTGTATCTATATTGATTGGTCATATGCAACAATTATGATTTGATTAGTTTTTTATGTAAAAAAAAATAAATTAATCAATTGATTTAGATTAGTTGAAAAATCTACATCTGATGTAACTATTTAGACTAAAATAACTGAGGATAAAATAAGCTTTTAAATATGTCCATCTTACTATTTTGTGAGATTATGAAGATACACGTTATGTTTTTTATAAGATCAAACCTGTTGAAAAAATGTTTATGAAAATATATATTTCTAAGTCTATCTTTTTCAACAAATCAGTTTAAGTAAAATTTGCTTGAGGTGTAATTTATCAGACTTGAGAAGCACAATCTAATCGTTAGTCAGATATATAAAAAAACTTCAGTGGAGTTAACTACAAATGAAAGAGTAATAGTCTGATTGCTTCATAAACTCAAACATTGTTTGAACAACTTTAATTAAACGATATTTACGAAAAGTTTTTAAATTTAATTAAATCGCAATTCAACCCTATCCTTTTACTATTTTCTATTTTTTAAAATTAGTATTAGAACTAGTCTCTAAATGGTTGACACCTCACAACAACTAGAGGAAATGATTCAACACAGTAAGGTAAAAAACAATAGATTATAGATGAAAGGATATCATCCACTAAAAATAAAGAAAATCAGGACGCGTAATGTAAACTTGTTCAAAAGGATAAAGAAGATACATTTTAATGACAATTAGATATGAAGAAACATCAAACAGGATACAACAGGTGAAAGCCATCCTTCTATCATGGATAATGATCGTAAATCTAAAGGAAACCAAGGATCTTAAAGATTCTTAGGAAATGAATTATCTCATGATACACATATTGAACTAAAAGAACATGAAGATTAGCAAGGTAACCTTCCATGGAACAAGTAAAACTAATATTTCATTTATTACTTTGATATTTCTTCTTAAGAATTATGTTTTCCTATGAAACTTAAGCACGTTGTTTACCTTATGGTTAGTTTAGTTTATTATCATGATCAATCTACTCAAAGGAAGAAAAGACTCCATTCTTCTTGTTTTGAAGAAGAACCTATAAGAGAGTGTGATGATGAAGATAAGATCAAATTTCTCTTCAAATAGAATGTTCATGTTATCTTAGTTTGAACCTTGTACGGGTCGGACGTGCTCGGGTCTTCAATCCAAGCACTTAAGTGTAGTAGCTCGGCTAGACATGTCCATGTCAGAAATACCTAGCTCGGCCTGGGGCAAGTATGAGCCCAATAACATGTCATGAGGTCAGCGCATATAATTACCAGTCCATATTGAAAAGATAGTTAAAAGCAAAACACATGGTGAATAATTGAAGTAGTTAAGCGTATATATATTTTCGATGTAAATAAAATTCGTTAGGAATAATATTGCATTGTACCCGAAAACTAAAGGTGCACACATTAACGAAATATTCTTGTTGTTGAGATTATATTCTTGTTGCTGAAATTATATTCTTGTTGTTGAAATCATATTTTGGTTGATGAAATTGTTGAAAGAACGTTTATAAAAAGGGTTTAAGACCCTGAGTAAAGGTATGTTTTTCTGAGGACTCTACACTTATACAGATGTTATTCAGATAATCGTAGTTTGAATGCTCTCACTGACTTGATCGTCGGAGTGCGATCAATAGGTGGGACCCCTTTCATCACAAAGCACTAGCATCTCGGTTCAATAATACCAAGCAAAGTCGCTTCAAATCGGAGCCTACCTCCAAGTCCGATTGTTCTTGCCGGTTGACCTGCTCGCCGGTTGACCTGCTCGCCGGTTGACTCTAATGACAAGCTCTAGCTCCGTCCGTCTCTTCTAGAATTTGTACTGCGTCTTGTTGCACTGAAATGTTGCTCCGTTGAAACAGATGAGGCTCTACCTATTGATTGCACTCCGACGATCAAGTCAGTATAGGGCTTATAAGAAACAAGAAGTAGTAAGTTTCAATCTTAGAAACAACATACCTTAACCTGGGGTCTCAAGCCCCCTTTTATAACTTATCTCTTGTAACAACTTTCTATCACGAGAATATAATCTCAATTGAAAGCATACTCAACAGGAAAATATTATGCTCAAGGGCACACCCTCACAGTGTTGTAGCAAAATGGAAACTTTCCTTCATGTAGTGCATAAAATAATAACATAATAACCACCAGGGTACCAACTCATGTACCAGCATTAGGGGTCCAATCTATTTACGTAGCTATCCTCAGCGTGGCGTTACACTCCTCTCTTAAATACATGCAACCTAACCTTTATGTGCCCTGACACACAAGGGCTTAGGTTTAAAAGAAAATATTTACTTAAGCTAGACCCCCTACGCACTAAGCACACCCTAGGTCCAAAACTACCCTTCGCTAGCCGCCTAGGCCTCATGCACAAAGGGTTATACGAAAAAGGAACTAACACAAACATCTAGGTCCTAATCACATGGCCCACCAACTTGGCCCAAGAGCCGAGCTGACCTGCCTATGGCAAGTGTTGAGGTTCGACCATCGAGTGCTGAGCTCTGAGCACTCTGGTCCAGTACACAAGCCCCCGGGCTCGAGCTGAGCTTGCTTCAGCGAAAAGGCTACTTGCTCGCCCTTGGTGGCTTAAGTGTCTTATGGGTAGTGGCGTGTGTGGCGCGATGCACGAAGCGTTTTTGAGAGGACATCTCACCATACTCCATCTTGAGCGTACACGTGGCCCTCATCAATGGCTGCAAAGCATTATCGCTTACCCTTTCCAACATCTAAACCTTTCAACACTTCACATTGTTTCATTTCTCCCCTACGAAGCCCTCACGCCTCTTCTCTAACTCTTTGCACCTTCTTCCTTAACCTGGGAAATCTCCTCGCCTCCCCTCGCCTTTTGAATCAAGGTACCTCCTTCAACTCATGACTATGTACTCACATCACCTGATGGTTTTATTATGATCATATTACCCGTTCTGGGACTGCTCTGTATTCATTTTGTTTGACAATATTGATTGTTATCTCTGTTTAGCATCGTCATTTTTCTTGAATATGAAATGCGTGTTGCCTTCATTGCCTGAATGTGTGTTTGTATTTTCTTGTTTATTTTTGTTTTAGATACTCTGTTGTGATGGATTACCGAACCATGTACCCCTGGGCTCCTGAGAAACTCTTAGAGGAAACATTCATACACACCTCCTCTAAGAAGATAGTTCTTTATATGAAAAGCGAACGTCCCAAAAAGTGTATCTTGGGTGATAGGGGTCTTAAGTTAGTGCCATGCAGGGAGTACGAACCCGTTTGTTGCGACGAGTTCTCGGACCCTGATGGTCCTTTTTGTTATTTCTACACCACTGTCTTTAAGAAAGTTCTCTTTCGTTTACCCTTGTACAATTTTTGAAAAAAAGCTTCTTACTAAAATCAACGTCACCCTAACCCAGCCACATCCAAATAACGGGACGTTTGTTCGGGGTTTTTCCATCCTTTGTACCCATTTCGGCCATCTGCCATCTGTGGAGGTCTTTCTGTATTTCTTTGAGGCCAAACACTTGGGCCGCCAATTGTGGGTTTCTTTCAACGGGGTGGCTGGGAGAGCATTGCTATCGCTCTTCCAATAATCTTATAAGGGTTTCAAGGGTAAATTTTTGAAAATTCACTACAACAAGAGGGACCTAACTCTTATAGAAGGGTTCCTTTTGTACTGGACCCAAAAACCAAACTTCCAAGGTATGCCTGGAGGACATGCCATAGTGGGACCAGAAAGTGTGTCTCTTCTTCTCTAGTTTGAAGGTGGTTTTTAATACAACCTCCCTCATAAGCAAAGAGTTCTCCCAATGGGACTAAAACATATGTTGGTATCTTTTCTTCCTTTACTCTTACTGATGCTGACTTATGCATTTCTTTGCTGAACTTCCCTTGTTTTTCTTGCAGACAACATGTTGGGTAAGATCAATAAGAAAGACTTGGCAGCTAGAGCCAAGAAGATGAAGGCAGCTGCCCAAGCTCTCCTTGCCGAAGACCTGAAGCTCAAGGCTGTTGTTGAGGTTGCTCCTACTGACAAAGAGAAGACCTATTATGGGTCGGTCTTCAAAAAGATACGAAAGGCCACCACTGAACCCTCCGAACACTCCGTCTCAGATGGGTGTGCACCTTCACCCCAGGCTCCTCCACCAAGCCCACCTCCTCCTCACGACATGGTGGTGGTGTAGGACAAGCTCTCTAGAGGGAGGACTGTGGGATCCTAACTTGGATGCCCCTTCCTTCCTCGAGAAGATCCTACTGCCCACCAAGGCCAAGGAAAAGTTGGAGAGCCTAGAGGAAGATCACTTGGTGGAGCAGGCTGTGAGGCAACTGGGGAAGGCCTTAACTGCAAACTGCTTAGCCATTTCCAAGCTGAAAGGGTGGAAAGATCAGCCAAGGAGGAATCCCACAAGGTCGCCGAACTCTCGCAGCAAGTTGGGGGTCTCAAGCAAGAAATGACCAAACTTCACAAAGAGCTTCAGCGATCTCAAAAAGAAGCTAAGGCTCTTCTGATTGAAAAGTCCATGGAGGCCTTAAAATTATCCAACAAGAACATGGAGCTTCAAGCTGAGATGGAGAGGTTTAAGGAAGAGCTGGCCAAGAAGGATGAGGAGCTAGAATCTTGATATCTTCTATGGCCAGTTGTTTTTAAAGCTATGTTTTTTCCATGTTTGTCCTCATTTTCTAGAACAAACAATCTGTTCATTTCCAATTCATGTTCCCTTAGCTTACCAAACAAGAAAGCTGTTGTCATGGATGTTAGATTCTTTATTTAGAAATGGCAGTAACCTTTGGCTGCCAAGACCTGCCAAGACACTTTAAAATCTTTAAGTTCAGCTCCTCTTTGTCAAAACTTTTTCCAAGACTCATTAGGTGATTCACAATGTGAGAAAAACATTTCTGCACATCAGAAATTGTTTCCCCTTTCTGCATCTTGAACAATTCATATTCTTGGATGAGAGCATGCTTTCCTGCCCTTTTCACATCATTGGTTCCCACAAGTGTGACCTCAAGAATATAGTATGTACGAAGAAGATAGAAAGAAGGTGTTTTTTTCATTCTCTTGTGTGTATTTACCTCACTTCATGTATAGAAATATTTACAAGTGTAGGGAGACTTTCTCTCTCCAAATTAGAAGCTAATTAGGTAGGTATCCACTAATCATATTATTAAATTAATTACATATAATTGTTTACAATATTGTATAATATCGTACAATATTGCATACAATAATTGTGTATAATTTGATAATTATTATTTCCTTAATACTCCTCCTCAAGTTGGTAGGGGAAGATCGTGAACCCCTAACTTGTGTCGTAGCGTCAAAAAGTGTTCCTTCTTCAGTGCCTTCGTAGAAATATCTGGTCGCAATTCCTTTAGAGAAGCATACTTCTTCTTGCTTCTTATATTTATACTCTTTTCAAAAAGCATTATCAACTGAAATTATGTCCGGGGCATGGATTTCATATCTGTAGTACTGTGTTTGAGTCCTACATGGAAGACGTGGGAGGAGTTCGTTTCCAATATTCATTACAACTTTTATGCTTGATTTAGATGGACACCGGTTGTAATCCAGAGGCTGACTTCTACTATTAATAGATTTTGACAAGTTATAATAGTCAGAATTTGGCGTACTTCCTTTAGGCCAAGCCTTGAATCCATTTCTAAAAATTTCTCTATAATCTCTTGTGTCAAAAACGATACACCTTCACATTAATACCATATTTCCTATAACGAACTCTGAACACTTTTCCCTCCTCTTCGTTGTTATCCTTGATTTTTTTTCCACTATTTTATCGCTTTTTTCAAATTTTTAGGACTCATATGCACTTGAAATTGTGATATACATCCTTTTGTTTCATTCTTTTTTTGAACAGATTGACATTTTGTAACTAATCCCGCAAAAGATAATTACAAAAAAATCATTAAAAAATATTGCATATAAATTATAAGCTAATTAGGTAGGTATCCACTAATCATGGGATTCTATCATTATTAAATCAATTGCATATAATTGCATACAATATTGCATACAATAATTGCGTATAATTTGATAATTATTATTTCCTTAATACTCACCCTCAAGTTGGTAGGGGAAAATCATGAATCCCAACTTGTGTAAAAAACTATTCCTTGCCCAGTGTATTCGCAAAAACATCTGCTCCCAATTCCTTTAGGAAAGCATACTTCTTCTTACTTCTTATATTTATACCTGTTCTCGAACTAGGTTGGGGACTAGGAGAACTATTGTCTTCGGATGTCACTCGGTCGGTCGTATCTTACTTACTCCTTCGGTCTTCCTCGCTGAATGACTCCTCAGGCGGGTGGGGTACCTGCAGATGGCACTCCAACGCTCAAGTCAGTGGGGTATCGTATTCGGCTGGTTAGAATACTGTAGATAATGACGTACATTCTTCCTTGGAATGCGTGATATTTATATTACCTTGATGGGCCCTCGCTGTTGGGCCGGATTAGGGGGTTGTTTAGCGATTAGGGTTGGATTAGGTCGTTTCCTAACCATAGGTTAACCTTTGCTAATTGGGTCAACCTTTGACTTGAGCACTCCATGTCGGTCGGCCACGTGCGGCACGTGGTCAACCTCGTACCTTGGAGTATGGTCTTGACACATGGGTTGACCGGGTCAATAGACCGGTCGGCCATCCTAGTACAGTTCTGAATAATGGAAAAGAAAATCTAGGAAAGTTTGATGAAAAAGCTTATCATGGAATCTTTATTGGTTATTCCTTAAATAGTCATGCATATAGGATCTACAACAAGAGGCTCATGACTGTAGAAGAATCTGTTCATCTAGTATTTGATGAAGTTGATCACAAAAGCATTCAAGTCTCAAAGAACAACACAGAAGAGGATGAGCAGAACATTAATCTGGAGAAGCTGGACTGTTGTGCAGAAAAACAACCGGTTGATTCATCGAAACAACCGATTGAAATTCTACAGTAGAGTGAGCTACCTAAAGAATGGAGAATACCAAGAGATCTGTCAGTGGAGAACATCATTGGGCAGATAAAGGAGGGTGTTTCTACACGTAGCTCTATCTCAAACTTCTGCAGGCACACTACTTTTGTCTTTCAAGTTGAACCAAAGTCTATTGAAGAAGCTCTTAAAGATGAAAAATGGGTGGAAGTTATGCATGAAGAGATGAATTAGTTTGTTAGGAATGATGTGTGGTTTCTGGTTTCCAAGACAGCTGAGATGAACATCATTGGATCTAAATGGGTTTTCAGAAACAAGCTTGATGAGGTTGGAGTAATTACGAGGAACAAGGCAAGGCTAGTTGCCAAATGATACAATCAAGAGGAAGGGATTGACTATGGAGAAACCTTTGCCCCAGTTGCAAGATTGGAAGTTGTGAGGTTGCTGCTGGCTTTTGCTTGTATGAGTGGATTCAAACTCTTTCAAATGGATGTGAAGAGTGCTTTTCTCAATGGCTTTATCAATGAAGAAGTGTATGTTGAGCAACCACCGGGTTTTGAAGATCATCAACATCCTAATCATGTTTTTAAGTTGAAAAAGGCATTGTATGGTTTTAAGCAAGCTCCAAGGCAGTGGTATGAGAGGCTTAGCAATTTCCTTTTGTCACATGGTTATGAAAGAGGAATGATTGACAAAACTCTCTTCATCAAGAAGTCAAATTCTGAAATTATCTTAGTACAAATCTATGTTAATGACATCATCTTTGGTGCTACCCAAGATAGTTTGTGTGAAGAATTTGTGGCAGCTATGCAAGGTGAGTTTGAAATGTCTATGATGGGGGAGCTTTCTTTCTTTCTTGGATTGCAGGTCAAGCAAACAAAGGATGGAATCTTTCTATGCCAATCAAAATATTGCAAAGAAATTCTCAAGAAATTTGAAATGGAAAGTTGCAAGGAAGCAAGCACACCCATGCTTTCAAGTTGTTATATGGATGCAGATGCTGCTGGAAAAGCCTCATCTCTTGGCATAGTAAGAAGCAAGCTTGTGTAGCTCTTTCTACTGCAGTGTTGTTGGAAGCTGTTGTACACAAATACTTTGGCTTAAACAGCAACTTGCAGATTTTGGATTGAAGATCAGCAAGGTTCCTTTGCTTTGTGACAACAGAAGTGCTATAAATCTCACAAAAATCATATTCAACATTCAAGAACTAAGCACATTGAGATTCGTCATCACTTCATACGAGATCATGTGAACAATGGAGACTATGATGTGAAATTCATTGAAACAAAACTGCAACTAGCTGATATATTCACAAAACCTCTACCAAAAGAAAGGTTTTTCTTCTTAAGAAATGAGTTAGGCATTCTTGACTCTCAAAATCTCTCTTAAACTGTTTTTTAATTCTATTTGTGAAGACAAATAGGGGGAGAAGTGGTTGGTTTTTGTGTTGTTTGCTCTCTATAATATGTTTCAAATTGTTAAATCTCTCCAATTTCAGAAATTGGAATTGTTTTCTGCTTCTGCTGATAGAGACAACCGATTGAATCGAGGAAACAACCGGTTGTTTGTCTGATACAGTGCTTAGTGAATTACTTTTCTAACCTGCTACCATAGATGTTGTATATTGCTTAAACTTTGTTTTGCAGGAACTGCTTCAGATTCAAACAAGTCCAACATAAGCAATCAGGGATTTGTCTTCATCAAATAGGGGGAGATTGTTGGATCAAGAGTGATCAAAGGCTTAGAAGAATCCAAATCCAAGTGTTTGATGCAAAGCTGAAGTTGCTGCTGTGTTTAGGATAGAATTTGGGTAGTTTATCTGTGTAATCCACTCTTTGTTGAATCTAAAGCTAAAGTGTTTTTAAATCTTTTAAGATTAAAGTGTTTCTCAAACTAAGTGAAAAACAACCGGTTGTTTTGTCGAAACAATCGATTGTTTTACTCTTAGGTGTTTTTGAAAAGGTTGAAAACTGTTTTGGTTGGTTAACTTGCTGTCAAACCAAAACAATCGATTGTTTCGTGCTTTCAATTGATTGTTTGTTTGAAAATCCTAACAGAATTTTGTTTTGTTAGTTGAGTGTGCTTTAAATAATTTTCAACTTTGACCAATCTTTGAAAGCTATAAATAGTTTGTTTATGTTTTATAACAAACAAGAAAAACAGATTTGTGTTTTTTCAGCTATGAGAGATTGCTTTCAAGTTTTGAACATTCACTTTTCAGCTTTGGTTTTCTCAAGAGAGAGTGGAATAGGATTACATCTGTATTGATTTCAGTTTATTCTGTAAACAAGTGTAATTCGTTCTGAATACTTTGTATTTTCTGGTGTTGTAAGCCAAGGAGTGTTGTGTGCTCTTGAGGTTGTCAAGATCAACATTCTTGGTGTGTGCTGTGCCAAAGGAAGTGTGTTTCTTGAAGAGTTCAAGGTCACTTCTTTGGTTGTTTTGTGTGTAATCTGTATTTGATTGCTTAGTTGATTGCCCAGTGGATTCTAGGGATTGGATGTAGCTCTTGGTTTAAGAGTGAACCAGTATAAATTGTTTGTGTATTTCTTTCTTCCCTTAAACTTATTTAAATTCAGTTGTTATTGATTTGTTGGTATAAACAACCAATTGTTTCGAAGAAACAACCGATTGTTTTTCTGGTGCTTTGCTGTTTTGTGCTTTATATCTTGGCTAACTGAATTTCTGATTGAGTTTCATACAAAGGATTTTATTTTAGCTTAAAAATTTTTCGAAAATCCCCCTTAAACAATTCACCCCCCTCTCGTTTAAGGTCATATACTCTAACACAATAAACATAAAAAAACATGATACAAGTTTCTTTATTAAAATAAAATTAAAAAAAAAACATAAAATACATAAAGCCTTCATTATTTTTGTATAAGTGTTGAAAGAAAAAAAAAATAGGGTCATTTTCAAAAATATTTCTGTTCACTTTTTGTTGTTCATTGCTCAAGGAAACAACTTCTCAAAGTGTTGAGATTTTTAAAAGAAGAATTAACATTATATAATTGAAAAGAAGAGTTCAAATTATTGTTGATGGTGGTGGATCCATTTCCGAGTTGATTCCTTGGAGAATTGAGTTGTGGATTGGCGGAAGCTAATGGTTGGAACGGACAAGGAGGGCTCCAATGGAGCTATGCTTTCCTTGAAGGTGCATGATAGGTAGGGAGGGTGATTGGTTGAGCCATATCAAATGGAAATGGTTTGAAACTGGCGCCTAAAATGAGCTCACAAGGCAAGCATGACAATGTGTACTTCATGTGACTCATTTAGATCTAAATCACCGACCTAGGTTAATTAGGAGTCTTCTAGAAACCCTAATTAACCTATGTTGGTTTTTAGATACCTAAATCTAACCCTAATTACAATTAAGAAAAGTACAAGTAAAATTCTTATTTTACTTTTGACAAGAAAATAAAATTCTACTCTACAATTCTACACTAGGTTTATGACATTTTTGAACATGTATAGGAAGTTTTCTCTGCCATCAATAGCAAAGTTCCAATCTTCTTGTATCTTCCTTGCCATGGACCTAGTAGTTAGGCCTGAGCTTGGCCTTCTTGCGCATCCCCTCTCTCTTGAAGAGGATTTGTCCTTAAATCACATGTTTCTGCCTCTCCATCTTCACTACCTGCAAAAGGTGTTAGATCCATAACATTGAAGGTAGTATGTACTTCATATTCCTCGGGCAGGTCAATTTGATATGCATTATTATTGATTCTTTTGAGGACTTGAAAAGGACCATCTCCCCGGGGGCTAAACTTACACTTCTTTTTATTAGGGAATCTATCCTCTCTAAGGTGAAGCCAAACCCAATCTCCCTCTTCAAGAATCATCTCTCTTTTCCCCTTATTGTTATGTTTCATGTATTTCTCTGTTCCCTTCATGATTGACCTAAGCATAGTGGAAAGAGATCTATTTACATCTTCATTTTGTCAATCTGTTTGAGGATGACAAGATGTTGAGAAATTCAACTTAGTTCCTAGCCTTTCCCAGAGGGTTCTCCAAAAATGGCCAACAAATTTTGGATCTCTATCTGACACTATGGTCTTAGGCAAACCATGTAGTCTTACCACTTTATGGCAGGGTATAAAAGGAGCCATCTTGCTAAACCTTTCCACTACCACAAAGATGGAATCAAAAACCTCTTTGTGTCCTAGGAAGTCCTAATATGAAATTCATGCTTATATCTTCCCAGTGAGCACTTGCAAAAGGTAAAGGAGGGTAGAGTCCATGAGGCATTGTCTTAGACTTAGCTTTTAAACATGAAATGCATCTTTGACAATGTCTTTGAACATCTTTTGATGCGAATCAAATAAAGAAGGCTTTTAATAATGAAGGACAAGATCATTCGCCCTCACATTTAAAGTTCTTCTTATTATTCTTTGCAAAAGATGAGGCCCAAAGCCCAAGCCCAAGCCCAAGAAGGCCAAAGCCCAAAAAGCCCAAGTTCATCTCATGAAGGGCAAGGCCAAGTATTAAATAATAAAGAATATTGTTGAAGGTGCTTAGAGGGAAACATTAGAAACCTCTATTGTTAAAGCATCTTTTAGTCTTTAGTTAGGAGTTTTAGGGGGGGTGTGTTAGTAGATAGGTGTAGGAGTAAATAAGGAGGTGCCAAAGTGAGAGAAGGGATCACACCTTCCTCATGCTTTGTTTTAGGCGCCAATTCTAGAAGCTTTTGGGAGGGAGTTTTTTGAATTTGTGTAGCTTACATTTCAGCACCTTAGGCTATAAATTAAGGTGCAGCCCTTGTATTTTTCGGAATTAAATGAGAGTAAAGAAACTATACTCAATTTTTGAGTGAGCATTGGAGAGCTTTTGAGCCTTCTTCTCTAGTCTTATCTTGAAGGATCCATGGTGTCCTCAAGTGGCGGCAGCACACTCATCTAGGAGCAACCATCCTTCTAGTGGCGTGATCACTCACCTTCTCTTCCATCTCCATAAGCTTTTCTCTTCTCCTTTCTTCCTACTCTTTCAATTGTTCATGTTTAGCTTGTGTTCTTGAGTTTTGGTTTGGTTATTTTTCATTTTCCAGCAGCTGTTCTTATTCTTTTCTGTTTTGGTTCGGTGCATTTTAATTTCCAGCACTTCTAATTCAGTTTGCTTATCTTTTGTTCCATTTTGTTCGGTTCAATTTGACTATAATTGGAACTTCCATATGAGTTTGGAATTGGTGCTAGTTTTTGGAGAGTTCTTGACTTGGAACAATGATCCAATTCTAAGAAAAAGTGCCTAACTATTGTCCAACTCAAGTTGATTCCTAAGAAGGTCAAGAACCTTTCTCTATGTGGCTATTGGAATCACATCATGTGGTATCATGAGTCTTAGGTTCATTCTTGTTTAATTGTTGAGTTGTGTGCACTTTATTTCAAGAGCTCTTTTAATTTCTTGCAATTTAAGTTTCTGTTTTAGGCTTAATTGAGTTTTTCTTGGTGTTTTTCTTTTGTTACACCAAGTGTTTGTGAAAAGGTTTATGGCACTCATTGTTCATATGAGTATGGCTGCTCTTTTGGAATGGCATTCACCTTCCTAGAGCTGACCTTAAGCTTCCTTTCACTTGTTGATACATCTTGTGATATGTCTTTTAATTTTGTAATCATGTCAAGTTTTGTCTTAGTCATGTTATTCCATAATTGTCATTACTTCTTGTAGTACTTTTATTGCTTTGATTGTTTCTTGCTTTGGTTTACTTTCTGTTTTGAGTTTATTGCTTGATCCTTTGTGCATTTTCATTTTTAGATTTGAGTTCATGCTTGTATTCTAGTTCTATACAAGTTCCTTTACACAATTTCCATTATGTCTTTGCTAGTTCATCATACTGTTTTTCATTCCTAAATAGGTTCCTCTGTTTTCTTACAAATGTGCTACTGTTTTCAATTTACTGCAATTAACTGGCTCACTGGAAAATTGTGAAAATTTGGATTTACATTCTTCAAAGTTTTACAAAAGCATAGCAAAAAGAAGTAAAAAAAATTCCAAGTACACAAAAAAATGATAAATAAAATACGAAAAGTGTACATTACTGCCGAAAAAAAGACGGTAATTGGGCAGCAATTTTGAAAAATTTATTTCTCTCAATTGGCTTACTGTTTTTAGTTCGTTCTAGTGCCATTATTGAGTTGAGACATTGAAGTTTGTGTGGTTAATTTTTCACATTCCAGTTCGCTTTCAATCGTTCCAGTTAAATCAGTAAACATAGCACAGTTTGCATACAACATTGTTTTCTTGTAGTTCTGTTTTTGTTTTTTTAAATCTACTCTAGTACTTTTCTCTAGGACTCTTTTGGTGTGCCTTCTTTCCTCATTGAGTTCTTTATTTTCTTGCTTGTCTTTCATTCTTTAATCTTTGAGTTTGTCTTACATATAGTATTCCTTTTGCCATTACCTTTCTTTGCTTATACCTTTTCTTGTTTGTCTTTATTGTTTCATTGGTTTTGTGGTGGTTGCCTTTGAGATTGGTGTGCTTGCTTTGACATCTTTCATTTGAGGATTCCAAGACCTCAAGATCAGATTGGTGCAAGGACATTATTTCTTTGAGAGTGACCTCTTTTTCTGCCTCAATTCACTTCGGCATTTTGCTTAAAACACTCACTGTTTTTGCTAATTTTGTTTCTTAACTTGTTTGCTGTTTTTGTGTGTTTGCTGTTTTTAATTACAAATGGCTGGATTTTCAAGTGATGCATCATACAAGCAGAATTCTCCTTCCAAAGCTTCAATCCTTGGTGAATTACATGAAGCACAAAGAACTATTAGACGCTTGGAAGAGAAAATGCAAAAGATGGAGGTCCAACAAGCTAGACCATCTCCTTCTATCCATGATGGGCATCATTCACATAGACCTTCAACAAGAGGTTCTTCCAATGACATAGGCCGTGAAGAGGACCATAGGAGAAGGAGAACTCCACCCCAATTCCTTGGACATAGACATCACAACCAAGGGGAGAGACCTCACTATGGCAATGGCTACTACCAAGATGCAAAGGCTAGGCTACCTTCGGTCAAGCTTCCTTGTTTCAATGGCTCAAGTGATCCTAATGTATATTTAGATTGGGAGGCTAAGTGTGAACAAATATTTGAGATCCATGAGATCCAAGATGAGCATAAGCTTAAGCTAGCCACCTTAGAGTTTAGTGATTATGCCATGAAATGGTGGCATGGAATTGTAAAGGACATTATCTATCACAAGGGTCCTCCCGTGGACTCTTGGAACTCTTTAAAGGATCAAATGCGCGCTAGGTTTGTACCCCCACATTTTAGGAAAGACCTCATGTTGAGACTCCAACGGTTTCAACAAGGCACGCTAAATGTGGATGAATATTATAAGGAGCTAGAAACGCTTGTGCTTAAAATTGAATTAGAAGAAAGTGAGGAAGCTATGATTGCTAGGTTTGTGAGTGGTCTTAGGAAGGATATTCAAGACATTGTTGAGTTACAAGAGTATTCATCATTGGGCTCTTCAGTTCATCTTGCAATGAAGGTGGAAGCCCAACTTGCAAAGAAAAATATTTTTAAAAATATTCCCAAAGATGATTACTACAACAATTCTTGGAAGAACAAAAAGTCTTTTTCAAAATTTCCTTCCAAAGATTCTTCTTTCAAACCCAAGGATCCTACGCCATCTACTTCTAGGCCTAAATCCCCAATTAAATCGTCTAGTCAAAAGTGTTTTAAATGTTTGGGATATGGTCACATTGCTGCTAATTGCCCTTCTAAACGAAGTATGTACATGCATGAAGGCATTGTAGTTAGTGAGCATGATTCCAATTCACCTAGGCATTCTTCACCTTCTAGACCATCAAGTGAAAATGAGAGTGAAAGTCCTTGTGAAGGTGACTTATTGATGATAAGACGTATGTTGGGCACAATTCCAAAATCTTTGAATGATACTCAAAGAGAAAATATTTTTCACACCCGATGTCTTATCAACAACAAGTTATGTTCCTTGATTATTGATGGGGGAAGTTGCACTAATGTGGCTAGTACAAGAGTTGTGGAGAAGTTAGCCTTACCCACTATCTCTCATACCAAGCCCTACAAATTACAATGGCTTAGTGAAGTAGGTGAAATCATGGTGAATAAACAAGTCCTCATTAACTTTGCAATAGGAAAGTATAAAGATGAGGTTTTATGTGATGTTGTGCCCATGGAAGCATCTCATCTTCTTTTTGGAAGGCCTTGGCAATATGATAGACATGTTCTCCTTTCTTCCTACTCTTTCAATTGTTCATGTTTAGCTTGTGTTCTTGAGTTTTGGTTTGGTTATTTTTCATTTTCCAGCAGCTATTCTTATTCTTTTCTGTTTTGGTTCGGTGCATTTTAATTTCCAGCACTTCTAATTCAGTTTGCTTATCTTTTGTTCCATTTTGTTCGGTTCAATTTGACTATAATTGGAACTTCCATATGAGTTTGGAATTAGTGCTAGTTTTTGGAGAGTTCTTGACTTAGAACAATGATCCAATTCTAAGAAAAAGTGCCTAACTATTGTCCAACTCAAGTTGATTCCTAAGAAGGTCAAGAACCTTTCTCTATGTGGCTATTGGAATCACATCATCTTTCCTCATGTGTGGTCAAAAGAATTTTCCTTTTAAAAGCTTAAGAGTTTTATAAACTCCAAAATGGCCAATGTGAAGGAAGTACAGCAGCTGACTGGGCGCATGGTCGTCCTATCTCGTTTCTTGTCAGCCAGTGGAGATAAGGGGTACCCCTACTTCCAATGTCTTAAGAAAAAAATTGTTTTACGTGAACTAGTGAATGTGAATAATCTTTCACAAAGTTGAAAGAGTACTTGGCCAGTCCCCCTGTTCTTGGTAAGCCAGTCCTAGGAATTCCCATTCATCTTTATTTTGTGATTAAGATCGGGAAATCAGCTTGATCCTTTTGCAAGATCGGGATAAGGTTTAAAAGCGATCCTATTTCGTAAGCAAGGTGTTGCAGGGACCAGAGATTCGGTACCAAGCTATCGAGAAGGCTTCCCTAACTGTGGTATTCGCAGATTGACGGGTTCGCTATTATTTTCAGGGCATTACCGTTATTGTCTTGACCGACCTTCCCATACATAAGGTCCTCCAAAAGCCTGATATAGCAGGTCAGATAGTACGCTGGGCAGTTGATCTATCCGAGTTCGACATACAATATTAACCATGAGGGCCGACTAAGGGTTAGGTATATGTCGACTTCATGGTAGAACTTTCGTCTGAGGATTCTCAGCCCGATCCCGGTGACTTCCAGTGGATCCTTTCGGTAGACGGATCCCCAACCAACAAAGGAGTGGAGTTGGGGTCATTTTAGAAGGACCAAGCAGGCTCTTAATCGAGCAAGCCCTTAGGTTTGCGTTTAAAGCAAGCAACAATCAAGCTAAGTACGAAGCCTTGATAGCAGGGATGTTGTTAGCCAAAGAGTTGGGAGCTTGGAGCCTGCTGGTGAAGAGTGACTCATTGCTCATCATCGGACAAGTCCCAGGCGAGTATCAGGCCAAGGACCCACAACTAGCTTATTACCTCAAGTATGTAAGGATCTTGAGAGCAACTTTCTCTACGTTTGACCTTGTATAAGTTTTGTGAGAGCAAAACTCTCTAGCAGACCTATTATCTAAGCTAGCTAGCTTAGGGGAGGGAGGATGGTAGAGGTCAGTGATCCTGGAGACATTGAAGTCACCCCGGACAGTTGTAGAAGGGTTGTCCGAAGTCGACCACTTGGAGGTCTTAGGGATAAGCTCAGGAAAGGTAAGAAGGCATCGATCGATGATTCAAGTAACCCTGAAATTCCCAAGAATAACCACCCATGGGTTATTGGGGGATGAGTTTCTTGAAGTTTTGCAGGTCGACACCACAAACACTTGGATAACACCCTATAAGCGTTACCTCACTGATGGGTTACTTCCCACCGAGCCTCTGGAGGCCAGGATTGTTAAGAGGAATGCAGAGCGGTATACCCTGATAGAGGGAAACCTTTTTTGTCACGGTTATACCCACCCGATCCTCACATGTGTAATTGGAGATCAGTGTGCCCACATGATGGAGATAAAAAAGAAAAGGATTTTAAATGGAGGAAGAGGCCATCCACCCAAACATTTAAAGTTCTTCCTTCTAGTCTTCTAAAAAATTAAAGAAGAATTAAATAAAGAGAGGATCAAGCCCAAAGCCAACAAGAAGACTACAAGCATTCAAGAATGGGCTCCAATTAATATCTTTCTTTGTAATTTCTTTTGTATAAATTTGTAAAACATATAGGAGTAGTGTTTAGGAAGGTACTAAGAGGGAAACCAAAAAGATACATCTTTTGTAAGTACCTTAGGCATTAGTTTTTAGGAAGAAACTAGAAAGTTGTCTATTCACACTCCTTTAGGCGCTAGAATGGAAGGAGTTTGAAGGTGACCTTTCAAAAGCTTCTCTTGTACTTTGTGACCAGCCCTCTCTATTATAAAAGGGGTGCTTAGGTCTTTGAAATAATAAGATTGATTTTGAGAGTATTGAACCTCTACCAAATTGGTGAGTGATTAAGAGAGACTTGTGTCTTCTTCTCTTCTAGTCTTATCTTGATTGAATTCTTGGGCTCTAAAGTGGCGGCAACAACACTCATCTTGAAGCCAACCATCCTTCAAGTGGCGTGCACATTCCAAGAGCTTCATCCACATAAGTCCATTTTCCCTTCATTCCAAATTACCCATTTTTGTTCTACCTGTTTTTTTTTGCACTTTCAATCAGTGCAATCTCTTCCTTATGATGTCCTCTTTCATTTGTTGCACTTATATTCAATTTTAATCGGTGCAAATTGGTTGTTCTTGCTGTTTTGGTCACGTCCTCCATGGGTATAAATGCTATATCTTGTGTTCTTGAGTTTCTATCCATGGGTTTGTTGTTCAAAATGGGTTTCTATGTGAGTTTGGCTTGGGTGTTGTGTTTTGGTGAGTTCTTGAATGTTAAGAACATTGATCCAATTCTTAAAAAGTTCCTAATCATTTTCCAACTCTTATTGAATCCATAACATGTTCATATCATATCTCCATCATGTTATTGGAATCACATCAACGCATAATGGCTGAGCTTAACGAGGGCATTAGCGGTAGCCACATAGTTGGATGAGCTCTCTCATTGAAAGTCATCCAAGCTAGGTATTGTTGGCCAACGATGAAAGGGGATTGTGAGATATGTTCAACGCTGTGAGCAATGCCAGAAGCACACTGATTGGTGCCATGCACCAATCGAGGAGCTGCGATCGATTTATAGCCCATGGCCCTTCCATACACGGGGATAGACATTTTAGGCCCTTTCCCTTTGGCAATACGTTAGATGAAGTACCTCATTGTGGTCATTGAATACTTCACCAAGTGGATTCAAGCTGAGCCAGTTGCACAAATAACTGCTCATAAGGTCCATCATTTTGTGTGGAAGAACATTGTGTGCCGTTTTGGGGTTCCGAGACACTTAGTGTCCAACTCCGAAACTCAATTCTCTAGTCAACAGTTGGGCAATTTGTGCTTGGAGCTTAGGATAAAGCAGGTGTTCGCTTCGGTAGAAGACCCCTAGAAGAATGGCCAGGCTGAGTCAGCTAATAGGGTCCTACTAAGATGGTTGAAGAGGAGATTAGAAAAGGAAAAGGGAACTTGGTCAGAAGAAATTCCCAAAATCCTGTGGTCCTATCACACGACCCGCAATCGACAACTAAAGAGACGCCTTTCAGTTTGGTATATGGATCAGATTCCATGATACTAATGGAGATACAAGAGAATTCTCCCAGATTCCAAAGCTTTGTTGTTGAAGATGTAGAACATAGGAGCTTTGATGATTCAAATTTGTGTTGAAGGTTGAAGCTTTGTTTCTTTTAGTTTGAGCTTAGTCTAGGGTGTTTAGAATTCTGGTAAAGATCATTCCTAGTCCCTTGCACAAGTTGGTTCAATCTATTTTAAAAGAGAAAAGTGTTTTCTAAGCAAAGAGAAAAACAACCGATTAAAACCACGATATAATCGGTTATTTGTCACTTAGCTTGATTAAAGGTTTTTAAAAAAAAATTTGTCTTGGTTAAATAATTGCCTAACTAATTCAACCGGTTAAAATGACTTTTCAACTGGTTGATTGTCACATTTCATAACAGCTTTTCAAAAACCTGTTGGATCTATTTTCAGTTGGATCAAAATTGTTTTGGCTCATGATTAACTTCCTAGAACGGCTAGTTTATTTCAAAAACAACAAGTAAACACATTTACAGTGAGATTGAAATTGTTTTTTAGAAGAGATTCAAATCAAGTTTTGCAAGATTGCTAAGTAGTTGTGCATTGGTTCAACGTCTGATCTAAGGAGCTCTGTGATTCCTGTAAATTCAGGTGTAACCTATTCCTTTCTGATTCTTGTATCTGTTCTTTTATAAAACTTGTGAAGTGTGTAAACCTGTAAGGTCAAAGGGTGTTCTAACTAAGGTTGTGTGTAAGGCAAAAAGGGTGAGTGGGTCTTGTGGTATCAAGATCACCTCTTTTTGGTTGTGTGTATTGTAATCTGTGATTGATTACTAGTGGAACCCAGTGGTTGTTCTGGGAACTGGATGTAGCTCAAGATTGAGTGAACCAGTATAAATTGGTTGTGTAATCTCTCTCTCTCTCTCTCATTCATTATAAACTGTTTGTTTTAATTTTGTTTTGTTGTTGCCATAAACAACTGGTTAAAATGAAGTTTCAACCGATTGAAATTTGGAAAACAGATTCAATTACATTGTTTGATTAGCTTCCTTGATTACTTCTTCTGTGATTGTTGTTAAAACTTCATTCTTATTTTCAAAAATCTTTTGACAAAAAATCCCCCCCCCCCCCCTTCTTGTTTAAGCCATTAATTCTAACAATTGGCATCAAGAGCTAGGTTCTAGAAAAATATTCAAGTTCTGTTTTTCTGAAAATTGTTTTAATGGCTGATAAATTACCTTTTGGGGAAGGTGCTTCCATAAACAGACCACCACTATTTTGTGGTGTGAATTACCAGTTTTGGAAGGTAAGGATGAAGATTTTTATGCATTCCATAGATAAAGGAGATGCCTTGAGTTGTGATGAGCTTTCCAGGGTATCACAATGCACTTCAGTAAAGGAGATGTGGGGCATCCTTGAAGTCACACATGAAGGAACAAATGATGTTAAGAGGGCAAGGAAGCATGCTCTCATCCAAGAGTATGAGCTATTCAAAATGCAGAAAGGGGAGACAATATGTGATGTGCAGAAACGGTTTTCTCACATTGTGAACCATTTGATGAGCCTTGCAAAGAACTTTGACAAAGAGAAGCTAAACATCAAGATCTTGAAGTGTCTTGATAGGTCATGGTAGCCAAAGGTCATTGCCATTTCAGAGTCAAAGGATTCTAGGTGCCTTGTCTTGAAAAGGTTGGCTTGGTACAAACCCATTTCGCTAAGTACACACCCTTTTATGGTATGTGAACCTACTCTAGCCTATTTTTCAATTTGAACCCCAAAAGTGAGCCTAAATTATTTACAAACATGGTTTTGTCTTTTAAGAAGACCAGAATAAAGAACCGTCGATGTTCTAGTTTATGCCAAGTTCTTTTAGTCAGGTCTGTCTGATATTTGGTAGGGCCTTGACTTGATTTCTGAGATGACTACTCACAGTGTGAATTGTCTCTTGAGTCCTTGGTCATCTTCTTGGCTACTTGGATTGAATCACGAACTAGTATAAAATTTCAAGCATACATATTTCTTTCTCTTTAACTATTGTTCGTTGCATATTACCATTTTATGCTAACAAAAAGGAGGGCTTTTATAAAATAAGTTATAGTAAAACTTTTGACAGATCATCTATCAGATATAACTATCGTCTGACCAGACATCATTAAACGATACTTTGCAAATTTTCCAAAAAGTTTAAACACATAATTAAACCCCCGTTCTTGTATACTTGTATACTTGGTGTAATTTCACAAAGATTTTAAGACTTGTTTCGTTGGTACATACATATTTCCAAACATTTTTATTTACAAAGAGATTTGGAGAAATACAGAGAGAAATGTTGTTTATATTCTCTTGTAATCTTTTATGCGTCCCTTTTGAGATTGTTTGTCCATAGTTTTCATATTGTCTTTTAAACTCTTCTTCTTTATTTCTCTTTTTTTTTCTCATGTAGTAACTTCATCCACTTCTAACATAAGTCTTCCTTGACCCAATATCTCAATGACACATTCTTCTACTACTCCTAAAATTACTCATATCAATTGGTATTCACATAAATGGTGCTTCTAGTTGGGATCCTCATTTTTCTCTTAATGGTTGCATTTTCAAGGATAGTATGAGCTCTTTAAAAGGTTGTTTTGATGCTTTCATAGGGACATCTTTTGTGCTTTTTGTCAAGCTTAGCACAATTATACTGATAATTGGATATACTTACTTGTTTGTTACAACTATTTATGATTTGAATAAATTTCATGTTGAATATTGACACCTTTACAAAACACATATTGTTACTTAAAAATTAGAGATTGATAGTCAAGATGTCATTGATTATGTTCTTTTATGTATATTGGAAAATGATTTTTCAACACCCACAAATGGTTTGCGCTAGATTTCACCTGGCTGACATGGAAAGGGTGATTAGGTGGCATGGGCAGTTTAGTAAAATGAGAAAGGCAACGTGGCTGGGTCATTTGGGAGAAATTAGAAAGGCACAGAAAATTTAAAATTTTCAAAACCGCAAGCAATTGAATACAGCGTTCGTGGAGAGAGTATCAGTGGGAAAGGCGAACCAAAACGAAGGCAACAACGGAGACGTAGTGTGAAGGCGATGACAACGACGTAGTGCGAAGGGCGACAACATTGTAATGCGAAAAGGCAGTGGTTAAGGGTTTAGGTTGTGGTTGCGGTTGCGGTGGTGTGCGATAGGTTGTAGTGGTGTGCGAAAGGTGTGCGAGGAACGAGGAGAAGGTAAGTGTGTTTATTTTGGGTTTTCTGGCATTTTAAGGTTTACAATGGGATGTTTGTGGTTTAGGGTTTTGGTGGTTTAGGGTTTATTTAGGGTTTTAGTACGTGAGTTTTTTTGTTGTGTGTGTTGTTCTCTTCTTTGATGATTGATATTATTCTTCGTCTAAAACTTGGTTATTGTATATTTTTTTTCATTTGAAAGTTTGTATTATTGAAAAAGTATTAAACTTTTGTGATGAGTGATTGGTGTTGTGGTTTTTAGGTTTTTGAAGTTTGAATTGATTTGGATTTCATTGTTTAGTGTTTTGTGCTCTGCCATTTTGGGTATATTTGTGATTGTTGTGTATTGTTCAGATGAATGTTAAAGTTTGTAGTGAATGTGGTCAATTGAGTTGAATCCAGGTTATGCAATTCAACAGTCCAGACCTGTGAAGTGGGGACTTGTGTACAACTTTATGCACTGTCATGTCATCCTCAAATTTAATGTTTGCAAGTTATTGCTATTGGTGTTGTGAGGGTTCAAGTGGGACTCCAGTGAGGTCAATTTAGGTTAGGGAATTGGATAATGCAAGACTAACTTCACTTTTGGTGTGTCAATGCAAGACTAAGTGGTCAGCCCTTGTTTTTTATGTGGTTTAGGTCCTCTTTTTTTATGTGGGGATCTATGAAACACTTTTTGCATTGTCTTGTTGTGTTAAAAGTGAATGTTTGGATGTATTTCTTTGGTTTTGTTTTTTATTAAATGAATTGTTTGTGAAGGTTTAGAGAATGGAAAGTTCATTGTCTAAGAATTTTGTGTCTCGTGCAAAAGCTGAATTGAAGGTACTGTTTTTTAGATTGTGTTCATAGTAGTTGAATATGTTGTGAATTGACATTGTTTAATAAATAAAGATAGTGGTATTATTTTATTTTGTGATGTTGCAGGTATTAGTTAGGCACAATATGTTGACTCAATATATTGTTCATGTGAACCATAAGCTTAGCAGATTTCAACGACAAAGGATACAACAAACTCTTTTTAAGCGAATGGTTCAAATGGAAATTTTTTTGGACATTTCTAATAGCCTAATGAGAGAGTTACTAAGTAGATGGGCATCAAATAACAAGGAATTTAGGATTCAAAAAAGTTTAGTTTCTTTTTCAGTTCTTGATGTTTGTTTTGTATTAGGATTGCCAGTTGTGGGGGAGGAAGTCAAAATGGAGAATGACGGGGGAGGTCTTGTAAATAGGTTGTTTGATGAAGGGGAAGAAATAAAATTATCAACAATTTTAAAAAAGTTGAGGGAGAATAATTTCAATACGAAGAAAAATGTTGATGATTTTTGTAGATTATACATATTGCTTGGTTTATGTTTTTTTATGTTCCTATGACTTTTAGGACATTTACTAGTTTTTCTTTTAAATCTTTAGACAATTTAGATGCCCTAGAATTATATAACTGGCGGGTGCAGTTTATAATGTCTTAACTACAAGTTTGACAAGGGCATCAGAAGTGTACTATCAGGAAAAGAATATCAGTGAAATTTATTTGGCAGGTTGTGTTGTCGTCTTGCAGGTTAGTTAAAATGTGTACAATTATGTTGTATTAATGAATTGGTGACACTACAAAAAATGGTGTATAATGTGGTGGTTATTTTCGTATAAACTGGCGTTTATAACCGCCACAATATACCCGTGTGGCAGTTTCCCAAACCGCCATAAAACTGGCCACCACAAAGTTTAATGTGGCGGTTTTACGGTACCATAAAACTGGCCACCACAACATCTGCCACTTTAACACTAGGTTTAAAGTGAATTGGTGAACAATTTTGATAAAATGTTAATTACTTTTGTTTTATTTTTTTGGAAATAGGTGTGGCCGGTTCACCATGAGGGTGTTGGGGACCGTGTCGAGTGTGTTGGTTTTCCACGACTTCTGCATTGGTCGTGTGTAAATAACCGTGGAAGAAGGTTACATGAATTTTTTTTATCTGCTGAGGTATTTCTTTTATTTTTTAAGATTTTTGTGCATGCTTTTGTAGTAATTTTTGAGTAATTATAAGTTATTTATTTTTTCAGATTGTATGGGATTGGCCAGTAAGTGTTGAAGAGGCGGATATAAAAATTGTGAAAGAAGCCTTAGCTGATTCAGATGAGAGAGTTGAGGAAGGTAGTGCTGGTACAAGTGAGTGAGAGAACTTACTTGACCAACATGAAGTTTGTCAAAAGAAAGTTGCAGATAATCAACATAGAATTGTTGATTTGGATAAGCAACTTCAAGAGGTCTGACAACTTCTTGTTAAAAAAAATCAATGGTTATTTGGGTTCGTGCTTGGAGCCAACCCAACCTCTTCTGGTGCAACTTGTGATGGTCCAAGCTCATGTAGTTTGGATATTGTAAAGATGTATACAACATTTTTTGCGTATAAGTTTCACATGAAACGGTAAGTAAATATACTATACTTTTAGTCATTACTTGATTTGTTGTTATTGCATGAATGATGATTTCGTGTTAAATGTTGTTCTAGTGTTATTGTGGACATACAAAATAACATTTTGATGAAGCTGAATTTGCAATCATTAAGGTCACGGTCTAGAGTTGACAACAAGGTAAAATTCGACATATTGTTTTGTTTGTTGTATTTGCTTATATTATTTACATAGTTATGTTGAATGTGGTTGTAGGTTATGTTATTCGTAATCAGGTTGTTAAATCTGAATCAAATTTTGAAATTTGGAGTGTTGAATAGGTTTTCATCCAACCTATTTTTTGAGGTTAGTGTTGATTTAAATATATTGTTAGTTGTTTTAAGTTTTTAATAATATTAAAAATAGAGTTTTTTGTTGCAAACTCGTGTAATCAAGGAGATGAACATGAATGGAGGACAAATTTCATGGTGATTTTTCGATTACATGTCTTTTTATGGAATAGTTTATTCCCATATCAAGGAATATGTTATTGTCATTTTGTAAGTTAATATTACTGATGTTTTGTGTAAAATTTGTTGTTGTTGGTTAGAATGGTCAAGTTGACTGCCAGTTTAAGTTTTGCACAATTTTGTAGGTGTTTGTGCCAATCGTATTCAATGACCACTGGTGGGTGTACGCACTCAATTGTCGGACTCGGCAATTGCATGTATTGGACTCCATTGGTGATGGAATTGAAGGTCGACAAAATATTAATACAACAATGGTAAATAGTTGGATGTTTTTCAATGCTTAATGAATTGATTTGGTTTGGATTTGTTTATGATTCTTCTTAATTGCATGTTGTAGGTTGATCAACTGCAACACCTATTCGAAATTCTTGGCGACTTCTCTAAAAAGAGTGGTCTTCAAATTTCATTGATAAAAGAAAAGGTTCCCCTACAATCGAATAGGTTAGTATTGATAGTAATAGTGTTATTTTTTTGATTTTATATGTATTTTAATTTTTTTGGACTTATTATTTTGAATTGTTGTTTAGGGTTAAAAATTATTTCCTTCTATGCAATTATGATTGTGCCATTTTAGTTGTCAAATATATCGAGTTGTGGGATGGTTCAGAGCACTTGGATGGGAATACCTTTCCCCATTACACCATGGTAAGAGTTATTTTCATCAGTTAACACGTTTAATTTACAGTTTCGTGATTGGAAACTTATTCCATGATTTATTATTCAGAAGGAGCTGCTACGGTTTCGTCAAGAAATGCTTTTGTCTTGGGTGTTGGGTGAGCGTAACGTTGAACGACAAGCCATCTTGAAAGATTTGGAAGTAAATTGTCATTGATTTTTATTGGAGGTAATTTTTATGTAATTGTACAGTTTCATAGTTATTGACAAAAATGTTAGTTATTATGACCTAATGTGAACAATATAGATACATTTGTTTGATCAATGGAAGCAATTTAAATTTTATCTAAGTTATTTAGTTCATTTATTGTTATATACCATATTTTGAGCACAAATGTGTCATTGGAGGACAAGAATGTGAAGTTGTATGTTCATAAATTGTGTGATACTGACTGTTGTTTTCAGTGTATATTCATTCTATGTTCATAGTAGACCTTTTAGTTTAAGTGGGAACTCATGTGTTAATAAGTGGGGATCCATGACAAGGTTTGTGCATCTTGTTTTTATTGATACTGGTTATTGGGATTCGCATTTGTCAGTCCATCATGTGTTTGAAAGCACCTCAGGTGTGTGAAAGCCATGTTGTGGTGGTCATAGGTGTTGAACATGGGAGTTTTGATGTGCCAAATCCACATGATGCCTGAAGTTGTGCTGCTTTTTGGTTTAGGTTTAGATTAGGGTGTGTAGAATCTTTGTTAAAATCAGTTCTTAATCCTACACAAAGCTTGATCAAACAGTTTTTAAATAAACAAAGTGTTTTTCCAAGCAAAGGGAAAACAACCGGTAGAATCATCGAGATAATCGGTTGTTTGTCACCTAGCTAGCTTGAGGTTTTGAAATGTGCTTTTTGAATTAGTTATGCAACTACTTGACTCATTCAACTAGTTAAATCATAGTTTCAACCGGTTAAATGTGTTTTTTCATAACAGATTTTTGAAAACTTGTTTTAACTGATTCAGCTTATTAAAACTGCCTTAAATGGCTTCATTTCAAGTGCTATAAATATAGCCCTTCTTTCAAAGCAAAATACGATAATCAAATACAACAAGTATTGATACAGATTTGAGTTCAAAGAAAGAGATTTTCTTTTTAGAAAGGAGCTTTTCAAAGTGAAAGATTGTTGTGGTAATGAGGTCTGATCATAGGAGTTTCTTATATTGTGCAAATCCAGATGTTTTCTATCCTTGTCTAGATACTTGTAATAAGTACTTCATTTATTTGTTGTGTGTGTTTGAAATCCTACAAAGACAGAGGTTGTTCTGTCTTGAGGTGTTTGATATTTCAAAGAGGGTGAGTGAATCTTATGGGTTGCAAGGTTACCTCTTTCTATGTGTGTTGTAATATGATTTTGATTACTAGTGGAACTCAGAGTTTTTTATGAGAACTAGATGTAGCTCTAGTGTGAGTGAACCAGTATAAACCTTTTGTGTAAATCTCTCTTTCTCTCAAACTCTCTATAACTGTTTGATAATTTTGTTGCTAGAATAAACAACCGATTAAAACGCAGTTTTAACCGGTTAAAATTATGATATTTGTTTATGTTGGATTGGTTGATTGTTTTCCTTAAGTGCTTATCTAGATTATTTGATAAAGATTCATTCTAAATCAAGTCTTTGCGAAAATCTTTCATGAAACAATTCACCCCCCTCCCCCTCTTGTTTAAGTCATCAATTCTTACAATTGGTATCAAAGCTAGGTCCTTGAAAAATACTCAAGTTCCTGTTTCTGTTTTTTTTTTCTTCTGAAAAACTGTTTCATATGGCTAACAAGTTTGCATTTGGGGAAAGTGCTTCTTTGAATAACCACCTCTGTTTTATGGTAAAAACTATCATATTTGGTGCATAAGAATGAAGTTCTTTATTAAATCTTTAGATAAGGAAATTTGGAATGTTATTTCACATAATGCCTACATGCATATACCTGAAAATAACTCTTCTTAATCTAGAGAACACCTTCACTGTATAACAAAGAATATAATTGTCTTTGCTCTAGATTCTGATGAATTGCTCAAGATTTCAGAATGTATCTCAGCTAAGGGAATGTGGGATACGCTTGAAAAATATCACAAGAATCCAAGGAGTGCTTTGATGGACAAGGAAGAATCACCTGCTGATTCATTCTCTTCAGAAACTAAGATGGAAGTTTGTCTAATGGCCAAAGAAGAATCTGGATCAAACCAAGTAAGTATATCTTCTTCCAACAAATGTGAAAATTATTTTCAACTTCTTGATGCTTTCCAAGAAACCAATGAAAAAGCTAAAAGATTAACCCTTTTAAATAACCGATTGAAAAGTGAAAACAACATGTTGAAAGAGAGAATCACAGTTCTGGAAAATGATTTAAATCATTCAAATGTTGATTTCAAAAACCTTGAACTGATTTATCAAAACTCATCTTGCAAATGTAATCCAAGTTTTTGTAAACATTGTGAGTCCCTTCAAAATAAAGTTTTATATCTTGTGAAAACGGTTGATACAATTTCAAAAGGAAAATCAAATCTTGAAGATGTGTTAGCATATCAAAAATGTGTTTTTGGAAAATATGGCTAGGGCTTCAACCCTCAAAGCAAACAAAGTGGATGTTCAAAACCTTTTTCAACCTTCACCAAAAATTAATCGGCTAAAAAGTCGAAACAACCGGTTGTTTGTTGTTTCTACTACATGAAAAAGGGCCACTCTGTTAGGTTCTGTAAAATCAAGAATTTTTTTGTTCCTAAAGGTATTCTGAAATGGGTTCCTAAGGATCCTAAGGTTCCTTGGAAGCATATTAACACTCGTGGACCCAAATTCGTAAGGGGACCAGATCTAACCACCTGCTTTTAAATTTTGTCGGGTTGCTTGGAGAGAAAACAAGATTTGTGGTATCTAGATAGTGGTTGTTCCAAGCATATGACTAAAGATGCTTCCAAATTCCTCAGCATATCTCTCGAACAAGATGGGCATGTAACCTATGGTGACAATAACAAGGGAAAGATTCTTGGTAAAGGTACTATAGGCAATGAAAATAGTTTGCATATTCATGATGTGCTTTATGTTGAAGGTCTGAAGCACAGCCTGCTCAGTATCAGTCAACTCTATGACAGAGGATATCAAGTCACCTTCAGAATGAATTCATGTGAGATTCGTTTGCCCAATTCAAAAGATGTTATGCTCATTGGTAAGAGATCTAACAACATCTATTTGCTTGATATATCCAGCTCCACATCTATAGGTTGTCTTCTAACAAAACATGAGGAATCATGGCTTTGACATAGAAGAATTGCACACATTCTTATGAATCATTTAAATAAACTTGTTTCAAATGAACTTGTTCATGGCTTACCCAAACTCAAGTTCGATAAGGAACATGTGTGCAAAGCTTGTCAAAAGGGGAAACAATCTAGAAAATCTTTTAATTTGAAAAATTGTGTTTCAACTTCAAAACCTCTTGAGCTTTTGCACATGGATCTTTTTGGTCCTTCTAGGACTATGAGCCTTGGAGGAAATTTGTATGCTCTTGTGGTTGTAGATGCCTTTTCCAGGTTTACTTGTACTCTTTTCCTACACTCAAAGAAGGAAGCATATCCAGAATTCAAAAAGCTAGCAAAAAGGCTGCACAACACATGTTGCAGCAAGAGCTATCAGAAGTGATCATGGAGGGGAATTTCAAAATGAGAAGTTCATCAGCTTTTGCAACAAGCTAGGAATCTTCCACAACTTCTTTGCACGAAGAACACCCCAACAAAATGGAGTGGTGGAGAGGAAGAATAGATCTCTATAAGAGCTTGCAAGGACCATTCTGAATGATTCTTCCCTGCCTAAGTGCTTCTGGGCCGATGTTGTAAGTATTGCTTGCTATGTGATGAACCGTGTGCTAATCAAACCTATCTTGGAGAAAACCCCGTATGAGCTACTGAATGGAAGGAAACCAAACATAGGCCCTCTAAAGGTCTTTGGATGTAAGTGCTACATTCTAAACAATGGCAAATAAAATCTGGGTAAGTTTGATGTTAAATCAGACAAAGGTTTTTTTCTTAGTTACTCTCTGTCTAGCCATGCTTATAGGGTTTATAATAAAAAGCTTATGATTGTTGAAGAATCCATACATGTTATATTTGATGAAACTAACAAATCTAATCAAGTTTTAGCAAAGATCAACACAGAAGCAGATGAACAGAACATCTTCCTGAAGAATCTTGAAAACAACACAAAAATTCAACCTGTTGATTCTGTGAAACAACCGATTGAAAATCTGTAGCAAGATGATCCGGCAAAGGAATGGAGAATCCCACGAGACCTATCTGTTGATAACATCATTGGCCAGATCAATAAAGGTGTATCCACGAGGAGGAGTATGGCAAACTTCTGCAACCATACAACTTTTGTTTATAAGATTGAACCAAAATCAGTATGTGATGCACTCAAGGATGAGCACTGGACAGCAACAATGCATGAGGAGCTCAGTTTGTGAGAAATGATGTGTGGTCCCTTGTCCTTAAAACAACCCAGATGAATGTAATAGGTACAAAATGGGTTTTCAGGAACAAGTCGGATGACTCAGGCATCATCACAAGGAACAAAGCCAGACTCGTTGCCAAAGGGTACAACCAAGCTGGAGGAATTGACTATGATGAAACCTTCGCACCGGTAGCAAGGTTAGAAGCTATAAGACTTTTATTAGCTTTTGCTTGCATGAGTGGTTTCAAATTATTTCAGATGGACGTGAAAAGTGCTTTTCTCAATGGAATCGTGAATGAAGAGATCTATGTTTCACAACCACCTGGGTTTGAAGATCACAAGCATCCTGATCATGTATACAAGCTAAAGAAAGCCTTGGCATCAAGCAAGCACCATGACAATGGTATGAGAGGCTAAGTCACTTTCTTCTATCCCATCAATATGAAAGAGGGAGGGTTGATAAAACTTTGTTCATTAAAAAGGCTGATTCTAAAGTTATCTTAGTACAAATATATGTGGATGATATTATATTTGGCTCTTCTAATGCAAAACTTTGTGAGGACTTTGTCCAAGCTATGCAGGGAGAGTTCGAAATGTCAATGATGGGGGAACTTTCATTCTTCCTTGGACTGCAAGTCAAGCAATCCAAAAAAGGTATTCTTGTATGTCAATCCAAGTACTACAACGACATACTCAAGAAATTCCATATGGAAGCTCATAAAGTTGCAGCAATGCCTATGTCAACCAACTGCTACTTAGGTGCTAATGAAGCTGCACCAGAAGTTGATCAAACCAAATATAGGGGATTAATTGGTTCTCTTCGATACCTAACAGCAAGGAGACCAAATATAATGTTTGTTGTCTGCCTCTGTGCAAGATTCCAATCTTGTCCTAAGGAATCACATCTCAAAGCTACTAAGAGGATCCTGAAGTATCTGAAAGGCACAACATCCATGGGTTTATGGTATCCCTCACATTCTCCTATTCATTTATTAGGATACTCTGACTCTGATTTTGCAGGTTACAAATTAGACATGAAGAGTACGAGTGGAACATGCCACCTACTCGGATCTAGCCTCATATCGTGGCACAGTAAAAAGCAAGCATGTGTGGCTTTATCAACAGCTGAAGCTTAATATATAGCTGCAGGAAGTTGTTGTGCACAGATCTTGTAGATCAAGCTATAACTTGAAGACTTTAGATTAAAGATTAACAAAGTTCCTTTGCTGTGTGACAACACGAGTGCCATAAATTTGACAAAAAATCAAGTTCAACACTCAAGGACAGAGCATATTGAAATTAGGCATCATTTCATCCGTGATCATATCAATAATGGAGATTGTGAAATTAAGTTTGTCTCAATTGAAAGTTAGCTTGCAAACATCTTCACCAAACCTCTGTCCAAGGACAGATTCTATTCTCTAAGGAATGAGTTGGGTATAATTGATATGCATATCTTGTCTTAAAATCTGTTTTAAATCCTGCCTTTTGCAAATTTGATGAGACAAATAGGGGAAAAGTTGGTTTTGTAATGTTCTTATTAACTGCTTTCATTATTGCTTTGAACATTGTTGTTATGAATTGTTTAACTGGTTTAAATTTGAAGAAAGCTTTTAACTGTTAACTATGATAAACAAAAATTTCAACAGGTTATTCCTGCGAAATAACCGATTGTTTATCTGTTTTGCACCTATGTATGTTTGTTGGTTTCTCATCTGATTTGGCTGATGTTCCTGAGTTGGAAATCACCAAGAGAGAACTGGTTTCTGGTGCTTATTTGATTTGGAATAGATTACCCTGTGTTTTTGTGTTTGCTCATGAATGCAGGTTGAACAGATTCTGAACAAAGAAAATTCCAAAAGCATCCCAAGGATTTGTCTCCAACAAATAGGGGGAGATTGTTGAACATGGGAGCTTTCATGTGTCAAATCTGTTGGAGATGGATGAACAACATCTCTACCTTGCATTGGTGTGTTTGATGTAGTCTTTAGCTAGTTTGCTTTGAAGGTTGCAATGTGTCTTAGATGATCCTGTATTTTAGGTTTGTGTGTATTCAAGGTTTCCTTTTGTTGCATGACCCATCCTAGATGCCAAATCAAGGTAGTAAGATCAAGCACATGATGTGGTTAAATGGTTTTGGAAAAGCTTTTTAAAGTTTTCTTAAAAGGTTTGATTCAGTACAAAAATAAATCTATTTTCTTGAGAAACAATAGGTTTATTTTTGCTCTGTTGAAAGTGTTTTGGAAATTCAGTTAGGGCACCAAAGGTAAAGCTCTGTTATTTCAGTTAAGCTGAGCTGGCAGTTTTGTCAACATTTAACCTGTTGTTTGTAGAATCAACCTGTTGTATTTTAAACTGCTCTGAAACTGTTTTTGGAAAAGTGGTTAGAAACTGTTCTCTATAAAATAAAATGCCCTTCTCACTTGAAGGGATGCTGAGCAATCACAGTTTTAACATAGATAAAACATTTCTTGTGTGAGAAAGAGAATTGGAAAGGTTTTGCAAAGGTTTTTCAATAGATGTGTGCTTGTTCTTAAAGAACCTTGTGCTGGATGAAGGTGTTGGTACTGTCTTGGAGCAAATAGAACAACTGGTTTATGCTCTTGCAACACAATTTCAGGTGTAATCTTTCCCTTATTCGTTCTTGTAATAGGTATAAGTGTTAGTCACTCTTGATGGGGTTTCTTGGAGTGCAAGGTGTGCTGGAATAGTGTTTTTCAGCAGTTGTTGAAGTTCTTGAAGGGTTCAAGAGCTGTTGTGTATGCTGTAATTGATTGTATCTGTTTTAATGGATTCCACCTTGGAGTAAGGTGAACTGGACGTAGCTCTTGATGAGTGAACCAGTATAAAAACTCTCTTGTGTTTCTCTTCTCATCCCAGCACTTGTTTTTGGTTTTGCTTAATTCTGTCAAGAAAGAAATCTGTTCATTTCAAATCAAATCTGTTAATTCTGGGCTTAATAAAAACCGTTCTTCTTAATCTGGAAAAGTTCTCTAATCATAAACAAAGCTTTTGAATATAAGTTTGTAATTGAATTAAGAACCAATAGGTTTCTTCATAAAATTCATGTAAAAGATTCATTGTCCTTAAAGCTTTGTGTTGAATAAATTTGATTGTTCTTTTGGTATAGTGTGTTCTTCAAAACTGTTAAAAGTGAACCAATCTGATTTAGCTATCTTTCACGGTCTGGTCTTAATCCCAATCTGGTGCAGTTCTGTTTGTGTTAGACTGTTTTGAAGAATCAATCTGTTCATTCTAAAATCAATCTGTTCTTTTACCTCTGATATACTGAAAACAGTTTGTGTTTGCGAAAATTTTATATGTTCAATTCACCCCTCCCCTCTTGAACTTAGACATTAATAGACCCAACAATTGGTATCAAGAGATAGGGCTTGTATTTTGCTCAAGTGTATGCATGATGTCTGAGTTTAAAATGCCTTTTGCTGAAGGTGCGTCTATTAATAGACCTCCTATGTTTGGTGGTGTTAACTATGCTTTCTGGAAAATTAGGATGAAAATTTTTATGGAGTCTATTGATATGGGTATTTGGGATGCAGTGGTCAGTGGACCTTTTATACCTATGCATGTTGTCAAAGAAGAAGCAGTAAAGAAGCCTTGGTCTGAATGGAGTGAAAGTGAAAGGAAGAAGGCTCAATATGACTCTCTAGCCAAGAACATCATCACATCTGCACTGAATATGGATGAATTCTTTAGAGTTTCTCAATGTAACTCAGCTAAGGAGATGTGGGAGGTACTAGAAGTAACTCATGAAGGGACGGATGATGTGAAATGAGCAAGGAAGCATTCACTCATTCAGGAATACGAACTGTTCAGAATGCAATCAGAAGAAAGTATTGCAAATGTGCAAAAACGATTTACACATATTGTAAATCACCTCACTGGCCTTGGTAAAGTCTTTGACAAGGAAGAGCTTAACATAAAGGTGCTGAAATGCCTTGATAGAAGTTGGCAGCCTAAGGTAACAGCAATCTCAGAATCCAGAGATTTATCCAAGATGTCTACTGCTGCACTCTTTGGAAAGTTGATGGAGCATGAACTAGAGCTGAAAAGATTGAAAGCACAAGAAACTGTGGAGAAGAGAGCCAAAGGAATTGCCTTAAAAACTACCTTGGAACATGATACAAGTGAAGAAGAAGAAGAGAATCCTGAACATGATGAGACCTTGAGTCTGCTCACCAGAAAATTTAGCAGGTTTCTTAAAAGAAAGAACCGAGACAGAACTCAACAAAGGAAAAGGTATTTTAAATCCAATGACTCAAATTCTTCTAGTTATACTTGCTTTGGGTGTGGCAAACCAGGTCATATAAAGGTTGATTGCCCAAACAATCAAAACAAAGAAAAATTAGTAAGCAAGAAGAGTGAAAGAGGCAAAGGAAAGAGAACTTATATCTCTTGGGAAGAGAATGATGTATCCTCAACAAGTGACTCTTCAACTGGAAGTGAAGAAGCAAATTTGTGCTTCATGGTGAATGATGAAGGATCAGCATCTGATTCAGTAAGTGACTATTCAACTGATTCTGAAAATTATGATCAACTATTAATTGCCTTTAAGGAAACACATGATGAAGCAAATAGATTGGTTGTCATATGTAACAAACTGAATAAAGTAAATAGGGTATTGGAACCTAAAGTTAAGGCTCTTGAAGAAGAATTACACAAAGCTAAAACTGACTTGGTTAGCCTTGAATTAACATGTTTGCATGCATCAATAAAAACTTGTGAAAATTGTAAGAAATTGGAAAAAAGAGGTTGAATATCTGCTAAAAACACTATCAAGTTTCACCAAAGGAAGAGAAAATCTTGAAACACTGCTGGGTTCACAAAATGTTGTTTTTAATAAGAATGGTCTAGGATACAATCCTGGAATGAAGAACAATGTTAAAAAGCTATCCAGTTTTTTTGTTCCTTCCAAAACAGGTTTCTCTTCTTTTAGCAGTTCAAATACTATGCATACTGCATCTTGCTTTTACTGTATGAAAAATGGACATATCTCTAGAACATGTAAAGCTAGAAGGTACCTTGTTCCCAAAGGGTTAGCCAAATGGCTTCCTAAGGAAGGGTATTAATCATGTTGGACCCTAAACTGGAAAGGGGTACCATATGTGTTAAATCTGTTTTGTTTTGCAGAAAAACAGCAGGAAAAATTAGTGGTACTTGGATAGCGGGTGCTCAAAGCACATGACTAGTGATGTTACTCAATTCAAAAATCTGAAACTTAAAGCTGAAGGACACGTCACATATGGAGATAATAATATAGGAAGAATTCTTGGAAGAGGAGATGTTGGTACTGCAGAGTCAACCACAATTGAGAATGTCCTATATGTGGAGGGACTAAAGCATAGTCTCCTAAGCATTAGCCAACTGTGTGACAAGGGCTACACGGTCAATTTTGAAACCAACACATGTACAATCTCAAATGAAACTTCTGGTAAGGTGCTTTTCACAGGAAAAAGGGTAAACAACATCTATCTCTTAGATATTATGAATAGCTGTTCTGAAAATGAATGTTTGTTGTCTAAAAGTGATGAGTCTTGGTTGTGGCATAGGAGGCTAGCTCATATCCATACAAATCATTTGAATAAGCTGAAGTCTAAGGAACTAGTTTCTGGTTTACCAAATATAAAGTTTCAAAATAACAGATTGTGTGATGCTTGTGTAAAGGGCAAACAGATAACAACCTCATTTAAATCTAAAGATGTGGTTTCTACAAATAAAGCCTTGGATGTTTTACATATGACCTTGTTTGGACCATCTAGGACTGCTAGCTTAGCTGGAAATTACTATGCTTTGGTGATTGTTGATGACTTCTCAAGATATACATGGACTTTATTTCTTGCTTCTAAAAATGATGCATATAAGGCCTTTAAGAAACTAGCTAAGGTTCTGCATAATGAAAATGAAAATAGAATAAAACCGATTCGTAGTGATCATGGGGGGGAGTTTCAAAATGCAAAATTTGATAGGTATTGTGAAAAACACGGGATCACACATAGTTATTCTGCTTCTAGGACACCCCAACAAAATGGTGTAGTTGAAAGGAAGAATAGATCATTAGAGGAATTAGCTAGGACCATGTTAAATGAATCTGATTTACCTAAATATTTTTGGGCATATGCAGTATACACTGCCTCTTATGTGCTTAACAGAACCTTGATTAGACCTATTCTTAAGAAAACTCCCTAGTAGGAAGCCTAGCATTAGTCATCTTAGGGTTTTTGGCTGCAAATGCTTTGTTCTAAATAATGGTAAAGACAATCTGGGGAAATTTGATCCTAAATCAGATGAAGGAATACATATTGGTTATGCTATAAATGGACATGCTTATAGAGTGTATAACAAAAGATTGCTTGCTTGTATTTGATGAAACAGATTGTTCTGTGCCTAAATCTGTTCTGGATGAACCTGGTATGGATGATTTAAGAACCATTCTGCAAAAGAATCGATCAAGTGATATTGATACAACTAATTCAAATGTTGTCAAAGAATCTATTGTGAATGTAGGACTGCCTAAAGAATGGAAGACACCCAGGGATCTCACACTTGACAATGTAATTGGTAAAATTGAGAAAGGAGTTTCAACAAGGAATTCACTTAATAATTTCTGCAGAACAGTGGCCTTTGTTTCACATATTGAGCCTAAAAGTCTGGAAGAAGCACTACAAGACAGCAATTGGATAACAGCAAAGCAGGAAGAACTGAACCGGTTTGAATACAATGAAGTGTGGACTTTGGTTCCAAGAAGACATGAGATGAATATCATAGGAACCAAGTGGGTGTACAGGAACAAGATGGATGAACATGGGGCTATCACTAGAAATAAAGCAAGGCTGGTTGCTAAAGGTTATAACCAAGAAGAGGGAATAGATTTTGGTGAAACCTATGCACCAGTAGCACGTCTTGAAGTTGTCAGATTACTCTTAGCATTTTCCAGCATACAAGGTTTCAAGCTATTTCAAATGGATGTCAAGAGTGCATTCTTAAATGGTTACATTAACGAAGAGGTGTTTGTATCTCAGCCTCCAGGGTTCGAAGATCATAAAAATCCAGAGCATGTGTACATGCTCAAGAAGGCTTTATATGGATTGAAGCAGGCACCTAGACAATGGTATGAGAGGCTAAGTGAGTTTCTGCTCTCTCAAGGATATAACCGTGGCAATTCTGATAAAACTCTGTTCATAAAGAAGAAAATAGAAGACATTATTCTTGTGCAGGTCTATGTGGATGATATTATCTTTGGATCCACAAATGAAGAGATGTGTGAAGACTTTGTGAAAACAATGAAGAGTGAGTTTGAGATGTCAATGTTAGGGGAAATGAATTTCTTCCTTGGACTACAAGTGAAACAACTCAAGGATGGAATTTTCATAAGTCAAGAAAAGTACTGCAAGGAGCTGCTTAAGAGGTTTGATATGGATCAATGCAAAGCAATCAACACTCCTATTTCAACAAGCTACTAGTTGGAACAAGATTGTGCAGGAAAATCAGTGGATCAATCTAAGTCCAGGAGTTTAATTGGTTCTTTATTATACTTAACTACTAGCAGGCCTGACATTATGTTTGTTGTGTGCTTATGTGCTAGATATCAATCTGATCCAAAGGAATCACACTACAATGCAGCAAAGAGAATTTTGAAATACTTGCAAGGGTCTAAGGATGTTGGATTATGGTATCCTAACAATGTATCTTTAAACTTAACTGGTTTTTCAGATTCTGACTTTGCAGGTTGCAAGGTTGATAGGAAAAGCACAAGCGGGACTTGTCACATGCTTGGATCAAGTCTAATCTCTTGGCATTGCAAGAAACAGACTTGTGTTGCTCTCTCTACAACAGAGGCAGAATACATAGCTGCTAGAAGTTGTTGTGCTCAAACCTTATGGCTAAGGCAGCAACTAAGAGACTTTGGGATTCTATTAAACAAGATACCTATAAATTGTGATAACACTAGTGCTATAAATCTGTCTAAGAATCCTGTCATGCATTCAAAAACTAAACATATTGAAATTATACATCACTTTCTAAGAGAACATATAGCTAATGGAACTTGTGATATCAAATTCATTGGCACTGAATTTCAATTGACTGATCTTTTTACTAAACTTCTTGCTAAAGATAGGTTTTATTTTCTTCTAAATGAATTGGGTATCATTAGCTTAATTGTCCTCTGCAGTAAAAATTTCAATCTGTTATTTTATATTTTAATGTGTTCTCTCTCTGTTTTAGAATCACAGTTGTGACTAGGAAAGAGAAATATTTACTTTTCTCTCTCTCTCTCCTTGATCTTTGACTGCTTTTACGGTTATTAACCAGCAGGTCTATGACAATCATATGTGGATATTCTAACTGATTTGATATCTTGTAGGTGCAACAGATTTGATTTGCTAAACTGAAATCTGGTTCCAATATATTCTTGCATCAATCAACACCTGCACCTGTTGTACCACACAAGAATAAAATCTGTAGAAGATCTGATTGAATTGATTCCTTTTAAAACTTGTGATTTTTTTTGAAATATGATTTAAGCCCTATATAAATCTGGCATTAATCAATTGTTTTTCACACTCTCTCATTCCTACTTCAAGTTGTCCAGGTTCAAAACGTTTACAGTATTAATTTCTGTTTTCCTTGAACATGTGAATTGTTACTGATTCTCTCTCCAGTTGGGATTGTCCATTGATAAACAGGTGCAGGTAACAACAGATAAAGCATGGCATCCTCATCACACCGAAAGAAGAAACTCAAAGAGCAACCTAACAATAGCCAAGGCATTCTGGAAAATTGGTTTGCTGGAGATTTTGAAGCTATGACAAGGTTCATACATGAGACAAGCAGAAAGCAAGTCAATGTGCCTAAGGTGTTGGAATTCTCATGGTTGCGGGAAGAAAATCTGACTGAAGCAAAAACTCTGCTCAAGCATCAAAAACTGAAAAGCTTCTTGGAAATGACTGGAAATATCTATCCAGACCTGATGAAGGTGTTCTACAGCAACCTCATTCAAGATGGCAAGAACCTTGTTTCCCATGTGAAAGGAGTGAAGCTAAAAATTACAAGGGAAATATGGAGCAATGTGGGAGGAATCAAGTATTTAGGAATGAAAGTTAGCAAAGGGAATACTGCTGGAATTCAAGGATTCAACAAGATGCAGTTTTATAGGAGCTGTGTTAGAAATCCTCCTAAACCAGTAGCTAGATTTCATGCTGGTAATCTGACCTTAATTCTAAGACTTCTAGCCTACATAATTGCTTGGCAACTTACTCCTAGAGGAAGCAATCATGCTACTTTTCATGAAGAAGATTTGATTCTGCTATACTGTATGATGAATCAACTCAAGGTAAATTGGGTAAGTACAATGGTAGAGCATATGCTCAAATCCACAAGGCTTCCCGATTATCGCTTTCCACATGCAACTTTTGTATCAAAACTAATTGACTATTTTGAAGTTGATACTGCAAATGAGAGAAATGACACCATTAAGGCAGCAAGTGAAATAGACAACTCCACTCTCTTGAAAATGGGGTTCCAAAAGGAGGAAGACAGTTGGATCTTTCGAAGGAATGTTGCAAATAGAGCTGAGAATGAAGCAGCTAATCCAGGAGATGAAGAAGAAGAAAATGTTGATGGTGTGCAGCACATGGATGAGTCACCAGTTCACTCTTTCGTAAATGAGGATGTTGCTGCTACAAGCCAAAAATGCATTGGTTGCATATCAGGAACCTGTGCATAGAGGTGAACCTCTATCCATGTTCGAAAGGCAAGTTCTAAGCAGGCTGGATACACTCACACACGACCAAAAGGAATACTATGAAATGACTTAAGCCAGGTTTCAACACTTGGATGACCAAATTGAAGGAGTTCAGGAGCAGCTAGCCGAGCTCTACCACTATAACAAGTGATCTTCTCAAAGTTTTTATCCTTTATGTCTTGTTGAACAATTGGGTTTTCTGTTTTTTTTTTCTGCACCGATTTCATTCTGTTTTGGTTTGTAATAGACCTATAAACTGGTTTTAGTTTGAACTGTTATGCATGTCTATGGTGTGCTTCTTTTATTCAATGTTCTACTCTGTTTGATGAACCCAAAGGGGGAGAAGGACAGATGAAAGATTGCTCACATAAGTTGATGATTTGGTTCAAGCTGCAGGGAGGTAACACAAAACTCATATACTGTTATATTCTGGTTTTATCTCTAAATGTTGTTGTGCAGTTTGCTTGGAAGCTAGTACAGTGCAGTTTCGGTCATCAAGTATGCAAAGCAAAGGGGTTTTTTTCTCCATCAAACAGGGGGAGATTGTTGGAGATGGATGAAGCACATCTTTACCTTGCATTGGTGTGTTTGATGTAGTCTTTAGCTAGTTTGCTTTGAAGGTTGCAATGTGTCTTAGATGATCCTGTATTTTAGATTTGTGTGTATTCAAGGTTGCCTTTTGCTGCATGACCCATCCTAGATGCCAAATCAAGGTAGTAAGATCAAGCACATGATGTGGTTAAATGGTTTTGGAAAAGCTTTTTAAAGTTTTCTTAAAAGGTTTGATTCAGTACAAAAATAAATCTGTTTTCTTGAGAAACAATAGGTTTATTTTTGCTCTGCTGAAAGGGTTTTCGAAATTCAGTTAGGGCACCAAAGGTAAAGCTCAGTCTGTTATTTCAGTTAAGCTGAGCTGGCAGTTTTGTCAACATTTAACCTGTTGTTTTTAAAATCAATTTGTTGTTTTTTAAACTGCTCTGAAACTGTTTTTTGAAAAGTGGTTAGAAACTGTTCTCTATAAAATAAAATGCCCTTCTCACTTGAAGGGATGCTGAGCAATCACAATTTTAACAGAGATAAAACATTTATTGTGTGAGAAAGAGAATTGGAAAGGTTTTGCAGAGGTTTTTCAATAGATGTGTGATTGTTCTTAAAGAACCTTGTGTTGGATGAAGGTGTTGGTACTATCTTGGAGCAAATAGAACAACTGGTTTATGTTCTTGCAACACAATTTCAGGTGTAATCTTTTCCTTATTCGTTCTTGTAATAGGTCTAAGTGTTAGTCACTCTTGATAGGGTTTCTTGGAGTGCAAGGTGTGTTGGAATAGTGTTTTTCAGTAGTGTTTGTTGAAGTTCTTGAAGGGTTCAAGAGCTGCTGTGTATGCTATAATTGATTGTATCTGTTTTAGTGGATTCCACCTTGGAGTAAGGTGAACTGGACGTAGCTCTTGATGAGTGACCCAGTATAAAACCACTTGTTTCTGGTTTTGCTTAATTCTGTCAAGAACGAAATCTGTTCATTTCAAATCAAATCTGTTAATTTTGGGCTTAATAAAAACCGTTCTTCTTAATCTGGAAAAGTTCTCTAATCATAAACAAAACTTTTGAATATAAGTTTGTAGTTGAATTAAGAACCAATAGGTTTCTTCATAAAATTCATGTAAAAGAATCATTGTCCTTAAAGCTTTGTGTTGATTAAATTTGATTGTTCTTTTGGTATAGTGTGTGTTCTTTAAAACTGTTAAAAGTGAACCAATCTGATTTAGCTATCTTTCACGATCTGGTCTTAATCCCAATCTGGTGCAGTTCTGTTTGTGTTAGACTATTTTGAAGAATCAATCTGTTCATTCTAAAATCAATCTTTTCTTTTACCTCTGATATACTGAAAACAGTTTGTGTTTGCGAAAAATTTATATGTTCAATTCACCCATCCCCTATTGAACTTAGACATTAATAGACCCAACAAAATCCACATCAAGTCTGAAGCTGTGCTGCTTTTTGGTTTGGGTTTAGATTAGGGTGTTTAGAATCTTTGTTAAGATCAGTTTTTAATCCTACACAAAGATTGATCAAACAACTTTTAAATAAACAAAGTGTTTTTCCAGACAAAGGGAAAACAATCGGTTGAATAATTGAGATAATCGGTTGTTTGTCATTTAACTGCCTTGAGGTTTTGAAATGCTTTTTGAATTAGTTATGCAACTGCTTGACTCATTCAACTAGTTAAATAGTGGTTTCAATCGTTTAAATGTGTGTTTTTATAACAGATTTTTGAAAACTTGTTTTAATTAACTCAACTGATTAAAACTGCCTTAAACGGTTGCATTTCAAGTGCTATAAATATAGCCCTTCTTTCAAAGCAAAATGCGACAATCAAATACAATAAGTATTGATACAGATTTGAGTTCAAAGAAAGAGTTTCTTTTTAGAAAGAAGTTTTTCAAAGTGAAAGATTGTTGTTCAAGCTTTGTTGTGGTAACAAGTTCTAATCATAGGAGTTTCCTGTATTGTGCAAATCCTGGTGTTTTCTATCCTTTTCTAGATACTTGTAATAAGTACTTCTTTTATCTGTTGTGTGTGTTTGAAATCCTACAAAGACAGAGGTTGTTCTGTCTTGAGGTGTTTGATATTTCAAAGAGGGTGAGTGAATCTTGTGGGTTGCAAAATTACCTCTTTGTGTGTGTGTTGTAATCTAGTTTTGATTACTAGTGGACCTCAGAGGTTTTTCTGAGAATTGGATGTAGCTCTAGTGTGAGTGAACCAGTATAAACCTTTTGTGTAAATCTCTCTTTCTCTCAAACTCTTTATAACTGTTTGATAATTCTGTTGTTGGTATAAACAACCGATTAAAACGCAGTTTTAGCCGGTTAAAATTCTGATATCTGTTTATGTTGGATTATTTCATTGCTTTCCTTAAGTGCTTATCTAGATTGTTTGATAAAGATTCATTCTAAATCAAGTTTTTGTGAAAATCTTTCATAAAACAATTCACCCCCTGTTTAAGCCATCAATTCTTACAATAGGAACCCCTATACTGTAAGTGGGGACCCTTGACTAGGTTTCTGCATGGTCATTTTGTTATCTTGGTTTTTAGGATTCAGCACTTGGCAGTGCTTCATGTGTGTGAAGGGACATACTTCAAAGCTATGTGGTTCTCATAAGAACCTGAATTGGTTGGCTGGAGGCATGTGGTGCTCATAGGAACCCTTAAAGTGTAACTGGGGAACCGTGTGTTAATATGTGGAGACCCATGACAAGGTTTGTGCATGGTCATGAGGCAGTTCAAGTAAAGCATATTTGTGAAGCCTGTGCTGTATTTGGGTTAATGAATGGCTGAATAATATGTTACAAGGGCACAGGGGAGGGGACTAATATTATTTCTTAGCCAAACTAATTGTCATTCATTTCAATGAAATTGATTGGAAGAAATTATAAATGATTGTATTTTTAACATATCATGCACATCATTCAATTCAATTCCTAACATACAACTAACTGTTGCAATAATGGTTTTATATAACCATGTATTCAAACAAAGAAGACATGAAATTCATTTGTAAGTTAAACTTACAACACAAAAATTATATTCAATACATATATAGAAATGTATCCCCTGTAAGGATGTTACAACAATTAGGAGTTGTGATGCAACAAAAATCATAAAGGTTTTCTCCTATCTCATATAAAGCACTTCCTTGTATGCAAAAAGTTTTTTGCTTCCTTCGTTACAACCTGCAAAAATAATCAATTTAGTTATGAGGTCACTGGAATCCCATCTGAACCTTCACAAGAACAAAAAAACCAAATGGAAACATGAAGTTGGAGGATGACATGACAGTGCATAAAGTTCTACACAAGTCCCACTTAAAATCAAATGGGTTCTCACATTCATTCACACACCAAAACTGAACCTACTCTTGCACTATTCAATTTACTAACCTCTATTGACGTCACTGGAATCCCATTTGAACCCTCACAAGAACAAAAAAGACAAATGGAAACATTAAGTTGGAGGATGACATGACAGTGTATAAAGTTCTACACAGGTCCCCACTTAAAATCAAATGGGTCCCCACTTCACAGGTTTAGACTGTTGAATTGCATAAAAACTTGGATTGAACTAAATTGACCACATTCACTACAAACTTTAACAAAGACATATCAACAATACAAAACAATCACAAATATAGTTGCAAAGCTAACAAAGTCAATAAACAATTATGAATGAATAACAAAATAAATCCACTCACACATTAACAGTTTCCACAATAAATTATTTCTAAACAAAAATATTTGTTACAAGAATTTCATAACAATCGTTTGAACAATGTCAATAAACCATACATCAACTAACTTAGAACTGCAGAAACCTAAAAACATATCCATTAATCAATTACTTAATCATTAGGTTTTGAGTTTTTGCGCTTCCTCCTTGAAAATGTTGTCCAAGGTGTTTTCAAAGCAGCAAGTCTTGAAACGTTTCCTGAGTTCACGTTCCATTTTAGGAAACATGTTGAGTTCTTCATTTGGCTGATTTTCATCTCCATGTAAGTCTTTCTCTTCATGTATATCTTCATGGCTACCTTCTAGCTTTTTGAAGTATGTGCGATCCACTCAAAGAGCTTCAACTTCAACTACTTTCGACCGAATATCATCAGGAACATAATTTATGCTTCCAATTAACTCAAGTATGTCCTTGACCTCTTTCTCCATACTCGTGATTAATAGTTCATGCTCCCCAGATTTGCGCACCAATTCAACAACTTTCACCGTAATTGCACGAACTTCATCCTTTGTTGGTTTCTTCTTCCTAATTCCATAGCCAATTTGGTGAAAAGCTTCTTGAACAAATTCACTGCAAAGTTCTTCATTGGAAGCACATAACTCAACAACAAGTTGTTCGTTGAAATATATAATTCCAAACTTAATTATTTACATTCATAACAACATTCATGTAATACAAATTCCAATAAAAATGACATACCATATTCTTACGTAGACCACGTCCAAGTTCATGGTCACCAACTCTAACATCCATCCAATGCATGATATAGGGAAATTTATTTCCACTCCTAGGTATTTGACGCTTATAAGAGAACAAATTCTCCATCGCCCATATCTGAAGAATGAATACAAAAAATTCATTTATTACAAATTCAAACACATGCACAATTATTATAAACATTTACCAATAAGAAAAAATTTCATATTACCTGCAACAGGTAAACACAAGCATCTACATGGATAGACGACATACTTTCCTCGATCATCCATTTTGAAGCCGAACACAAACTATCAACCAAAACATCATACACTAAACCCCCCAATTATACATCCCAAGTTTGTCTAAATCATCAACAATGTTAAACAACCCATCATGAACTAAACCCATTCTAGTAGGCAAAATAAACTCCGACAATCCTAACAGGATGTACAACTTACAAAAGTCCTCTAAAGAAATATTGTTCCCACGTTTCAAAATTACAAAATAAATCATTTCCACACTTACATCACCTTGTTCAAAATAACTACTAATGTTAGATATAATTTTACTTTTCCTTAAATCAATTTTTGTACCAACTACTCTAAGACCTACAACTAAACACATGTCTAACAACCTAAACGACACAAATTGACACTGAATTGCAAAAGCTTGCTTCCTCTCCACCCAAGCACTACATAGTTTACTTAAAAGTCCACGACTCAATTTTATCTCCTCACGGACAAACATAAGCCATCCAAATGGGCTGGAATGTATAATAGACTTTTGTTCCAAACTTAACTGCTTGTTCACAACACCCAAACACTTTGACCTACAATTATGCCTAAACACATATAAATCAAATCAAATAGAAATTCACTTTAATATAAAAAAATTATCAAAACATAAATATAACATCATATCTACTTTATAACAAAATTCGTCATTTCAATGAAACCTTAGCTTGAGCCTCGGGATGAGGATCAATCGTAACAACCTCCTCATCTGAAAGTCCGCTAATTGACATTATATCCTGAACAAGTAATCACTTAATCAATTGAAAACCATGAACACCACAATTCAATTCTACAAAAACCAAAATAAATATTGTCCCACCAAAATACATGCAAAAAATAAATAAAAACCACACGAATTTTAACGATGCATAAACGTGGTGGCAAGTCACCACCTATTCCCACATACCTCACCCCTTCCCCATCTTCCTTGCCTATCTCAAAACCCTATTATCGCCCAATCCAAAACCCTAAACCGCCCCGCCCAATCCAAAACCCCACCAATCGAAAATGCACACAAATTCGAACTTGTTCTTTCGCAATAAAGAGCCTCAAACGCAACGTTGTCCCTTCGCAATCCACAACCCTACCTTTCAAACACACAAATCAATGGAAGAAGAAACCCTTTTTTCGAACGCACTTCCTCTCCCTTCAGAAACACTATTTTTCGAACGCACCTTCCAAATGGTATATATTTTTTTTTCCAACTCAACAAGTGGACTCACACACTCTTTCTTTAATATTAAAAATTCCATGTCAACTGGATGTAATATGGAGCAACCTCAATAGAAGTGTCAAAATATCGGTACCATATATATATATATATATATATATATATTACATATTCACAAATCTTTAAATATATAAATATATTATATTTATATATTTATATGTATATATATATATATATATATATAAAGATTTCAAATATTCTACCAGTAGAGCATGTTATATTTAATTATTTTTGAGGAATTATTTTCTTTGTGTATATTTTTGTTGAGAAAAGAAAGGAGAGATGATAAAATTATTTTTTTATTGTTGGGTGGGATTTAATATTGTACTTATTTTATTTTTATTTTTTTCCATTAAAGACATTTTAATGAAAAACACGCGCACCAAATCAACCGTCCTATTTCCTGACCCACCATTGATTCGTTGCAAGGTACACAGGTGGTGGTGTTTGAGTCAGGTATGTTCTTTTATTCTTTCTATGGCAAAATTTTCTCACTTTTCCGTTTGGTTCTCGAGAAAACGATGTTCAGAACTGGAATTTCGTCACTTTTCTTTGTTCTTTGGATGTCTTTGTAGGGTCTAATGATTCATTTCAGGTGTCCCTTTGACAGTGAGTGCAGAGGTGGTGCATGTGCAGTGAGTGAAGCGGTGCGGTGAGTGCAGAAAGAGAAGAGAGTACCTTGGAGAATAGCTTCAAACCCTTTTCCTATGTTCTCGATCACCAACTATTTGTGCCTATGTTTAACAAATACTAAATTCATACCAAGAAAATATGAATACATTATACCGGTTTAGAAGGATAATATATCCAATACATCAATGAAACAAATCAATCCAATTCCTCAACATAAGAAATAAGCCCTCTAAAATTCCCAAACATGTGTATATTCTATTTTCAGCAGCATCATGCAGTTGTGTAATGAGCCCTTATTTTTTTATTTTATTTTGATGATGGTGGTGTCTTGGGGCGTGAAGACTTGCCCGTAATGACTTTCTTCACTTTGGAAATTGAGTGCTTCACCTTTGACCCTACACCTGATAGGATGCCGTTAGATTTTTTGTGCAAAACTTTGGTGCCAGTGTCTTGAGAGTCTCTGGATATGACATCCACACTAGATGATGGGCTTATTTTTTCGAATTCGTCTCCTGCTTTATCTTCTTTTGTGTTGCCTGATATAGCATTTTCGGTCTCTTGAGTTTCCAGTTTTCCCATGTCTGTATGTTCTGTGATATCTACTGATACTGATTCAGAGACACCTCCAAGTTTGGTAACTTCACGTTGCTTTCCAAGTTCTTTGGTATCACTACTTGGACTTGTTTCTGCAGTCTCCAGTTCTTCTAAATTTGGATGCTTTTTAATGGTCTTCTGGTTATTTGCTTCAGATTGGACTTTAACTTTCCCTTCATTTTCCACGCAAGTGTTGCCTGACACCTTTTTTAAATCAAATTCCTAATTTAACATAAAACTGCATCAGAACTCAGATATTTGTACGTTCAAAAAATTAATATTTGGTGTTCTAACAGACATTAAATTAAGATGTGCAAGTCTGAAATGCAATGTGGTATATATCAGTATCTAGTTTAATTTGTTGAAGTGAAGTCACACCTCGAGAATTTCCGTGTTCCGCACAAAATCATTTTCTGGTTTCTGGTCCTCTTCGGTATTGATCACTGCGGGTTGAACTTCCATTTGTATTTGTTCTTGAATGCTTTCGTCAACTATCCCAATTCTTACAAATGACATGGGAGATATAATTGAGATGGCTCTATCCACAGGTTCATCTGTCATTGGACAAGTAAGATGTCCATTTTTAGTACATTTATACGTTTCTTCAAAACTTTAAATGATTCAAAATGTCATGTAGGAATTTTTTCTTTTATGGTAGACACTTAAATTTAATATTTGTTTGTTTGGATGACATAGCCATGGGTAAAAATAAAATAGAAAGTTATCAAAACATAATTACTTTCTGTTTTAAGCTTATGTAATTCAATACCTGTGGCTTCTTTTATATCAGATGCTTCTTCTAGCATGATTTTTCTACCATCCTTGATTTCTGAATTTTCTATAGTGTATGTGTTTATAACCTGTTCTTGTTCTTCCTCATCATAACTTGAATTTGTACTGCTTTCAGTTATTTCCTTTCCTTCTGAATTAATATGCTTTGTAATTACACTCTCCATGCTAGATTGTGGTGTCTGCTTGCCTTTGCTATATGTCCCTGAAAATTCTTCTTCTGGTTGCGTCTCTTGATTAGTCTCATAAAGTGTTTCATGTTCAGCCAATTCTGCATTAGTTAATGTTTTCGCTTTAAAGTCAAGCACACCTATTCAAGTACAAATGAGATATTAAAAGAAGTCATTTATGTCTACATATGTTTCTACCTTAATACAACAATGTTTTTATCTTAATACAACAATGTTCATGTTCTCTTGAAAATTAAAAAAGTTCTAGGTGCTACAACAAACTCTTCATGGGGACACAAAACTACTACTTATATTTTACCATCCAGACACAAATGTGAATAATTTTTTTTTGTCATGTAAGGAAACTATTTTTGTAAATGGATTAAAGATTATTTCTGTCATCTAAAGCCATGTGTTTTGTTTTTCTTTTCAGGTTCTTGTTTTTGGTTATCAAGTCAACTTGTATGGTAAAATTTCAGAACATAATTACCTTCATTTTTTGTTTTTTCTACCTCCACACCTCTTGGTGGTCTGGCATCTGTAACTTCCTCTACTGTCATTTTACTTCCATACTTGATCCCTAAATTCTCTACCACCTGCAAGTTTACTGTCTTTGCATTCATATCATAACTTAATTTTGAATTGCTTTCTGATGCTAAATGGCCTTCTTCTGTTATATATTCTGTAATCAGACTCTGCATGCTAGGTTCTTGTGATTGTTTGTCTGATTGTTCTTCTTCTACTATGTTGATGTTTGCCTTGATTTCAGGTTCCTATTTGAATAAATACAATATAAGTTTTAATAATAAGAAAATAAATGATTCTTTTTTTCTCAGACATGCTGTCAACCTCAATAACAGTGGACATTCTGTCAAGTTTATTTTCTGGTATGCATCTCATGTCGTTATCAATTATGCCTGATGCATCACTGGGAAGTGTTTGATGCTGTAAGATTTGATCTGTGTCACCTTGGACGGTTGCAGGAGCAGGTAATTTTGGCTGGACTTCTTTTTGTGGACCTGTCATTTTTTCATGTGAGATTTTTCAACTGCTAAAATATTTATTTTTATTGATTCTGATAAGCATCATGTCTGGAAAACATAAAATTTCAACTTTTTTGTTATTTAGAGTTTAGTCTGCTAAGGGAAAATAAATCTGACTTAAAAGTAATGAAAAAATTTGTGAGTTTTGAGCACATACTGTCTGTCGCTGTATCTAGTAATTTTATTTTCGCCATTTCTTCAATTCCTTTTGCTTTCTCTTCATTGAATTTACTATCATCGTGGATCACTGATTTCTCCATGGTGCGTGACTTTGGATTCACTACTTTCTCTATATCATTAATGGGGTTTGTTTTTGCTATCTCTCCATCTGAATACAGATTATCTATGAATGTGGTCTCCTTGTTTGGTGGTGCCAGCTGGGATTTTAATTTCTTTTCATTTTCCGCCATGATCTGACATGCATCTTCCTGTATCCCAAATGCCTGTTTCAACAAATACTGTGTCAGGCTGAAGATGTTTTATTCCATGTCAAGAAATAATATTCTGTGTGTGAATGGTCAAATAGTTGTACAAGTGTGAAAATGAAAGGTTTTATTTTTCTACTTTTGTTTGTTGTAGTTTGCTCACACCTCAGGAATTTGTTTTTGCATATCAAATTCATAGTATGGCGTCTTCACTTCTTTGATATGTGTCTCTACATATTCTTCTTGTGGTTGAATCTCTTCTTGACAACATTCATTAGATGCGTAATTTTTGCCTGATGTTGTGCTGGACATTGTTTGCATTCCTTTATCTTCAGCCACACCTATTGTTGTAAATATGAGATATTGAAATAAATCATTTTGTGAGAAGAGAGAAACAATTTATGTTTTCTGAATATGTTTGGGTGAGTTTACACTTGAATAATGAGGGAGAGAAGAATTATTTTATTGATTACAATAATAATAATTGCATTTTCAACTCCTCTATTTGTAACAATCACATTCTCTTAAGAAGGGAAATAAAATCAGCTGGAATGAATTTATAGATTTTGCGAATATTTTTCCTAGTTACTAGAGATATTAGGATAATAATCCCCTATTTCCAACATTTACCATTGAACATATTCATCTATTTATAACAATAATGACTATAAAGGTAATAAATAAACAACTATTTTGAAGAGAAAAGCTATAACATTACAACTTCATGGTATACATTGAACTCAACAAAACAAAATAACTAAGCTACTTGGAAGGGTAATAAGCATTTTATGCTTCAATTTCCATTAAGATTGTGTATGTTACTATAATACAACTTTAAGTTCTATTGAAAATTAAAAGTCTTAATGTTACAACAAGCTTCTTTATAGTGTGGCAAAATTACTGTTTAAGTTCACATATAGAAGTGAAAAAAAGTGTTTGTCATCTAAAGACACCATAATTTTTTAAAGTGGATTGGAGAAAATTTCTTTCATCCAAAATTGTGTTTGTTTTCCTTTGCAGGAAATGGATGTGTTTGTTTCTTATTTTTCATTATCAGCTCATATTCAATGCTAAAATTTCAGAAGACAATCACCTTCAGTTTCTGATTTTTGTATCTCTATATCAGTCAATTGATTGGTGTGTATTCCTTTTGCTCTGATTTCACTGGCATCCTTAATCTGTAAAAACTCCACCAAGTGTGATTCTTCTTTCTTGTGTCCATCGAGGTCAACATCATCACTTGATTCTTTATTGCTTTCTGATGTCATATGTCTTTCAACTATTAGATAATTTGTAATGAAACTTTGCACACTTGATTCTTCTGATTGATGGTCTGCTTGTTCTTCTTTCACGAAGTCAACATTTGCCTTGGTTTCTGGTTTAGGTTCCTATACCATATTTACAATGAGTATATTTGTATAAGATGTTAAGAAAATAAACTCTATATGTTTGTAATTTTTTACTTCTTTACTTCACTACTGCCTAACCTCAACAACTATAGATTTTCTGTCAAGTTCAAATTCTGTCATGCAGCTCTTGGCATTATTGATCGCCTCTATTTCATTGTCATGCAGTGTTTGTTGCTGTGACATTTTATCAATATCACCTTGGACAGATGTTGGAGTGGGCAATGTGTATTGGATTTCTTCCTCTGGTAACAGTTTTTCTATTGATTCTTCAATACCCTCTGCTTCTTCTTGATCGAATTTGCCTTCATCCTGAATCCCTAGTTTCTCATTGGCATCAGAAGCTGGAGCCTCTTGCTGTTTGTCAGGATAAGTGGCAGTGTTTGTTTCTGCAGTCACCTTTGTATCACGTTGTGGTGTCTGCACATCTTTGTTAAAGTTCTCTGTAAATTCTGCTTCTGTCTGTCTGTCTTCTGGACTACTCTCATCAAGTCCTTCATTTCCATTTGATGATGAATTCAGCCTTGTTTGCAACGCTTTATCTTCAGGCTCACCTATTGTTACAAGAAATGAGAAATTTAAGCCAATCATTTATGCAATTTTGAGTATCTTACTAATTTATTACATCTATTTGTTTTCTTGAAAATTAAAATTGTCCCAATGCCACAACAAGTTGCTTTTAGTAGGCCACCAAATTATGTATATGTTATCATCCCCTTATAGTAAGTGAATAAAGTTGTTTGTCATCTGAAGACACTAATTATTTAATTTTTATATTGGTTGCAGAATTTTTATCTAAAGTCATGTGTTTATGTCTTTTCTTGACCTGAATTTAAGCACTGTTTGTTTTTTGGTTTAGGGTTTTGAGAGTATCTTGATTAAAAAAAATCAACGTAATAATTACCTTGGGTTTTTGACTCAATTATTTCCACATAAGTTGATGGTTTTGCCTCTGATGATTTTTCTACTCTGATTTCACTTGCATTTTTGTTGTCCAAATTCTCAGTTGAGCATGATTTTACCGTCTTCTGTTCATCAGTGCAGACATCATCACTTATTTTTCTGTTGCTTTCCAATGTGACAAGTCCTTCTGCTGTTATATTATCTGTAATGCCTCTTTGGATGCTTGATTTTTCTGATTGGTTGTTTGCTTGTTCTTGTTTTATTATGTTGACATTGTCTTTGGTTTCAGGTTCCTGGTTTTAATGCAGATGATATAAGAATAGATTTGTCAAAGCAAGCTGATAAATACATAAAGTTTGAGATGTTTACTTCACCACTGCCTAACCTCAACAATAATGGATTCTCTGTCAAGTTCCATTTCATGCGTGCAACTCTTCTTGGCATTACCAATTCCTTTTGATTCATCATCATGCAGTGTTTGTTGCTGCAAAATCTGATCAAAATGACCTTGGATCAAGGTATGGATGGGCAATGTTGTCCTAATGTCTTTGTCTTGTAACTGTGTTTTTGTTGCCTCTTCAATTCCTTTTTCTTCTTGTTCTTCTTCCAATTTTCCATCATCCTTGATTCCTGATTTCTCCTTAGGCGGCTGAGATGGTGGAACCTCTTCTGGTTCCTCTGTGTCATTGGTGGTCTCTATTTTTGCCGAGACCTCTGTAAAATATTGTGGTTTCTGCACCTCTTTGTTAAATTTCTTAACAAATTCTTGTTGTGGCTGTCTCTTTTCTTGACTCGCAATAACTGCTTTGTTTTCAACAAAAACCGTGTCAGGTATTGGTTTGAGAGATTCTTCTTTAGGCACACCTGTTGTTATAAAGAAAATAGATATTGAAAGGATTCATATACACAATGACTGCATATCTTACTATTTTAATACAGTTATTGTGTCCCTGGGCCAAAAAAATGACTCCCATATTGACCCAAAAAATTAGTATGTGTATTTATCATCCACATATAGTAGTGAGTAAAACTGATTTTGTCATCTCATGTGATGCTAATTGTTTTAACTTTTATGCGGATTAAATAATTTTTGTTTCATGTGTTTATTTTTATTTTCCTTGCTTAAATATACGTTTTGGCATCCACAGAATTTCTGAACATGATTTACCTTTGGTTTCTGACTTTGTTCTCTAGATAACAAATACAGTCCCATTGCCACAAAAGGCTCTCATATTTTCCCAACGAATTACTATATACATGTTATCATCCGCATATAGCAGTGAGCGAAACTGCTAGTGTCATCTAAATACACTTGTTTTTAAATATTTATATAAATTAAATAATATTTCGTGCATGTAAAGTTGTGTGTTTATTTTCATTTTCTTTGTACGAATATAGTAAGGAGTTTGTCTTTTGGTTATTTTTTAGTCAAAATTGATTCTAAAATTTCAAAACTTAGTTACCTTCGATTTCTGACTCTGCCATCTTCAAATCAGCTAAATTTTCAGCATCTGTTTCTTCCTTTTCTTTGATTTCGCTTGCATCATTGGTGCCTATATTCTCTGTTACTATGCCAACATTGTCCTTGGCCTCAGGTTTTTCAGTTTCCTGGTTAAATTTATGGTATAAAATTTGTATAACAAGTTCAGAAAATGAATGATGTTTGGTTTGTTCAAAGGAAATGTTATGTATGTAAATTTTTACTCACGCCAGTTCGGCCTAACCTGGAAAGTTGTGGACTTTATGTCAAGTTCAATTTCTTGTATACAGCTTTGCTTGACATAATCAATAACTTCTGATTCATCAATATGAAGTAATTCTTGCTGCGAGATTTGAGCAGTGTCCCTTTGAACAAAGGCAGGAGTGGGTGATGTTATCTGGACTTCTTCCTTAGGTAATTGCCTTTTATTTCTTTCTTCAAGACCGCTAGCTTCTTCCTCTTGACCAAAACCCTCGATCCCTTGGTTTACTTCAGCATGAGATGTTTGAACCTTGTCATGTCCATCAGTATAGCTATTGGTGTTTATTTCTGCAGTGTCCTCAACAACATATTGTGGTGATTGTTCTTTGTTAGATTTTTTGTCTGTTATGTCTTCTTTGAGCTGTATTTGTTTTTTATTAATGTCATCAATTGTTTCGGTTCTGATCGCTACTGCAACTGCTATTGGTTGAGGAACTTCATCTTCTGGCACCTCTGTTTACAAAAATGAGACATTGAAAGAAATCATTAACTTGAATTTTACCATTTAAATGCATGTATACGTTCTTATGGAAATTAAAATAGTCCCAGTGCCGCCAAAATCCTCCCGTATCTGACCAAAGAATTACTTATATACATGATGCCATCCACATATAGGATTGATTCAAGCTGCTACTGTCCTCTAAAGACACTTTTCAAATTTTTATGACCATTATATAATATTTCTTGCATGTAAAGTTATGCCTTTTGTTTTTATTTTCTCTGTATGAATATACTATTGGAGTTTGTCTTTTGGTTATTGTTTTCAACTTAAAATCGATTCTAAAATTTTAAAACGTAGTTACCTTCAATTTCTGACTTTGGCATCTTGAAATCAGCCAATTCTGCTCTGATTTTGCGTGCATCAGTGGTGCCTAACTTCTCTGTTACAATGCCAACATTGTCCTTGGTATTAAGCTTTTCAGTTTCCTGGTTTAATTTATGAAATATAAGTGTAAGATTTGTATAACAAGTTAGGAAAATGATTGATTTTAGGTTTGGTCAAAAGAGATGTTATTCTGTCATTTCTTACTCTAACACCAGTTAGGACTGACCTGAACCACAGTGGACTTTCTGTCAAGTTGAATTTCTGGTAGGGAGCTTTGCTTCATATAATCAATAACTTCTGATTCATCAACATGCAGTAATTCTTGCTGCAAGATTTGATCAGAGTTGCCTTGAACAAAGGCAGTAGTGGGTGATCTTGTCTGGACTTCTTTCTCCAGTAACTGTATTTTCCTTGTTTCTTCGATACCTTTGGTTTCTTCCTGCTGACCAAATTTTTCGTCATCCTCAATCCTTTCTTTTACCTCTGCATCAGATGTTTGAACCTTGTCATGTTCATTAGTATAATTATTGGTGTTTATTTCTGCAGTGTCCTCAGCAACATATTGTGGTGTCTGTTCCTCTCTGTTAGATTTTTTCTCTGTAATGTCTTCTTCCAGCCGCATCTGTTCTTGATTACTGTCATCAACTGTTTCGGTCCCGACCACAACTGCAATTGTTATTGTTTGCAGAAGTTCATCTTCTGGCACATTTATTTCTATAAAAATTAGATATTGAAAACAATAATTAACATGAAGGCTGCTATCTCAGTATTGAAATGCATGTATAAGTTCTCTTAAAAATAAAAATAGTCCCAGTGTGACAATAAGATTCCATAGGCACAATCCCACAAAAGGCTCCCATATTTGCCCAAATAATTACCATAGACATGTTATCATCCACATATAGCAGCGAGTAAAATTGCCAGTGTCATCTATACACACTTGTTTATAAATTTTTATGTACTTTAAATAATGTTTCTTGAACATAAAATTATGTTTGTATTTTTATTTTCTCTGTATGAATATGCTATTGGATTTTGTTTTTTGGTTAATGTTTTCTAGTCAACATAGATTCTGAAATTTGAAAACCTAGTTACCTGCGATTTCTGACTTTGGCATCTTCAAATCAACAAACTTTTTGACATCTGTTTCTTCCTCTTCTCTGACTTTGCTTTCATAATTGGTGCCTAAATTCTCTGTTACATTGCTGATATTGTCCTCAGTCTCAGTTTTTTCAGTTTCCTGGTTGGATTTATGAAATATAAGTATACAATTTCTTTAAAAACTTAGCAAAATGATGTATGTTGTATATCTAAACTTTTACTCATTTACACCACTTAGGCCTAACCTGAGCAATAATGGACTTTCTGTCAAATTCAATTTCTGGTATGCAACTTTGCATCACATAATCAATAACTTCTGATTGATCAAGTTCCAGTAATTCTTGCTGCAAGATTTTATCAGTGTCATGTTGAACAAAGCCTGCACTAGGTGATCTTGTCTGGACTTCTTCCTTGGGTAACTTCATTTTGCTTGATTCTGCTATAGCTTGGTCTTCTACCTGTGGTCCAAAATTTTCATCATTCTCAATCTCTTGTTTTACTTCTGCATCAGATGTTTGAACCTTGTCATGTTGATCAATATAGCTAGTGGTGTGTATTTCGGCAGTGTCCTCAGCTACATATTGTGTTGTTTGTTCCTCTTCGTTAGATTTTTTCTCTGTAATGTCTTCATCCAGCTGTATCTGTTCTTCTTTAGTGTCATCAACTCTTTCGGTTACTATCACTATTGGTTGCCGAACTTGATCTTCTGGATATTAAAAATCAATCATTAACATGAATTCTGCTATCTTTTTATTTAAATGCATGTAAAGTTCTTTTGAAAATAAAAATAGTCCCAGTGGCTCATAAAGCTCCCATATTTGCCAAAGAATTTACTGTATACATGTTAGGAGTGAGTAAAACTTCCATTTTCATTTAAACACACTTGTTTATAAATTTCTATGTACATTAAATAATAAGTCTTTCACGTAAAGTTGTGTTTAGTTTTATTTTCTTTACACTATTGAAGTTTTTCTTTTGGTTAGTGTTTTCGAGTGAAAATCGATTCTAAAATTTCAAAACATAGTTACCTTCGATTTCTGAGTTGCGGGTCTTGAAATCAGCCAATGTTTTGGAATATGTTTCTTCCTCTGCTCTGATTTTCCTTGCATTGATGCTACCTAAATTCTCTGTAACTTTGCTGATACTGTCCTTGGTCTTGGGTTTTTGAGTTTCCTAGTTGAATTTAGGAAATGTATGTATAAGATTTCTAAAACAGATTCGGAAAATGATTGAATTTTGGATTTTTCAAAGGAGATGTTATATATGTAAATTTTTACTCATTTACTCCTCTTAGGCCTAACCTGAGCTATAGTGGACTTTCTTTCGAGTTCAATTTCATGTATGCAACACTGCTTGACATAATCAATAACTTCTGATTCATCAACATGCAGTAATTCCTGCTGTGAGATTTGTTCAGTGTCTACTTGAACAAAGGCAGGAGTGAGTGATATTGTTAGGACTTCTTCCCTGGGTAACTGCATTTTGCTTGATTCTGCTGTAGCTTGGTCTTCTATCTGTGGTCCAAAATTTTCATCATCCTCAATCCCTTGTTTTACTTCTGCATCACATGTTTGAACCTTGTCATGTTGATCAGTATAGCTAGTGGTGTTTATTTTGGCAGTGTCATCATCTACACATTGTTTTGTTTGTTCCTCTTCGTTAGGTTTTTTCTCTGTAATGTCTTCATCCAGCTGTATCTGTTCTTCTTTAGTGTCATCAACTCTTTCGGTTACGATCGCAACTGCAATTCCTATTGGTTGCCGAATTTGATTTTCTGGATATTAAGAATCAATCATTTACATGAATTCTGCTATCTTATTATTTAAATGCATGTACAGGTTCTTTGCAAAATAAAAAATAGTCGCAGTGGCTCATATAGCTCCCATATTTGCCAAGGAATTACTGTACACATTTTATCGTCCGGATTTAGTAGTGAGTAAAACAGCCATTTTCATCTAAACACGTGTTTTTAAATTTCTATATACAATAAATAATATTCTTTCACGTAAAGTACTGTTTAGTTTTATTTTCTTTACAGTATTGAAGTTTTTGTTTTGGTTAGTGTTTTTCAGTAAAAACCGGTTCTAAAATTTCAAAACATAGTTACCTTCAATTTCTGAGTTGTCGGTCTTCAAATCAGCAAATGTTTTGGAATCTGTTTCTTCCTCTGCTTTAATTTTTGTTGCATCGCTGGTGGCTGAATTCTCTGTTACTTTGCTGATATTGTCCTTGGTCTCGGATTTTTCAGTTTCCTAGTTGAATTTGTGAAATGTATGTGTAAAATTTCATTCATAAGTTACGAAAATTATTGATTTTATTTTCAAAGTAGATGCAATATATGTAAAGTTTTACTAATTTAAACCACTAAGGCCTAACCTGAGCAAAAGTTGTATTTCTTCCAAGTTCAATTTCTTCTATGCAACTTTGCTTGACATAATCAATAGTTTCTGATTCATCAACATGCAGTAATTCTTGCTGTAAGATTTTTTCAGTGTCCATTTGAACAGAGGCAGGAGTGAGTGTTAGGACTTCTTCCTTGGGTAACTGCATTTTGCTTGATTCTGCTGTAGCTTGGTCTTCTATCTGTGGTCCTAAATTTTCATCATCCTCAATCCCTTGTTTTACTTCTGCATCAGATGTTTGAACCTTATCATGTTGATCAGTATAGCTAGTGGTGTTTACTTTGGCAGTGTCATCATCTACATATTGTTTTGTTTGTTCCTCTTCGTTAGGTTTTTTCTCTGTAATGTCTTCATCCAGCTGTATCTGTTCTTCTTTAGTGTCATCAACTCTTTCAGTTACGATCGCTACTGAAATTCCTATTGGTTGCCGAATTTGATTTTCTGGATATTAAGAATCAATCATTTACATGAATTCTGCTATCTTATTATTTAAATGCATGTGCAGGTTCTTTGCAAAATAAAAAATAGTCGCAGTGGCTCATATAGCTCCCATATTTGCCAAGGAATTACTGTACACATTTTATCGACCGGATTTAGTAGTGAGTAAAACAGGCATTTTCATCTCAATACTTGTTTTTAAATTTCTATATACAATAAATTATATTTCTTTCACGCAAAGTACTGTTTAGTTTTATTTTCTTTACAGTATTGAAGTTTTTCTTTTGGTTAGTGTTTTTGAGTAAAAACCGGTTCTAAAATTTCAAAACATAGTTACCTTCGATTTCTGACTTGTCGGTCTTGAAATCAGCCAATGTTTTGGAATCTGTTTCTTCCTCTGCTTTAATTTTTGTTGCATCGCTGGTGGCTGAATTCTCTGTTACTTTGCTGATATAGCTAGTGGTGTTTATTTCGGCAGTGTCCTCATCTACAAATTGTGTTGTTTGTTCCTCTTCGTTAGGTTTTTTCTCTGTAATGTCTTCATCCAGTTGTATCTGTTCTTCTTTAGTGTCACCAACTCTTTCGGTTACGATCGTTAGTGCAATTCCTATTGGTTGCCAAACTTGATCTTCTGGATATTAAGAATCAATGATTTACATAAATATTGGCATCTTATTATTTAAGTGCATGTACAGGTTTTTTGCAAAATAGAAAATAGTCCCAGTGGCTCATAAAGCTCCCATATTTGCCAAGGAATTACTGTACACATTTTATCGTCTGGATATAGTAGTGAGTAAAACAGCCATTTTCATCTAAACACGTGTTTTTAAATTTCTATGTACATTAAATAATATTTCTTTCACGCGAAGTAGTGTTTAGTTTTATTTTCTTTACAGTATTGAAGTTTTACTTTTGGTTAGTGTTTTTGAGTAAAAACCGGTTCTAAAATTTCAAAACATAGTTACCTTCGATTTCTGACTTGTCGGTCTTGAAATCAGCCAATGTTCTGGAATCTGTTCCTTCCTCTGCTTTAATTTTTGTTGCATCGCTGGTGGCTGAATTCTCTATTACTTTGCTGATATTGTCCTTGGTCTCGGGTTTTTCAGTTTCCTAGTTGAATTTATGAAATGTTTGTGTGAAATTTCTTTCATAAGTTACGAAAATTATTGATTTTATTTTCAAAGGAGATGCAATATATGTAAAGTTTTACTAATTTAAACCACTTAGGCCTAACCTGAGCAAAAGTGGTATTTCTTCCAAGTTCAATTTCTTCTATGCAACTTTGCTTGACATAATCAATAGCTTCTGATTCATCAACATGCAGTAATTCTTGCTGTAAGATTTTTTCAGTGTCCATTTGAACAGAAGCAGGAGTGAGTGTTAGGACTTCTTCCTTGGGTAACTGCATTTTGCTTGATTCTGCTGTAGCTTGGTCTTCTATCTGTGGTCCTAAATTTTCATCATCCTCAATCCCTTGTTTTACTTCTGTATCAGATGTTTGAACCTTGTCATGTTGATCAATATAGCTAGTGGTGTTTATTTCGGCAGTGTCCTCATCTACACATTGTGTTGTTTGTTCCTCTTCGTTAGGTTTTTTCTCTGTAATGTCTTCATCCAGCTGTATCTGTTCTCCTTTAGTGTCATCAACTCTTTCGGTTAAGATCGCTATTGAAATTTCTATTGGTTGCCGAACTTGATCTACTGGATATTAAGAATCAATTATTTACATAAATTGTGCCATCTTATTATTTAAGTGCATGTACAGGTTTTTTGCAAAATAGAAAATAGTCCCAGTGGCTCAGAAAGCTCCCATATTTGCCAAGGAATTACAGTACATATTTTATCGTCTGGATATAGTAGTGACTAAAACAGCCATTTTCATCTAAACACGTGTTTTTAAATTTCTATATACATTAAATAATATTTCTTTCAAGCAAAGTACTGTTTAGTTTTAATTCTTTACAGTAATGAAGTTTTTCTTTTGGTTAGTGCTTTCGAGTGAAAACCGGTTCTAAAATTTCAAAACATAGTTACCTTCGATTTCTGACTTGTCGGTCTTGAAATCAGCCAATGTTCTGGAATCTGTTCCTTCCTCTGCTTTAATTTTTGTTGCATCGCTGGTGGCTGAATTCTCTGTTACTTTGCTATTATTGTCCTTGGTCTCGGGTTTTTCAGTTTCCTAGTTGAATTTATGAAATGTTTGTGTGAAATTTCTTTCATAAGTTACGAAAATTATTGATTTTATTTTCAAAGGAGATGCAATATATGTAAAGTTTTACTAATTTAAACCACTTAGGCCTAACCTGAGCAAAAGTGGTATTTCTTCCAAGTTCAATTTCTTCTTTGCAACTTTGCTTGACATAATCAATAGTTTCTGATTCATCAACATGCAGTAATTCTTGCTGTAAGATTTTTTCAGTGTCCATTTGAACAGATGCAGGAGTGAGTGTTAGGACTTCTTCCTTGGGTAACTGCATTTTGCTTGATTCTGCTGTAGCTTGGTCTTCTATCTGTGGTCCTAAATTTTCATCATCCTCAATCCCTTGTTTTACTTCTGTATCAGATGTTTGAACCTTGTCATGTTGATCAGTATAGCTAGTGGTGTTTATTTCGGCAGTTTCCTCATCTACACATTGTGTTGTTTGTTTCTCTTCGTTAGGTTTTTTCTGTGTAATGTCTTCATCCAGCTGTATCTCTTCGTCTTTAGTGTCGTTAACTCTTTCGGTTACGATCCCTACTGCATTTCCTTTTGGTTGCCGAACTTGATCTTCTGGATATTAAGAATCAATCATTTACATAAATTGTGGCATCTTATTATTTAAGTGCATGTACAGGTTCTTTTGAAAACAAAAAATAGTCCCAGTGGCTCATATAGCTCCTATATTTGCCAAGGAATTACTGTACACATTTTATCGTCCGCATATAGTAGTGAGTAAAACAGCCATTTTCATCTAAGCACGTGTTTTTAAATTTCTATGTACATTAAATAATATTTCTTTCACGCGAAGTAGTGTTTAGTTTTATTTTCTTTACAGTATTGATGTTTTTATTTTGGTTAGTGTTTTCGAGTGAAAACCGGTTTTAAACTTTCCAAACATAGTTACCTTCTATTTCTGACTTGTTGGTCTTGAAATTAACCAATGATTTGGAATCTGTTTCTTCCACTGCTTTGACTTTTGTTGCATCGCTGGTGGCTGAATTCTCTGTTACTTTGCTGTTATTGTCCTTGGTCTCGGGTTTTTCAGTTTCCTAGTTGAATTTGTGAAATGTATGTGTAAAATTTCTTTCAAAAGTTATGAAAATTATTGATTATTTTTCGAAGGAGATGTAATATATGTAAACTTTTACTAATTTAAACCACTTAGGCCTAACCTGAGCAAAAGTGGTATTTCTTCCAAGTTCAATTTCTTCTTTGCAACTTTGCTTGACATAATCAATACCTTCTGATTCATCAACATGTAGTAATTCTTGCTGTAAGATTTTTTCAGTGTCTATTTGAACACAGGCAGGAGTGAGTGATATTGTTAGTACTTCTTCCCTGGGTAACTGCATTTTGCTTGATTCTGCTGTAGCTTGGTCTTCTATCAGTCTTCCTAAATTTTCATCATCCTCAATCCCTTGTTTTACTTCTGCATCAGATGTTTGAACCTTGTCATGTTGATCAGTATAGCTAGTGGTGTTTATTTCGGCAGTGTCATCATCTACACATTGTTTTGTTTGTTCCTCTTTGTTGGGTTTTTTCTCTGTAATGTCTTTGTCCAGCTGTATCTGTTCTTCTTTAGTGTCATCAACTCTTTCGGTTATGATCACTATTGGTTGCCGAACTTGATCTTCTGGATATTAAGAATTAATCAATAACATGAATTCTTCTATCTTGTTATTTAATTGCATGTTTAAGTTCTTTTGAAAATAAAAATAGTCCCAGTGCCTCATAAAGCTCCCATATTTGCCAAAGTATTACTGTATGCATGTTAGGAGTGAGTAAAACTGCCATTTTCATCTAAAAACACTTGTTTATATAAATGTATGTACAGTAAATTATAAGTCTTTTACGTCAAGTTGTGTTTAGTTTTACTTTCTATATATTATTGCACTTATTCTTTTGGTTAGTGTTTTCCAGTAAAAATCGAGTCTAAAATTGTGAAAACCTAGTTACCTTCGATTTCTGAGTTCTGCATCTTGAGATCAGCCAATGTTTTGGAATCTGTTTCTTCCTCTGCTCTGATTTTCGTTGCATCGTTGGTGGCTGACATCTCTGTTATTTTGCTGATACTGTCGTTGGACTCAGGTTTTTCTGTTTCCTAGTTGAAATTATGAAATGTATGTATAAAATTTCTATAAGATGTTCGGAAAAGGATTGAATTTTGGTTTTTTCAAAGGAGATTTATATTTATAAATTTTTACTCGTTTACACCAGAGGGCTAACCTGAGCAATTGTGGACCTTCTTTCAAGTTCAATTTCTGGTATGCAACTTTGCTTGACGTAATCAATAGTTTCTTCTGATTCATCAACATGCAGTAATTCGTGCTGTGAGATTTGTTTAGTGTTGCCTTGAACAACGGCGGGAGTGAGTGATGTTGTCTGGATTTCTTCCTGGGGTAAATGCATTTTGCTTGATTGCACAGTAGCTTTGGCTTTTGTCATTTGATCCAAAATTTCCTCATCAATCCCTTCCTTTATCTTGGCATGAGATGTTTGATCCTTGTCGTGTTCATCAGGATAATTATTGGTGTTTATTTGTGCCGTATCGTCAGCAGCATATTTTGGTGTTTGTTCCTCTTTGTTAGATTTTTTCTCTGTACCATCGTCGAGCTCTATCTGTTCTTGATTACTGTCATTAACTGTTTCGGCTCCGACCACTACAGTAATTTCTATTTCAGTTGGATCTTCGTATTCTGGCACATCTGTTTTATAATGGAGATATTGAAAGCGGTCATTAACTTGAATGCTGCTATCTTATTATTTAGTTGCATGTATGATTTCTTTTGAAAATTAAAATAGTCCCAGTGAGACAAAAGATTTCATATTGGCCCACAAAGTTCCTATGTTAAGTAAGTAAATTTTGTTAGTTTATGAATAATTGGCATTTTTCTTCGAAAGTCATGATTTTTTTTTGTTTTCTTTTCTTGAATATATGAACTACAAAAACTTATTTACCTTCCGTTAATGACTTTGATCTTTCCACTTCTGTTACTTGTTTGTCATATGATCCTTCCTCTGCTTTGATTTCACTTGCATCCTTGTCCTCAAAATTCCTTGTTCTTATGTTGACATTGTTCTTGGTTTCAGGTTTTTCAGTTTCCTGGATGATTGTGTAGAATATTATTATAAAATTTAGGAAAATAAATTATTTTTGTGCGATAACAATAAGCTAATATATATATAAAGTTTTAAATGTTTCCTTCACAAATGCCTAACCTGAACAACAATGGAATTTCCTCCATCTAGTTCAATTTCAGTTATGCAGCTCTGTTTGGCATTATCAATTACTTCTGATCTATCAACGGCCAAGGTTTCTTTATATGGAACTTGATTGTTATCTCCTTGGATAAGGATAGGAGTGGGTGATTTTGTTTGGACTTCCTCCTCCAGTGATTGTATTTTTGCGGCTTCTTCAATTCCGTTTGCTTCTTCCTTGTGGTTGAATTTAGTCTTAATCCCTTCATCTTTGGCAGGAGTAGATGGAACTTTTTCTTGCTCCTTATTATAGTTTGTGGTGTTTTTTTCTATAGTTTCTGCAGTAACATATTCTGGTGTTTTCACATCTTTGTTAGATTTCTGTGTAACATCTGCTTGAGTTTGTATCCCTTGTTGACTACCCTCATTAACTGCTTCGGTTCTGACTAATACTATGTTTGCTATTGGTTGCAGAGGTTCATCTTTTGGCACACCTGTTATTATGATACACATGTGTTATTGAAAGTAATCATTTACATAAACGCTGATTTTTCTTACTCTTTTAAGAGAAGTATACGTTCTCTTGTATTTGCATAGAGAATTGTTATTTGTATGTTATAATCCTCATAAAGTAGTTACTAAAATTGTTTGTTTATGTGAATTAAATAATTTTTTCTTTCATCTAAAGTCATGATTTTATTTTAATTTTTCTATCATAAATATAACCTTTGTTCCATTTTTATTTTTCATTCAGGGTTTTGAGTCATATTTGGTTCTAAAACCTCAACACTTAATTACCTTTGGTTTCTGACTTTGGTATCTCCACATTAGTCAATTGTTCGACACATGTTCCTTGCTCTGCCGTAACTTCAATTTCATCCTTGTTGTCTAAATTATCTGCTCCTGTGCTGACATTGTCCTTGGTTTCTGGATTGTTAGTTTCCTGGATGAATAAGTCTAATATTATTTAAACAACTTAGGAAAATAACCGATATTTTGTTTGTTCATATAAAGCTTGATGTACATGTAAATTACTACTTTTTTACTTCAGTAATGGCTTACCTGAACAACAGTGGACTTTCCATCAAGTTCTCTTTCTGGTATGCAGCTTTGCTTGTCATTATCAAGAACTTCTGATTCATCAATGTTCAGTGTTTCTTGCTGCGAAGTTTGACCCGAATCTTCTTGGATAAAGGCAGGAATGGGTGAAGTTGTCTGAAATTCTTCCTCTGGGAACTGAGTTTTGGTTTTTTCTTCAATCCCTTTTGCTTCTTCTTCATGTAATTTTTCATCATCCATAGTTCCTTCTTGCTCGTTGGCATGAGATGTTTGAACCGTGTCTTGTTCCTCAGTATAATTATTGGTGTTTATTTCTGCAGTCTCCTCAGTAACAAATTTCTTTATTAGCACCTCTCTGTTAGATTTATCTGTAGCATCTGCTTTTGGCTGTGACTCTTGTTTACTTTCCTCAACTGCTTCAATTCTGACCTGTACCGCATTGGATATTGGTTGCATAACTTCATCTTCTGGCACACCTGTTTTAAGAAAGTTGAAATATTGAAAGCAATCATTTACACAAATACTGCATATCTGAACTTTAAGACTGGGAGAAAAAGAGCTTAGGAGACTGATTATCTGTCAACTGATCTTTGTTATTTAGAGAAGAAAATTACATCAGGAATATCAAAGTAATTAATATTGTTGCATAGTCAGGAGAATTATTCCGTAATTAAGTGCAGATTTCATTCTCTATTTATTATGACAGATTTGTTAGTGATTTGATTTGATTTGTACAGCTTTAATCACCCATTATTTCTTGCTTTGATTACCTATTATTTATTTTCTTAATTAGGTTGTAAACAGTCTATAAATTGAGACTATAATCACATTTGTAAATCATCTTATAAATACATTTCATCTGTTTCTTTCAACTAATACAAATAAGTAAACAACTCATAGGTACAAAAAATAGCAGTTTTCCAATACAACTACTAACTACCTATATTTACTACCTATTTTAACATTCATAGGCTGTGACTCTTGCATTCATAGGCTGCGACTCTTGTTTACTTTCTTCAACTATAAAAAAAATAATAATAAAAAAAAATAATTTCAGCAATGAAGGCTACCCAGAAAAATAAATTGCAGCAATGAAGGCTGCTAAAAAAATATTGCAGAAGCAGAGTCTCCCATATCAAGAGCTCTGATACCAAGTTGAAAGAAATAGATGGAATGTATTTCTGATGTATTTTACAAATGTGATTACAGTGTCTATTTATAGACTATTTTACAACCTAATTAAGGAAAGAAATAATAGGTAATGAAAGCCAGAAATAATGGGTAATGAAAGCCAGAAATAATGGGTGTTTAAAGCTGTACAAATAAAATAAAATAAAATCACTAACAAATCTGTCATTATAAATATAGAATGTCATTATAAATATAGAATGGAATCTGCACTTAATTATAGCATAATTCTCCTGATTATGCAACAGTATGTACCAAGCTTGGAACAAATAAATTCAATCCATGGTCCCTTTAAAGATTTTGTAACACATTTGCAAGTTGATCATTGGATCTGACAAACTGGGTACAAATTTCCTTGGATAACAACTTTTCCCGAATAAAATGACAGTTAAGTTCTATGTGTTTAGTGCTCTCATGGAACACTGGATTGGAAGCAATTTGGTTATCACAATACATCTTCATTTGTTGGATCTCACATAATTTATTTTACCCATCCAAGTTCACAAATGAAAAATGTCATTGCCCCTATATTCATCTTCAACACTAGATTGGACAACCATATTTTTGTTTTTTCTTTTCCAAGAAATAATCTCTTCTCCAAATAGAACACAATGCCCAGTAGTGGATCGTCTATCCTTGGAAAATCGTGCCAAGTCAACATCATAAGGAGATTGCTTAAGGCCATAGAGAGACTGATGTAACTTACAAACCAAGCCAGACTCATCCTAAGCAATAAAACTTAAAGGTTGATCCATGTACATCTCTTTTAGATCACTATGACGGAAAACAACATTAAAGCTTCAAACTAATGAAAGGTTTGAGAGATGCAAGCTTTTGACAAACTAGTTCAAGGTTGTGTTTGGCTGTCAAACTTCAAACTAAAATATTCTTGATATTCTTCATAAGGAATATTAAGGATGTATGTATCCACTTTGAGTAAAGGAAGACATATTGAAGGATGAATTCGCCAACAATCAGAATTATAAGAATAATCTACACTACACAACCAATGCCAACTGTAAAAGATGGCAAACAGTGGTGGAGAAGGAGTATAGGAGAGAGAGAATAAGAGAAATAATCTACACTAGACAACCAGTGCCAACTGTAAAAGATAGCAAACAGTGGTGGAGAAGGAGTATGAGAGAGAGAGAATAAGAGAGGAGCCTCTTAACCGAAGCTGAAACCAGAGAAACAAGGGTTGAAACAAGGACAAGGAGATCCGGCGAACCTTGTGGAAAAGATGCTGAATTGTTCAGTGACAAAAAGGTGGCTGGTGGCTGGTGGTGGATGAATTCTGGTGGCTGACAGTGTATGTATAGAATTATAGAAATATCTTTTTAGAATCAGATTTATCAGAATATATTTATAGGAATATCATATCATGTATGTATTTCCATTAACTTATAAATGGACTTTGTTATGCATTCTGTTGGAGATCCCACATCGACTAGAGATGAGAGCCTTTCATAGTATATTACGAAGTGGACTTTAAGCCTAACTCAACCCCATAAAACCGGCTCATAGGGTTGAGGTTTGCACCCACTTATATACAATGAAATGTCCTAATCTCTAGTCGATGTGGGATCTCCAACACACCCCCTCACGCCGAGACTGCCAACTCGTGCGTGGGACTATATATTTTGGGTGGTCCGATAGCGGCCCGATAGCAGGTGGCACGATAGGCCCAACACAAACACTCGCTAGGATAGGCTCGAAATGGCTCTGATACCATATTACGAAGTGGACTTTAAGCCTAACTCAACCCCATAAAACCGGCTCAATGGGGTGAGGTTTGCACCCACTTATATACTACGAAGTGTCCTAATCTTTAGTCGATGTGGGATCTCCAACACATTCCACACACTTTTCACATATCTTCAATCTACTTTCTCTCTTCTAACCTCTTTGTCTCTGGCATGAGATGTTGGAACCTCTTCTTGTCCCCCAGTCTAATTAGTGGAGTTTATTTCTGCTGTTCATTAACAAAAATATTGTGACGTTTGCATCTCTTTGTTAAATTTCTCTGTATCATCTGCTTTTGCCTGTATCACTTGTTGACTAGTCTTATCAACTTCAGTTTTGACTGATACGTGTTGGCTATTGGTTGCAATAATTTACACAAAAAGCTGAATATCTTTCTATTTTATATTAGCATTATAAAGCCTTGTAAAAATTCACAAACACTCCCATATTGGCACAAAAAGTTACAATGTCTATGTTGTCATCCACATATAGTGGTGAATAAAACTGTTGATGTCATCTAACGGTGCTAATTTCTTCCTGGCATGAATATATGCTTTGTGTTTTTTCTTGTTTTCGGTTTGAGTCAAGTTCGATTATAAAATTTCAAATCTTACTTACCTTCGGTTTCTGACTTTGACATCTCCAAATCAGTCAATTGTTTGGCATCCATTCCTTCCTCTGCTCTGATTTCACTTGCATCATTGTCTAAATTTTCTATTACTCTGCCGGCATTGTCCTCCGTTTCATATACTTCGATTTCCTATAGGAAAAGAAATTATTTATGTTTCTTCACTGCAGAGTGATATATATTTAAATATTTACTTGTTTACTTCACTAATTCCTAACCTGAACAATAGTTCCATTTTGAATCACTTCTGATTCATTAACGTGTAGTGTTTCTTTCTGCAGTATTTGATTAGTATCACCTTGAACTGAGGCAAGAGTGGATGATCTCATCTGGACTTCTTCCTCCAGTAACTCCATTTTTGTTGCTTCTTCAATTCCTTCTACTTTCTCTTGATTTAATTTATCCCCAATCCTTTCTCTCTCTTCGACATGAGACTTTGGAACCTCTTGTTTCTCAGTATAGTTACTGGTGTTTATTTCTACAACTTCATCAGTAACATATTCTGGTGTTGGCACCTCTTTGTTAGATTTCTCTTTAAGATATGTTTGTGGTGGTATCTCTTCTTGGCTACTTTCATCAAGTGCTTCTGATCCGACTAATACTGCATTGGCTATTGGTTGTTGTGCTTCATCAATCGGCATACCTGATTTTATAAAATTGAGTTAAGGAAAGTAGTCATTCATACAACAGGGCACATGTCATACTATTTTAATAGTTTTTGTGCTCTCTTGATAATTAAAAATAGTCGCAGTGCCACAAATGCTCCCTTACTAGCCAAAAGAATGTATGACAGCATATACATAGTATTAAGAAGTGGACTTTAAGCCTAACTCAACCTCGTAAAACCGGCTTATGAGATGAGGTTTGTATCCACTTATATACTATGAAATGCTCTAATCTCTAATTGACGTGGGATCTCCAACACACCCCTCATGCCGAGAGTGACAGCTTGTGCATGAGATAATGTAATATATGGGTGGTCCGATAACGGGTGGTCTGATAAACCCACCAAACATTCGCTAGGATAGGTTTTAAATGACTCTGATACCATATTAAGAAGTTGACTTTAAGCCTAACTTAACCTAATAAAACCGGCTTATGAGGTGAGGTTTGTACCCACTTATATACTATAAAATTTTCTAATCTCTATTTGATGTATTTGATGTAGGATCTCCAACACATAGTATTGAGTAATATTGTCTGTTTTAACTATGTTGTTTGCCATCGTAACTATGTTGATACCACAAATAATATCAGTCATATGCAGCACCTCAAAATATCATAAAAGAAATCTAAATAATCTAATTTCCTAATTTTCTATGTGGATTAAATAATTTTTCTCTCACCTTGAGCCGTTTTTTTCTTTTCCTGGCATTAATATATTCACTGTGTTTGTTCCTTGGTTTTAGTTTGAGTCATATTTGATTCTAAATTTTCAAAACCTAATTACCTTCTCTTTCTGACTTTAGCATCTCCACATCAGTCAATTGTTGGGCATATGTTCCTTCCTCTGCCTTGATTTCAGTTGCATCCTTGTGGTCTAAATTCTCTGCTTCTACGCTGACTTTATCCTTGGTTTCTGGATTACTAGTTTCCTGGTTGAATACGTGCAACAAGTTGGGAAAATAAGTGATATTTTGTTTGCTCACAGGATGCTGATATACATATAAAATTTTACTTCACAGATGCCTAACCTGTACAACAGTGGTCTTTTTGTCAAGTTCAATTGCTGGTATGCACCATTGCTTGGCATTATCAAAAACTTCTGAATCAATGTACAGTGTTTCTTGCTGAGGAATTTGATAAGTATCACCTTTGACAAAGGCAGGTGTGGGTGATTTTTGTTTCTGCATTTTTGTTTTTTCTTCAACCCCTTTTGATTCTCCCTCTTTACTGAATTTTCCATCATTCTCAATCCCTTCTTTCGCACTGACAGAAGATGTTGGAACCTCTTCGTTTTCATTAGTATAACTAGTGGTGTTTATTTCTACAGTTCCCCCAGTTACATATTCTGGTCTTTGCTCCTCTTTGTTAGATAGCACTTCAACATCTGCTTCTGACTCTTTCTCTTCTTGACTACCCTCATCAACTACCTCGGTTCCCACCAATACTCTATTGGTTATTGGTTGTTGAGCTTCATCTTTTGACACACCTGTTATTATAAAAATGAGTTAAACAAATTAATCATTTACTCAAACAAACGTTTCATATCTTACTGTTTCAATACTTCTATATGCTCTATTGAAAATTAGAAGTCACAGGCCACAAAAAGCTCCCACATTGGCCCAAATAATTACTTTGTTTTTCTTATCATTCCCATAAAGTGGTGAGTAAAACTTTTTGTCACCTGGACATGCTAATTTTTTAATTTTATGTGGAGTAAATGATTTTTTTTTCATTTAAAGTTGTGTTTATTTTTTTTATTGACATGAATATACACTTTGTGTTTGTTTCTTGGTTTAGTTTTTTCAGTCAAATTCAATTCTAAAATTTCAAAATTTAAATTACCTTCGGTTTCTGACTTTGATATCTCCACATCAGTCAATTGTTTGGCATCTGTTCCTTCCTGTAATCTGATGTCACTTACATCCTTGTTGTCTAATTTCTCTCTCACTATTCTAACATTGTCCATGGTTTCTGGTTTTTCAGTTTCCTGGTTGAATATATACAATATAAGTATAAAATTTGTTTGAGAGGTTTGGCAAATAAAAGAATTTTATTTGTTCATAACATGGTCATATATTTGTAAATTTTTACTTGTTTACTTTATGCCTAACCTGAGCAATAGTCAATTTTATGTCTTGTGCAATTTTTGGTATGTAGCCCTGCTTGGCATTATCATTTACTTCTGAATCGTCAATGTACAGTGCTTCTTGCTGCCAAATTTGATTAGTATCACCTTCAACAGAGGCAGGAGTGGGTGATCTTGTCTGGACTTCTTCCTCCTGTAACTGCATTTTTGTTGGTTCTTCAATCGTTTTTGCTTCTTCCACTTGACTGCACTTTCCATTATCCCAAATCCCTTCTTTTTCTGTGACATGAGATGTTAGCACCTCTTTGTTTGATTTCTCTGTAACATTTGCTTCTGGCTGTATCTCTTCTGAACTACTTTCATCATGTGCTTCGGTTCTGACCGATCCTGCTCTGGCTATTGGTTGTATAGGTTCCTCTTTTGACACACCTGTTGTTATAGAAGAGTTTCAAAAAGCAATTATTTACACAGATTGCATATCTTTTTTAATACATGTTATGCTGTCTTGAAAATTAAAATAGTCAGTGCCACAAAATGCTCTCATATTTACCTAAAGAGTTACTACCTATTTTGTGTTATGTCAGCAATCATATTTTACTATTCTATATTTAGCAAATTATAATTAAAGTGTAACGGAAATATCCCTGAATCATAGGGATCTAATTATATCCCTGAATCATAGGGATCTAAGGATCTAATTATATCTCTGAATAATAGTGGTCTGATTATATCCCTGGATCATAGGGATCTGATTACATTAAGTGTGGTTATTATATTTCTCAAATTAGTTTTTCAATCTTGTGTGTGAAGTGAACACACACACAAAAGTCCTATAGAGGTTGTTAAGAAGTGGACTTTAAGCCTAACTCAACCCCATAAAACTGACTCATGAGGTTGAGGTTTGCACCCACTTATATACGTGGAATAGCATATTATGGGTGGTGGCCTGATAAACCCAACAAATACTCGTTAGGATAGGCTCGAAAATGGCTCTGATACCATGTTAAGAAGTGGACTTTAAGCCTAACTTAACCCCATAAAACCGGCTCATGAGGTTGAGGTTTGCACCCACTTATATACTATGAAAGGCTCTAATCTCTAGTCGATGTGGGATCTCCAACAGAGGTCTTGTCTTCTTTTTATCCCAATGTGACTACATGAAATAAACTCATTCCAAGAATATTTGGTTGTGTATCGTTTGTCCATCATAGTTGTGCTAGAGGAAAACTTGATCCTAAACCCTTAAAATATGTCTTTGTAGGATAATCACCCACACAAACGGGATATAAATACTATCATCCACCATCCAAAAAACTTTGGTGTCTAGAGATGTGTTAGGCAGGAAAATAAAGACAGTACCTGGAGGGTATATCAGAGAAGGAAATTTAACAATAGAGATTGAGCGGGTTAGTTAGTTGTTAGGTGAGTTAGTTGAGGTGAGGGGGGTCTTTAAATAAAGACCGACCTGTTGTGGGGGAGGGGATCGGAATTGTTGTAAGAAGTTGACAGGAATTAAACCTGTGTGAAAGGAGCTATTCTCCTTTGTAACCCTTGTGGGTGTTCTGTTCTGCACTGTAATAAAACAGAGTTTTCTTTCTTCTTGTTGTGTTTGGGAGGGATTCTGGGTTTTCTGTTTGGGATCCTAACTTCACTTTTTTTTAGCAACAAAGTTACATTCACCTAGATCATCTTCAAGGGGAAAATATAAGAAAGGAAGATGATCCTCCTCTGCTGCCTCTTGATTTTATACTTGGACCAGAAATAGGGACTAAAAAAGAAACTGAGTCTGAGAAAGAAGTTCAACACACTGAACGCACTAAATCCACTCAAGATGGGGATGGTGGAAGATTTGGGGAAAATCTTGTTTATACAAGGAAGACAAAGATCATTCCAGAATCTGCCCATGTCCATGAATCCAATCCGACATTACATGAGGTAACTCTTTTTTCTAATCTTGTAAGTTCTAGTGAATCAATCTCTGATTTCTCAATTGCACAGTAACCTGAATCCAGTTTGACACCACCACCTATGGGAACCTAGACATTCCAATTTCCCTTGGGAAAGAGACTAGAAAATGTATATCACCAAGCCACAATACCCTTTAGCCAATTATCTATCCCTTGACACTTCTCACCTACTCATAAAGCCTTCATTACAAGCCTAAACACTACCACAAGATGTACCTCTTTATTTGACGCATTGACTAATAGAAAATGGAGGAACTAGAAAAGAATGGTACCTGGGAATTGGTTACTCTACCAAAGGGGAAAAACCAGTAGGATGCAAATGGGTATATACTATAAAATGCAAGGTTGACAGATCCATTGAAAGGTACAAGGCAAGGTTAATAACCAATTCCCTCAAACTTATAGAGTGGATTACTTGGAAGCATTTGCTCCAGTCTCAGAACTGAATACAACCTGGGTGATATTATCTCTAGTGGCTAATTATTGTTGGAACTTGCAACAATTTGATGTAAAAAATGTCTTCCTTCAAGGGGAACTTGAAGAGGAGATTTACATGGAATTTTCCCCTGGGTATGGTGGAAAACTGCTACCAATATTGTTTGTAACCTGAAAAGGGCTTTGTATGGACTAAAACAATCACCACGAGCATGGTTTGGGAGGTTTACTAAAGTTATGATAGGTTCGAACTTCAAACAATGCTAAGGAGACCACACAGTGTTTGTTAAACACACTAAGTTAGGGGATAACAGTGTTACTAGTGTATGTGGATGATATTATAGTGACAAGTGATGATGAAGAGGAGCAACAACTATTAAGCCAACATCTATCCAAGGAGTTTGAAATCAAGACCTTGGGAAAATTGAAGTATTTTTCGGGAATTGAATTAGCCCATTCTAAAAAGGGTATTTTGTTATCTCAACATAAATACATTATTGATTTGCTGGAAGAAATTGGTAAGATAGTATGTAAGCCTACAAGTACACTAATTGATCCAAATCTGAAGTTGGGAAATGCAGAAGGAGATATCCTTGTTGACAAGGGAAATGTACCAGAGATTAGTTGGCAGACTCATTTGTCTCACACTAGACTTGATCTTGCATTTGTAGCGAGTCTAGTGAACCAATTCGTGCACCAACCAAAGGAAACTCGCTTATATGATGCACTAAGAATTGTGCAATATATGAAAGGGACTCCAGGCAAGGAAATTCTGTTCAAATGAAATAGGAATACAAATCTCAAAGTATATACATATGCTGCCTATGGTGGCTCAATTGTGACTTGGAAGAGTACAAAAAAAAATGTGGTATCAAGATCTAGTGTTGAAGTAGAGTTCACGGCAATGACACAAGGGATTTGTGGACTACTATGGTTGAAAATCATCTTGGAAGACTTAAGAATTAAGTAGGATGAACCAATGAGACTTTATTTTTTATAATAAATCTGCTATTTGCTTAATCTATAATCCAGTGCAACATGATAGAACCAAACGCATTTTATCAAAGAAAAATTAGACAGCGGTCAAATCTACATCTGATATGTCTCCTTTCATGAACAAAGGGGTTGAATAGCAAGAACTTTGAAAGGATTATTTCAAAGTTGGGAATAGAAAATGTATATTTACCAACTTCAGGGGGAATGTCAGCAATCATATTCTATTATTCCATAATTAGCACATTATAATTCAAGTGTATAACATAAATATCCCTGAATCATAGTGATCTGATTACATTAGGTGTTGTTGTTATATTTCCCAAATTAGTTTTCAATCTTGTATATATATCTGATGTACTCAGCAATAAAATTATTCTATTCTACCCTAATATTTGAGAGTTGAAGAGCTTTAACAGGTTGCACACCTGATGTTATAAAAGATTATATATTGGAAGGAATCGTTTGAACAAAGTCTGTGTGTTTTACTATTTTAATTCATTTATATTATTTTTGAAAATTGAAGTTGTCATACTTCCACAACAAGTTGCTTTATTGGGAAACAATAAATTTTTGCAATAGAAACCTATAATTTCTCTGGTCAAAATGAAACTAAAAAGTAGTAATTCATGATTTTTTTAGCGACATACTTTCTGTTGTAGTGTCTTGTAACTGCATTTTTGTTTCTTTTACTGTCCCTTGTACTTCCTCTAGATTGAACTTCTTGTCATCCTCAATTGCTAGTTTCTCCTTGGTATGAGACATTGTAATCTCTTGTTCTACTGTATCACTGGTGGGGTTTATTTCTGCAGTCTCTCCATTCAAATACGGATGCTTTATGCATGTGGTCTCATTATTCTGTGCTACAATCTGGGGTTCTGATTTTGGTTCATTTTCTGCAGTGAGCTGGCATGCCTCTTCCTACAACCCATATGTCGGTTTCAAAAAATACTGTCAGCTTTATCATTTTTTATTCTATGATAATAAATAATAGTTATTGTTCAAGTGTGAAAATAAAAGGTTTATTTTTAGTTATTTAGTTTGGTTTGTTTGATTCAAACCTCAGGAATTTCTTTTTTTGTGTCGAATTCATGTTGTGGTGTTTGCTCCTCATTTGCATATGTCACTGCAAGTTGTGCTTCTGGTTTTATATCTTCTTGACATCTCTCCTCAACTGTTTTGCTTCCGACCAATTCTGCACTGAATAATGTCTGCAGGGCTTTATCTTCAGATATCCCTATTATTAAAGAAAGGTTATATTATATGAAAAGTAATCTATTACCTGAGGCTGCTGTTACAATTTTAATACTTCCATATGTTCTCTTAACAATTGAAAAGGTCAAAGTGTCACAAGAAGTTACTTTGTGGGGCCACAAAATTTCCGTGTATGTTATCATCCACAAGGAGTGAATAAAACTGTCTGTGCCATCTAAAGAGGCGGTTTATTTTATTTTATGAGGAAAAAGAATTGTTTTCCTTCTAAATTCATGTGTTTATTTTTCTTTTCCTGGTTTAAATATCATTGTGTTTGCCTTTTGGCTTTGGCTTTCGAGTATTCAATTGTAAAATTTCAAAACATAATTACCTTTAGCTTCTGTTTTTCGTATGGATTGTTTGACATCTGTTGCTTCCTCTCTGATTTCATTTGCATCTTTCCTCTCTAAATTCTTTATTGAGTGTGATTCGTGGACATCATCAGTTAGTTTAGTGGTGCTTTCTGATATGACGTGTCCTTCTATTATATAATTTGTAGTGACACTCTGCATGCTTGTTTCTTCTGATTGTTGGTCTGCTTGTTCTTTTACTATGCTGATGTTGTCCTTGGTTTCAAGTTGTACAGGTTCCTGGTTGAATATATTTTAAGTATAAAACTAGTATAACAAGTTAAGAAAATAAATTTTGTTCACTTATATATATATATATATATATGTAAATTGTTACTTGCCTACTTCACTATGGCCTAACCTCAATAACAGTGGATACTCTGTCAAGTTCATTTTCTGCTATGCAGCTCTTGGCATTATCAATCACGTCTGGTTGATCTTCATTAAGTGATTGTTGCTTTATGATTTGATCAGTTTTTTGTTGGACAATATCAGGTGTGGGCAATCTTGGCTGGACTTCTTCCTCTGGTGGACCTGTCATTATGCATGTGAGATGTTTCAATAGCTAAAGTATTAAGATTTATTGTGATTTTATCAGACATTTTCTGCAGAAAATTTAAAATTTCCACTGTCCTGCCACGTCATTCAGCAATCAACGGACAAAGTTATTCTAGTAAGTCAGTACCTTATAATCCAGACCCCACCATAAAGTATTCCTTCTTACTGTAAGTCATTGCTTTTCTTTCAAAACTATAGGTGCCAAATGCCGTTTCTCAGCAAAAATTGTGTTTTCTTAAGGATATTGAAAGATATAATGAAATTTTGAAATAGAAGCCTACAGTTTCTTGGGTCAAAATTAAACTGAATGCAAAGTAATACAAATTAGTGAAGTTTGAGCACATACTTTCTGTTTCAGTGTTTAGTAACTGTGTTATTGCTTTTGCTTCTTTATCTAATTTCTCATCACCCTCAGGTTCTGCGCTACTCTTCCCAGTGTCAATAACTGCTGTTTCATCGTTTTTATGTGTTTGTTGCTGTGAGATTTCGTCAGTGTGACCTTTGACAAATTCAGATGTGGACACTGCAGACTTGTCTTTATTCTCAGGTGGACCTATCATTAACAATTGAGATATTTCTTTGATATCACCCATAAAAAGTTAGCTAAAGTAGGTCTTTAGTAGTCATTCGAAAAAACATCGTGTCTTAAAATATTAAAATTTTTACTGGCATTTCACGCTACTAATAAGATCAAAGTTAATTTAATAATTTATACATAATATCATACATTATTTACACTTAATGCAAGTTTATTTATCAGGTTCTTTTAATGCAAGTTATTCCTTTTAATGGCATAAACACTGGAGGCCATTTCTGAGTGAAAAATTGATTGTTTGGGGTGTGATATGAAAATTAATGTTTCTTTTATTTTATTTTCTAGGGTCAATCTTTATTTGAATGAAGTAACAAAATGTTGGTAAACTTTGACCACATACTATCTGCTGATGCTCTTTCTAATAATTGCATTTCTGTTGCTGCTTCCATCTCTTTTGCTTTCTCGTGTGCGAATTTTCCTTCATCCTTTTTCTCTAACTCTTCAGCGCCAATACATTCTGTAGTTGATAAAGTTTTCAGGGTCCCATCTGCAGGCACACCTGTCATATCCAAAATAGATATTAAATGAAATGATTGACATAGTGTTGTCTATTTTAATATTTTCTTCTACAATCAGTTTGTTTCTAGGATGTAAAACAAAAGAACAGGTTTTAAAATTTCAGAACATAATTACTTTTTGTTTTATATATTTCCACTTCAGTGGCTTTGTTAATACCTATTTCTTTCTCTGGCATGACTTTTCCATCTATTTTTATCTCTGAATTATCAACAGAGTATAATTCAAGAATCTTTTGTAGTGGTTCCTCCTCATAATTTGATTTTATGCTGCTTTCCGCTAGCAACTTTTCTTCTGAGTTGGAATGCTTTGTAATCACATTCTCCATGCTGGGTGCTTCCGATTGGTGGTCAGCATGTTCATTAACTGCAGTATCTTTGCCCATGAATTGGGTTTGATCAATTGCCTGTTTGCATGTTGCATATGAATCAAATTTGTATTAGAAAAAAAGAAAAGAAATGATTGGTTATTTGCATGGATGCATAAACATGGGCTTATTATGTGAAAATGAAGTTATCTGCATGTTTGTTATACTTCATTACTGTCTAACCTCAAGAGCTTTACTCCTTTTCCCTAGATCATTTTCTGGTCTGCAGCTCTTGTCATCATCTATTTCTGTTGATTCTTCTTCCTCGTTGTATGTTTCTTCCTCACAGATTTTTTCAGCCATCTCACTGTGGTTAATTGCCAATTCAGGTATTGTTGACATGGGTTCATGCTCGTGCTCACCTGTCATTATACAATGTTAGATGTTTGTAGCTATCATCCCCTCAAAGTTGGCTAAAGTTATTTTCTAATTTCTAATACATCTGATAGATATCCAATCTCAAAACCTGGAACTTTTCCTTGCTCTTCAGTACTTACTTGACTTTGGTATTGATTCCGTCATAACCAGTCCTTCCGAATCTCTTTGCTTTAACCAGTCTGAAGGCACTTCAGCTTGTTTTTCGCTTCCCACACAGACCTCACATGATTCTTGATGTATTTCTTGAGGTCTTATTTCGGAGACTTCATCAGTCTTTCTATCTGCTTTCCCTTTTTCTTCTACCAAGGGATATTCAGAATTTACCTCAGTTCCAAGTTTTTGCGGAAATATTATTTCTTCATTTCCAATATTTATAATTGACTTAACTAATGGGACACTCTGCAAAAAAGAAAGATTATAAGCTCATGATTTTCAATTTAAACAAAACATTCTTCTTTAAAGTATAAAATAAATACTAAAAACTTATCTAAATTAAATAATGTCTCATGCAAAGATGAGGTTCTCCATATTTTTTACACAATACAGTGCATCATTACGTCTCCTAAAGCTATAATTTTCACTGCTATTAGACCTCAAAGTTGATTAATTTTTCTCTTATTTTTCTACATTCTTTTCTCGGGATCCCTTTCTAGTCGTCAATACTATTTCAGCTCTTTCAGTCTTTATGGAGTCTGAATTACATTAGAAGTAAGATTTTGAGTGTGAAACAAGGTGTTCTCTTTGTTGCAAACTACTAAAGGGTTTTGATGGGCGTATGGAGAAAACTCAACTAGTATCAGATTTTTTAAGCTTATAAACTCGACTCGATTTGTTGAACGATGTAGCATTTTCAAATTCTTGTCAGGATTGAATTTTTTAATATGACCATATTAGAGAATACATTCATAGCAAGGAAAGGAATATCATTTTGTTTGGATGTGAAGAGACTTGTAAAATGATCATGATGAATGAGTTGCTCATTAAAGGAGTTGTCTTACATTCGAGAATTTCAAACTTGGAGCCTCAATCATTAGGAATGCGAAGATCAACTCAAAAGGTAAGGAGGATTGTTGGTGCTCTCATTGTAAGAAATGTGGGTATACCAAGGAGATTTGGTTCAAGGTAGATATAAGCTTTCATTTACATGGTGGAATTGAAAGGTTAACCCTCAAAGAAGACTCATCAAACAAATTTTTATTTTGAAGGTTCTTGAAGTCTCTCTTAATTCTTTGTTAGTCGAAGAAGGGGCCTTGCCCTTGAAGTTAAGATTGAACGCCAATGACTCAAATAGGTTCTCTTAGTAAGTTTTCTTTTGGTACTTGTTCTCTGATCATATGACTTATTACATTCTTCTATTGATCACATTATTATTGCTAACGAGACTCATGTCCTAATAATTGGATGTGACAATATTTTTCTTCTATCATCTCTCAATCTTAAAGATGTCCTTCATGTTATGAAACTTTCCAACAACCTTTCTGTAATTTTCTTTTGCTCATTTTGTATTTCAGGATCTTGACACGGGGGAGGGCAATTGGAACGTTAATGAATACGGAAGACTATATTACTTTATAAGCTTTGGAACGATGATAAATGCACAGCTTGAAGAACAAAAAATACTTCAAAACTATGCAATGATTAGAAAAGATTTGCAATGACTTTCTCAATATATCTGTATTGAAGACATTTTGATGAAGAAAGGTTGAGAGAGACGTTTCTTCCTGCACCTCCATATGTTCTTTTGGCATCTCATACAAAACATCAAAATATTTTTTTATCCTTTTTTGTATCACTTCCATATTTTGGATTACATAATCCAGAATCTTTAAGAAACAATTGTTGACACAACATAAGAATCTTTAATTGAAAATAATCTAACCTATTCAATAAATTTATAGTGTTCTTTTAATCTTTTGATCACTTTCTTTATAAAGTTCTCCTAGTAATATCTAATGCCCTAAATAATACACAATCTTTAGCCTACCACCTTGACACAACACTCAACACCAAGATGGCTTCCACTTCCCACATTATAACACAACAATGGCCCTGCACCTCCATACCTTCTAGTGTCACCCGCATAAGTTTTTTGTATTCCAAAAATACCCTTTTAAATATTCTAGATTACATAATCTGGAAGTTTTTTTCTAGATCTAGAATTAGCTTCCGGATTATGTAATCCAAAAGCCTTTTGTGATTAGTTTCTGGATTACATAATCTGGAAGTCTTTATTTTCTGGATTATGTAATCAAAAGCCCTTTGTGATTAGCTTCCGGATTTCATAATCCAAAAGTTTTTTCTAAATATGAGATTGACTTCTGAATTATGTAATCCAAAATATATTTGTTTACATAATTCAAAGACTTATTTCAAATATAAGGGGTGGCAAAAAAAAGATAAAATGGTATTTTCACATTTGGTCTGGGGTGGCACAAGAAGGTATGGAGGTGTAGGAAGAAAGAGTCCACAACAATCCCTCCTTACCCATGGGTATCCAACACCTTTTACAAACCACCCAACCAAACTACTAAAGCCCATCTTTCTGCACTTCCATAAATTTTATAATTTCAAAAATAAAAAGTTTAAATGTTTGAAGGTTTGGTTATGGTGTGTATTTTGTATATTTTGGATTCTAAAGATTATATGGATTACATCATTTGGAACTAATTAAAATGTTTGTGTATTTTTAGGATTAGGTAATCCAAAACTTGTTCTTGAATGTAGTAAAATGTTTTAAATTAGTCAATCTGAAATGTAAATTTATAATTTGAATTATATTTTTCAGGATGTGTTTTTAGAAAATATATTATGGATTAGGAAAGTCGAAAATCAAATTATGATCTAAGAGTGTTTTTTTGAATTGGTAGAATTCGAAAGTAATTATTTAAAAAATACATATTTTGTATCGGTTTTGAATTTGAAACATATTTTGTAAAAAAAATATATTTTTATTACATAATTTGAAAGTATTTTCTTGATTGGATTACCTTTTAGAATGTGTAATATTTTTTTTAAAGTGTGTTATGAATTACATAATCTTAATGTCCTTTCCAAGTTTGGAATAATAGATTATGAAAATGTCCTTAAAAAACGAAAAGACGTGACTAATGATAAATTAGTAAAAAAAAACAATGAAATACAACTGAATAATCAACCTTTTCCACCAATGCATATTCACTGTATCATAAATGACCTAAAGAACTAAAAAAACCTCGAACGAGCATAAATGAGGTGCTGGGGTGCTTTAGGGTGAAGGGTGCCTGAGGTGTTTGGGGTTTTCGTGGGGAGAAAGGAAGGAAGAAGGAAGAATGTGAAATGTGTGAAATTTAGGGTTTTTTTAACTTTTTTGCTAAAGGTAAAAAGTGTTTTCACATAAAGTATATGAGATGTCAGAAGAATGTTGGAAATGCAGGAAGAAGCAACTCATTGCAAACTATAGTGGAAACACCACTCCCTCCGTCCATTGGTGGTATGCGATGATCTGGATTTTCGGAACATATTTCTGATTCAGAAACTATTTTTTGGATATAAGGATTTATTTTTTTAATGAAATTTTTGTTTTTGGATTATATTTTTTGAATTATAAATTTTTAAATTTAAAATTTTCAAAAAAGATGATAGGGTGTAAGTTCAAATTGGTATGTTGCAGAAAGAATTTCCTCTTACTTTCAATCCCAAATCACCCCAAGAGTCACATCAATGACCTTGAGAACAAGATCCACTTGAATAAGGGTGAGGTATGGATGTTTCTTCTGTACCCACAAAATTCTTCTTAAAAAACTTTTTCTGAAATACATTCTAAAATTTTATTTTAGAAAACACATTTTAGAACGTATTATACACATTTTTTTCTAAAACATGCTTTCCAAAAAGGTTCACTAGAAAAATCAACAAATCCACATGGTTAAAGGATTAGATTTGACATGTTACAATGAGTTGTCTCTATTAGGAATATTTTTCGGTTAAAATAATTGACAAATGTCCTACTTGAATCATTTCTTTATTTTTTGGTTCTTTTTAAGACCAACGTCCCTTATTTTGCATAATGTCCAATTCTAGGATTATACTTTAGTGATACGTATTGACAAAGTATATCCAACTTGTTCCACGTATTGAATACCAATATTTTTGGATACTTCACTTATACATAATCTTTTAAATCATTTATATCTAATAAAACTACAAGAAACATAACTATATAGTCATTATGTTTTTTACTACATTTTAAATATGTATTTAGCACGTCTTGTTGTTATTAGAATAACCATACCATATTATTGTATTGGATACATATCGTATCCGCATGGAGTATTAACACACCAACCTTAGACCTCTAAAACTGAACATATTAGCTTAAAGTTGACACAAATAGAGTAAAAGAAGCTTCACTTTTACTTTTAAAGTCTAACCGTAACTATATATATGTTATTGAATCAAATTTACTAATATCGGAAGAACTGTGGAATTGAATTGAGTCTAATACAAACTATAAAATAGTGTTTGAATTTATCCTAAATCCATTAAAATTGTTACTTAGCATATGAGTCATGTGTGAAGCCTACGTTGTGAAAGGGTGCATTGAGAAAGCGCATGCTCCATTCACTAGAACTAGGTATAAGCTTGGATATGTGTTAAGTGGAGGACAACACTCATCACAGAAGTTGGATGTGAGATTCAATTAAACGCAATCCAAATTATAAAAACTAATCATTTTTTACTTGAAATCTATTTGACCAAGGGGATGTTTTGTAGATAACTGCACAATTTAGTGCTAAAGAAAATCCTACTTGTATTCCTCAGTATTCAGAAAGGTGTGTATCTTAATATATTGAGATATTGCGTTGAATTTCTTTGTATGCTCAGTGTCTTATTACTATTTTCAACTCTGTTTCATCAAAATAACTCATAACCAAAGGCAGAAGGAAATATTACTGCATAATCAAGTTTAGCAGGAGCATCAAGCAGAAGAAAAACATAACTTTGGAGATAACTAATCTAAGTATTTGCTTCAGTTAAGTACATGTGAAAGCAAGCTAAGTATGCAAAAGTTCAGCCATTAGAAAGCTGTGTAGAAAGACATACCTTAGAAGATGCATCTTCTGGAGAATTGGTTTCAGCTTCCATGTTGCAGGCCTGACCAACTCAGTAGAAGGTGCAGTTGCTTAAAGAGTATTGATGAATTGAACACGAACTATCTTGTATCTATAGTAGTGTATATAAGCGTGTGCATGTGTGTATTAATATTACTAAATTGCCATAAAAGTGACAGTGCCACTTGTAATATGCTAAAACATATCAAGAGCAGTGTACAAGGCAATGGTCCTACTGATAGATTAGTCACATGAAAAATTAATCTATTTCTATTAATTTTTCTCCGGACTATAGTATTTGAACAGTTCTAGTCAACAGCGAAAGCAAGCATAATCATTTATCTTGATGAAGTTGGCGTTTTTGGAGTTAAGGATCCTAATATGAGTCTAATTCTTCTCATCTGCTACCATTGTAGAACACTTCCTTAGTATAAATAAAAGTTGGCAAGTAAATATGTTTTGTCAAACTTTGTTGACAGATTAAAAGTTATATTAATAATCAACATAATATTTACATACACTAAGTATAATATTATTTTATTTTCCATTAATTAAAGTTTAATATATTTTTATGCTTCTAGGTCTTTGATCTCCGGATAGTAAGTTTTGGAGTATTGATCTCTAATAGAAAAAATAAAAAATAACTTATTTATTAATGTTTCAAATTCTTAACTTTATTTTGTATATACATTTTTTTATCAGCAATAATGATTTTTTATATACAATAATTTTAACTTTGAAAAAGTTAATTTTATCTTTCTTACTTTTTCTTTAAATCCCTTCTGCATCAACTGTTCACTCATATTCATTGTCGAAAGTAATTACTAGGAGTCATATAATGCTCATTAAGTCATAATGTTTATAATTGACTGGTTTGGAATATGTCCAAAGATTACATAGTTCTTTTTTATAAAAAATTCTAGAAAAAGAAAAAAAAATATATAGTACTTCTGTATGTTAAAATTAATTTGATCCAAGTTAAGGATACAAATTTAAATAAATTTATATGAATTAATTTATCAATTATTTTATTTATAAACTAGTTTTAATTTACTAAAAAATTCATTTGATTTTTTTATATTAGAAATCTTCATACATATATTCCTCCAAAACTATCCATATTGATTAATGGTGATAGCATGGTTTCACTGCTATTAGCATATATGGACATGAATAATTGGCTCAGAATTTATGACACTAGTGGCGTCTTAAATATGAATTGTGATCAGTATTTCAACTCAAAGGTGTGATTCACCAATGGTGCTATATTCTCCTGTAAACAGAATTCAATTCTATTTTAGTAAACTGTTACTTTGGCCAAGTGTAATGCATTGCTTATTGAAATTAAGAATAATTTAAAATAAGTTTTCAACTTTTTACTTGTTTCATCTAAATTTTAAATTTAATCATTGATTGTCATTTTGATTTTAAACATGTTATTATTATCACTTAAATTATGCATTTTCTAAATTATTTACAAATTTGATTGATGAATTGTAAATTAGGAATTTAAGAAAAATAGTTTCAGAAACTAACATGATATCAAGGTATGTATATTTTTTTGGACAAATAGTGGTGTGTTCTAAACTTTCATAATTATTGAAAATAAAAAGGAGTAATTTTTTTCTCAATTAAATTTTGTCTTAAGTTGTGTTTAAAGTGTCTTAAATTAAGTTGTCCTAACAGTTATTTTCCTATATATACATATTTGAAATCAAATCCCTTTCGACATGATTAAAGAACAAGAACGTAATGATGATCTTGGTTTAGATACTGGTAAATGAACACAAATAGTAAAGAAACTTATGGTTTCTCTTATGATTTGTTCATTTCTTTTATTAATATTTAATTATATTTTAATCTTTGAAATTTAAGCTAAATCGTTTTAGTTCCTCACATTAAAAACAAACAAACTTACTTTAGTTTATTCAAATTTAGTAAAATATAATTTTAGTCTTTAAGCTCTAAATTTGAGAGAATATGATTTTAGAAAAAAATATTTGAAATTTAATATTTGGGAACCGAGTTTTTTTTCAACTTTTAAGTTATTGAAATGTTTCTTTAAAAATTAAAGAATTAAAGTTAGAATTTATCCAGAATTTAAGGGAAGCTTTTCAGTAATATAATTATGACGAGAAAATGCTCTTCGTTGACAAATATTGAAATGAGTGTGTGTATATAATTTTTCTCATAAAATTATTAGAGAAAAATAAGAAGAAAAAACTAAATAAATTTGTGAAAAGTTAAAATTAATTTATCTGTAAATTAATTGTAGAAATTTTGATATATTATCTAAATTTTTAGTTATAAATTTTTATATAAACTAGTTTTAAATTATAAAATATTTATTAATTTAAAAAAAAATGTATGAAAAGTTATCGAAATATATTATAGTATTGGGAATGATTTTAGGTCTATGATTTGATTTGATTATTGCGTAAGGGCTTATGTGGACGGTGGAGGTCGGTAACCTTACCAGTCTGTCTGTCCCATAGATGAGGTGTCTTCCAAGCTGGATAAGTTTTCACAACAAAACTTGAAGGAATTGGCTTGTCTGCTATCCAACATAAAAAAAAACTGTTTCATTGAGACCACAAATAGAAAAAAGTGGTTTATTTCTCTTCCAAACAATGAGCTCTCTAATTTGGGTGCAACTTATTGTCATTTTGTGATCATTTGAGAGACTATTCATTAAAGAAAAAGTTGAAGAACAAAAGAAAGAATCATTTTCAGACCGACCACAGGCTGAATTATTAGGACCTCCTTAGCCGCCCATACGTCAAAGATTGGAATGTTATTACAAGTGGGCTTAGGCATTTACTCTAATAATAAATTATGCTTTGCTTGCAAAGACTGTGACAGCACAAAGGAGTTGCGTTTCTTACCCAAAATGTGTTTGTTTTTTGGATAAACTATAATTCTCATTCTGTTACAACCTCTCTCACTCCTCATATAGATTGGTTTCTCACTACTCCAACTCTTTTCTGTATCGTGACTTTCGACCTTCATGAGATTTCTACTGTAAGAAATATAAAAATCACAATAAGGAAGGGGTTAAATTATGATTTATACATTATATATTATTCCAGTACGCTCTAATTTACCAAAAATCAATTTAATAAAATTAATTTCAACAGATTATTTTACAGATTAATAAATTAATTTTGTAAACAAAAAATACTTTAAAAAAACATTAAACCTGTTAGAACTAGAAAACACTAATTGAACTTTTTAAAACCTTTTTCAAACACACAAAACAATAAATACAATAAAATATAACAACAATACAAAGAATTATTTTTTATAGTTTATATGACAAATACAAATTTCAGAAAAACAATATTTAATAAAACAGTTGATTTGTTAAGATCAATGTAATTTTATTAAATTGTTTCTATTTCAAACAATTTTATTATGTAACTTATATAAATTATAGTAAAATATATCAAAAGTAGTGTAATAATCAATATCAATTATTTCAGTAACTTCAGTTATTACAGAAAATCAATATAAATATGTAGAAACAAAGACAATAAATTATTTGTGAAAAATAATTGATAGATTATATTAGAACATATCATTATGTAGACAATTCGTAAAGCAGAATAGGGAACACAAAAGCACCAAGAATAATTTTATACTAGTTAACTCTTATAAAGAACTGCATCTATCCCACCTCACACCAATGTGGCTTACACTAAAAACAAAAATTCTTTTGCAATAAATACACAAAATTGTTCTTGAACACTACAAGAACAAAAACACACTGCTAACACCCTATTATAGCATAACTATCCACCAAATAACCTTATCTTGACCAATAATATAATACTGAAAAACAATACAATAAAGAAAAAAATGAATTAACCTGAATTGTGAAACAAGAAATACAACTGGATTTCTTAAATTCAAAACAACAGTGAAATATTTTTCGCTTTAACGAGATGATGCAAATTTTGCTCCAAGAAACCACAAAGATTTTTCCAAAAAAATTGATTCGCAAAAACTCTCCTAGATGTAAAAGTTGAAAGCGTATGTGTAACCTTTTTCTGATACAGTGTAAAGCCTTTTTATACAATTTAGTAAAATCAATCTATTAAAAAACTCGAAGTAATATGTTGGTTTTACTTAAAGGAATATAACTTGCATAAAAAGTGATTTTTCTAATATGGAAAAAATTCAAACTGAAAACACTTATTATTTAACATATTAAAACATGGTTTCCCGTATATAAAACATATTTCAGAAAATGCTAATAATCTTAAGTATTTTCAATCAATTGATGTAAAAAAGTAATATATATAAGTTTCCATAAATCAATTTAAAACCATATGAATAACTTTTTGACAGTTAAAAAAATGTTGGATCCTTATGACAACAAATCTTCGTGTGTGTGTGAGCTCAAAACTCAGCACTCGGTGGTCAGACCTCGGTACATGGTGCAAACAGGTCAGCTCGGCTCTTGGGCCAGAATAGCAGGCCATGTAATTGGGCCCCGGTTGTATGTATAAGTCCATTTTTGTATAATTAAGATAATCCTTCATACGTAAGGCCTAGGCGGCTAGCAAGGGATAATTGTGGACCTAAGGGTGCGCTTAGTGCGCATAAGGTCTAGTTCAAGTAAGTGTTTTCTTTTAAACCTAAACTCATGTGTGTTAGGGCACGTGGAGGTTAGGTTGCATGTATGATGAAAGGTAGCGTAGCACCACGGAGAGGGTGCCTACGTAAACAGACTGGACCCCTAATGTTGGTACATGAGTTGGTACCGTGATGGTTATTCTGTTATTTTTTAATGCACTCCTTGGAGGAAAGATTTCGTTTTGTTGCAACACCAAGAGAGTCTGCCACTAAACAAAATATTTTCTTGTTGAGTATGCTTTCAGTTGAGATTAGATTCTCGTGATGGAAAGTTGTTACAAGAGGTAAGCTATAAAAGGGGTTTGAGACCCCCAGGTACAGGTACGCTGTTTCTTAGACGGTAACCTACTTCTTAAATTCTTATAAGCCCTGTACTGACTTGATCGTTGGAGTGCAATCAACAAGTAGGGTCCCCTTTGTTCCAACGGAGCCACGAGCAATGTAACAAGACGTAGGGCAGATTCGGGAAGGACAAACGGAGCTAGAGCTTGTCACCAAAAGTCAATTGGTGAGAAAGTCAACAGGCAAGAACATTTGGCACCCACCGTGGGGCCCGATAAAACCAAGTCCCACCCACAGTTGTGCTCGAGTCTCTAAACATGATTAGGAATACAAGGAAAGGTCCATTGGGATATGATGGGTATGACAACCCTACCATACAACAGCTTATGGAAACCGTGAGTGCTCTCCAAGAGGAGATGACAACCTCTAGGGCTGAACAAGAGAGACTCATGGCGAAAGCCTGAGCTGAGCAGCTGCTCAGGCAAGACCAGCTGATGGCGGAGATAGACGCGTCTCGAGCAAGCAACGACGAGTTACGCAAGACTAATGAGGAATTGCGCAGGAGTCTACAACAGCTTGACAGAGGAGTGAGGTCCAATTGTCCAACTAAGGGCCTGCCCCAAACCATTTTTGCAGGAGATTATGGACGTTGCCATACCAGCCAACTACATAACACCCAAGATTACTTTCACATGTGTAGAAGATCCTGAGAGCCACCTAACAATGTTCAACGCCCAGATGATTATCTCAGGAGGAACCGATGACATACATTGCAAGATGTTCATGGGTACGCTCAAAGGCACGACATTACAGTGGTTTGTTGGCCTTCCTGATGGCCACATAACCTCCTTCGACCAGTTTTCCAAATTGTTCAGGGAACAATTCATCGTTAACCAGGCTCGACCGTCTGTCCCCTTCGACCTTTTCGGTGTAAAGCAAAGATAAGGAGAACCTTCAAGGGACTTCCTCAACAGGTTTGGGGCGTTTATAGTAAGACTTCAAACCTAGGATGAGTCCTTGGTGGTCCACGCTTTTGGACAGGGGGTCATGTCAAGACAGTTCAGCAATTTGCGATAAGAAATCCAGCAAGGACGTTTGGGGAGATACGACGACAAGTTGTCGCTCACATCGCTGCTAAGGAGGCGGTATCTGTGAAGCGCGACAACACACACCCATTAAGCTGTGACCGAAAAGAGGTCAGACACACGACGAGCACCCTACGCACCCAGAAAGAACCAACCTAGGACAAAGGCAAGGGACGACCTATGATGGAAGAGTGCCTTCATCCGTTGAGATCTCTTTGGTTGATTGACGGAAGCTTCATGGATTGCAGCAGACAAGGAGCTCATGTAGAGCTTGCAGATTCCTTGAAGGTGAAGGTAAGGTATGGAGAGTGATAGGTGAGGCCTAATCACTTGGTCTAGTGAAAAAATGAAGATCAAACGTCTATCCTAAGGAGGGTAGGAGACAAGAGTGTAATTGGCACAAATTTGGCAGCAATTCACTCATTGATTAATCTTACAAAATGAGAGCCAAACACCTCAATTTATAGGAGAGAGGGTTGAACATTTTGGAGCCAAAAGTTTAAAATTCAAAATAAAACTCTCCAATGAGAAGGTGTCATGTGGAGTCATGTTTTCCATGTTTAACTCGCACCTTCCAAGCTAAATCTGTTTCACTCCTATGTTGCCATATGGACGTCCATGTGCTCCATGCCAAGGTATTTTCGTTCTCCAATATACCCTAGACGTTTTAGGGTTACATTAGGATCAAAGAAGCTCAATAAGCCCAATTGTTACCCTAACTAGTCACTTTTAACCCTAACTAGTCATATTTTACTATTGGCCCAAAAACAAGCCCAAAAACCTATACTACTTGGCCCAAATATTTGGTCCAATTATTTTATGCTACTAGGCCCAATACGTGGCCCATGAAATCCTAAATAAATTTATACAATTTATTTAAGCTAAAGCTTGGCCCATAATATAATGTTGACCAGTCAGCAGAAACCCAGTCTTCTTGTGTTCTTCTGACCAAAACTCTAGTTTGTTTTGATGACTTGGAGGTCTTCTTGGATATGTTTGTACATTCCTTCACCCTAGAGTTTTCCTCTTGATTGGGCTTACAAAAATAAACAAAAGCCCAATTAGACCTATATTTGCAATTAAATCAATAAACAACCTCTAGGTCTTCATCCTCCTTATTATATGGTTGTGTGACGCTGGACGATTTCCATCAACCTACCTTTCCACCCAAAGTTCCGGATGACTTACAAGGAGCTGTTGGGTATGCCAGGAATGGCGAAAAAACTGAGGTTCCTCCGAAATCTGACAGGAACTTGGGGTCGCGCAAGGAGGCCTAGTGCGAGTTTCACAAGGGGTTTGGGCATGACATGGAACACTATATAGCCCTGAGCTACCAGCTAGCAAACTTGATAAAAGATGGATTCTTGAAGGAGTATCTGGAAGGGAGATAGGAAGGGTCAAAGGAAGAGACTGCTTCAGTGGACCAAGGACATGAGGTACCTGTCCACGGTGAGCTGAACAGCATCTCGGGAGGATTTTCAGGAAGAGCATGTTCCGCCTCCAAACATAAGAAGTACACGAGAGAGGTGATAATAGTCGAGGTGTGGGAGGCTAACCAGCCAGTCGAACCCGACCGCTGCTTTACCAGTGCTGATTTGGGGGACGTGGTCCCACACGAGGATGATCCAGTGGTGATCTCCGTCGTCCCGTGGGAAGAAGAGTACATTGAATTCTTATTGACCAGGGGAGCTCAACTGATGTGATGTTCTGGGTAACGTTTAATAACTTGTAGTTGTTACCTGACCAATTGAGACCCTACGATGGTTGCTTGTTTGGCTTTGCTGGAGATCAGGTGGAGGTGCGGGGACATGTGGAGCTGAGGACGACCTTCTCAGATGGCATGTTATCTCGCACGATCAGTATCAGTTATTTAGTGATTAATGTTGTTTCAGCCTATAACTTACTTTTGGGAAGGCCATCCTTGAACAGGTTAGGCGTGGTGGCCTCGACGAGGCACATGAAGATGAAGTTGCCTTCTCTCGAGGGAGGGGTGATCATCATCAAGTTTGACCAAAAGGCAGCAAGGAAGTGCTACGATAACAGTCTAAAGAACAGAAGGGGAGTGTGTACGGTCACCATCCAGCCGCAAATGCCAGAGGTGATCACCGGAGATGAGGTCACCAACGAAAGGCGACCTGGGCCTGTTGGTGAGGTTCATGAGAAGGTGATCCAGGGGAAGAAGTTCAAGCTTGACACATCGTTAGGCCAAGAATTGCAAGATAAGATCGTTGACGTAATAGCGAGGCACATGAGTTTTGCTTGGTCTTCTGCAAACATGCCCAAAATAATCTTGACTTCTTGTGTCATAGACTTACCATGGATAAGAAGGTCAGGACAGTAATACAGAGAAGAAGGAAGCTCAGCGAAGAGAGACCTCTAGTCATCAAAGAGGAAACCCAGCAGCTCTTGAAATCTGGCCACATAAGGGAAATCCAGTACCTTGAGTGGCTAGCAAACGTGGTATTGGTGAAGAAGGAAAATGGAAAGTGGAGGATGTACGTCGACTTTACAGACCTAAATAAGTTCTATCCCAAGGATTCGTATCCACTGCCCAACATAGATTCCTTGGTGGACAACGCTTCAGGTTGCCGACTGCTGAGTTTTCTAGACACGTTCTCGGGGGTACAATCAGATCTGCATGCACCCCCCATGATGAGTGCAAGATCGCCTTCATGACGGAGCTCTCCAGCTATTGTTATAAGGTCATGAACTTTTGGGCTGAAGAATTCCAGCATCACCTATCAGAGGTTAATGGGAAGGATTCTCGCCCCCATGAGTGGACGAAATGTACAAGCGTACGTAGACAACATGATCGTCACCTCGGCAGAAAAGAATCAACACGTCATTGATTTGGAAGAGCTATTCACCATAATAGCTAAGTATAATCTGAAGTCGAATCCAAAGAAGTATGTGTTTGGGGTAGAAGTAGGATAGTTCATGGGTTCCTGCTCCCTGAACGGGGGATAGAAGAGAACCCGGACAAGTGCACAACAATCATAGGGATGAGAAGCCCTGCCACGGGTGAAGGAAGTACAACAATTGACTGGGCGTATGGCAGCTTTGTCCAGTTCTTATCAGTAGGAGGAGATAAATGGTACCCTTACTTCCAGTGCTTGAAGAAGAACAACCGTTTTACATGGACGCATGAGTGTGAGGACCCGTTCCTCAAGTTGAAGGAGTACCTAGCCAAACCACCTGTCCTGTGTAAGCCGCTACCAGGTACCCCCCCTTCGTCTCTATTTTGCAGTTACGGATCGGGCAATCAGCTCGTTCATCATGCAGGAGCAAGATCAAGTTCAAAGGCCTATTTACTTCGTGAGCAAGGTGCTACAAGGGCCGGAGGTGCGATAACAAGCCATCGAGAAGGCAGTCTTGGTAGTGGTATTTATAGCTTGGAGGTTGTGCCCTTATTTCTAGAGTTTCACTGTGATAATGATAACTGATCTTCCAATCCGCAAAGTACTCCATAAGCCTGATATAGCAGGTCGGATGGTGCGTTAGGCAGTTGAGCTGTCTGAGTTCGACGTACAGTGCGAACCCAGGGGGCCTATCAAGGGCCAGGTATATGCTGATAAAAAAAAATATGTTGATTTTGTGGTAGAGCTATCCTCAGAAGCCATTAAGGTAGACGATAGTGATTTTCAATGGGTCCTCTCGGTGGATGGATCTTCCAACTAGCAAGGTAGTGGTGCTGGGATCATTCTAGAAGGGCCTAACGGACTGTTGATCGAGCAGGCCCTGAGATTCACCTTCAAGGCCAGCAATAACTAGGCTTGGTATGAAGTCTTGGTAGCTAGAATGTTGTCGGCCAAAGAACTAGGCGTTAAAAGCTTGTTGGTAAAAATTGACTCATTGCTGGTAACCGGGTAAGTCATAGGTGAGTACCAAGCCAAAGATCCACAAATGGCTTCGTACTTGAGGTATGTTACAATTTTGAGGGAAGCTTTCCCCACGTTCGAGTTGGTGCATGTCCCAAGGGAGCAGAACGCCCGAGCAGACCTACTATCCAAACTGGCGAGCTCGGGAAAGGAAGGTCGACAGAGGTCAGACCCAAGACCACTGCAGATGGAAGTACAAAGGTCAGTCATGTAGAAACCTTGGAGGTCAGCTCGGTAAAAGAAGGGAGGCACCGATCATTGACACAAGAAACATTGAAGGTGCCTAAAATAAACACTTATGGCTTATCGGGGGAGGAATCGTACCTTTCTGTACTAGTTGGAGCCGAACAAGCCACGTCACTCGGCATCGGTGCTTGACCAACCGAATGAATTGGTTATATCAAATAGAAAATGAAAAGATACACAATAAATCATATAATATTTTGTAAATCCAATAACCATGTGATAAATTAGGTAATACTATTTTGTTAAAGGTATGTATCAATACGACCCATTAATGAAATAGTCCACTATTAACACTATAAATAAACATTGTTACACAAGAGTAAGGTACACTTTTATCAATATACATCATACACTCTTAATACAGAGTACTTACTTAATCGTCGGAGAACCTTTTGCAGGTTTACTCCTGATTAAAGAGATGAAGCGTTAAAGAGTTGAGGAACATGAAAGGAATAAAGGAGGAACGACCGAGCAGGAAGGAACGAGTATGAGAAGGGCGAAAGAAGAGCGACCGATAGATCAAAGATAATTGTTATTGCCAATTTTAGGTACTATCTAAGCTTTCTTAGTTTATACAAGTACAATTGGAGTCCACCATGGGACTCAATAGTATTGAGGAGCAAAAAATAGTATCAACAAGGCAGATGGCAAGTGAGAGAATGGAAGAGATACGTCAGAAGAACAAGGAGGAGATGTCAATCATGCACCAGAAGAATGAGGAAGAGATATGAATCCTAGAATAGAATGATCAAATGTAGCAACACCTGCCCCTGTTCATACCTGAACCAAGGCCTCAAAAGCCAAATCCAGAAGCCAAAAAACTAGCCTTCCCAAAAAAATCCAAGTACACACAAAATCAAGAGAGGACGGTCATCCTCCGAACTCAAAATCATTAATAATCCAGACTTCACAAATTGGAACGCACTGTCATTTTGAACGAGGAACCTAAGGGACATCCCTTTACTAATCAAATTATGGAAGCAAAACTTCCTCCTAATTGGAAAGTTTTGTACATTGATCGATATGATCTTAATCGGATATAAACCCGATATGAGGTAATCGGGAAAATGATTGTTATTATTTAAATATGATGTGATATTATTCTAAAAATAAAAGATATGATTGCTATTATTTAAATCTTTTGTGATATTATTCTAATCATAAAAGATATGATTGTTATTATTTAAATCTTTTGTGATATTATTATAAACATAAAAGATATGATTGTTATTATTTAAATTTGTTGTGATATTATTCTGAATATAAAAAGATATGATTGTGACTATTTAATTTTGTTGTGATATTATTCTGAATATAAAAGATATGATTGTGACTCTCAACTTGCTCACAAGGAAGTTTAACAAGTTCTTGAAGAAGAACAATCGGGACAAGAATCAAGTATCAAACAAGTATAATAGTAAGAAAGTGAATGAATTTAATTCTACAAACTATACTTGTTTTGGATGTGGTAAACAGGGTCACATCAAGGCCGATTGTCCAAACAATCAGAGAGGGGCAATCAAGAAGTTTGAAAAGAAAGGAAAAACAAGAAGAGCGTACATAGATTGGCAAGATAATGATGATTGAAGATGAAGAAGTCAATCTGTGTTTGATGGCAAAGGAAGAATCTAAATCAAGTAGTGTAAGTTCAAACACGTCTATTAATTTTGAAAATTATAGCCAACTTCTTGATGCCTTCAAAGAAACTCATGAGGAAGCTAATAGGCTGGCCCTTTTGAATAACTAGTTGAAAGGGTTAAACTACTGGTAGGAAAATAGAGTCAAGACCTTAGAAGAAGAGTTAAAATATTCAAAAACTAATTTTGAAAACCTGTAAATGATTTACCAAAACTCTTCTTGTAAGTGTGTTGATTAAAGCTTTTGTGAAAATCGTGAATCAATTCAAAAGAAGGTCCACTATCTTTTAAAAATTGTGGACAAGTTTTCCAAAGACCAATCAAATCTTGAAATTGTTCTTGCCTCACAAAATTGTGTTTTTAGAAAGGTTGGTTGGACTGGCTGAACAAAATTGTGTTATTACCATCAAAACCCTTTTCCAGTTTCTTTGAAAAACAACCTATTGTTTTGTCGAAAAAACTTGTTGAAACTTGCTTTTACTACTTGAAAAGGGGTCATACTATTAGATTCTGCAAAGTGAGCAGGTTTTCTATTCCCAGAGGTGTTTTAAAGTGGGTTCCTAAGAATTCTAAGGTTCCTAATGTCCCAGTTAATGCCCATGGACCCAAATTTGTAAGGGAACCAAATCTTGCTTCTTGATTTTTATCTTGTAGGTATTCTTGGCAGTCAAGGAAACATTGAGATCAAAGAAAAGGTGCTTTGGGGAAAGCCAACCAAAACAATAATTGTTATTATGATTCAAATGTATGTAGCTTACATATGTTTTTGACAAGTCAAAGAAATTCTTGACCCATGTAAAGTAAGTTGGATAATCTCATCCCATGCATGTGCCACATATGACCAAATGAACATCTAAACGTTTTTCTCTTGGTTAAATTATTAAGGTTATCTCTGTGCAGAGGTATGAATGAATTACATTAGTTATTTCCCATCACTTTGAAAGATGATTTGTTTTGAAAAATATTTTCATGTTGTCACAGTAAAACAATCGATTGAAAGCTCGAAACAACTGGGTGTTTTGCCTCTGACAACTCTGCATAAATCTGTCATGGTTGCTTACGCATGGTTACAACTGTTTCTGCTTTTGAAAATCTTTTATGGGTCAAATATGCATTTAATGTACCTCTGAATCATATCATAATGGAATATATTCTAGTCATAAAAGAATATATTATGTGTTTTCCTTGGAAATTTAAGTGCTCTTTATGGATAGTCAATCAAAATAAAGAGTTTTTAAAAGCTACCTCTGTTTGGGTTCGACACACTACGTATTCCCACTGCAACAAATTATTTTTATTTGGAAAAATAACTCACTAAAAGCCAATTTATCTTGGTTAGCTTTTTCTGCTTATAAATGTGTGTCATTTCAACTGAATATTTCACAGAAACAACCCATTGTTTTTTTGGTGCCTCACTTGAAACTAGTTGTTTCCATTGTTTCTTCAAATATTCATTTTTGGATCATGGCCTCTTCATCCCCTTCACTAAAAAGGATGAAAACTCGTGTCACCTAAAGAGTTGGTCACCTTAAAACTTGGTTTTCGGGTGATAATGAGAAGATTAAGAAGTTTTTGTATGAGTCAAGCCGAAAAGCTATCAATAACCCAAAATTGATATCCTTGAACTAGCTAAAGGAGCAGAAACTCAAGGATGTGAGAAATGCTTTGTAAGAACAGAATCTAAGAAGGTTTCTTGAGATGTCCGGAAACACTTATCCAAATCTTGTAAAGGTTTTCTACACAAATCTTCTTATTGATGGTGAGAACATGTATTCACATGTAAAAGGGGTTGATGTGGTGATACAATCCAAGCAAACTAGGATATGACCAAGGACTCAAATTACCGTTCACACTATGAGAAGTCGTCTCAACTTTCAAGTGAAGACCGCACCAAGGATCTAGCAAACCTCACCAGAAGGAGAAATGGGCAAAGACAAGAACATCAAATGTTCTTTCGTCTAGTCTTCTTAAGAATAAAAAAATTTGTAAATAAATTGGGCTCACTTTAGGGGTCCAAATAGCAAGATAGGCTAGAATAGGTGCCTTTAGCATAATAGGGAGTGTAGTTATCATTTTAGTTTGTTTTTGATCTACTTTCTAGAAGAAGTGGCCTAAGGTGTGGTTTTGACTTAGTCAAACCCTAAAGGCAGCCCCTTCACACATTTTCCATCTTATCCTTGCTCATCTTGTTTTCCAAGGCACCCATTTCTACAAATAGGGTGCCTTACTTGATGTGAGTTGATTTTTAGATATTTTCATTTATGGTGACACTTTTACTTAAGGTTGAGATTTTAGCAATTAGAAGTGAGGACCTAAGGAATATTTCCACTGGACATGAACTTAACCAAGTGATTAAGTAAGTGTGAAGGTTCACTTCACAAAGGCTAGGAACAAGCTAAAATGATACATACACTCCCTATTACGCTAAAGGCACCTTACTCTACCCTATCTTTTCTATTTGTACCCCTAAAGTGAGCCCAAATTATTTACAAACATATTCTATTTTTTAAGAAGACCAAAAGGAAGAACTTCTGATATTCGGGTTTATAACTTTTTATTCTTTTGTTGATTCTTTCTCGAGGCTTGGTGGGGCCTGACTTTGTATCTTGAGATGAATGACCCTTTTGGGAAGTGCTTGTTGTGTCCTTAGTAATCTGTCGGTTTGTATCATTACTCCATGTATTTTCATGTTGAATTTTATAGAAGAAGGAAAACTCTACACAAATTGTGTGAGGCTTGGTTACTCTAAGCATTAGGTCTTATCTTGAGTGAGTTGAGAGCTATCAACTGGCGGCCCCCTACACTCATCTTGGAGGAAACCACACTCCAAGTGGCGTGTCCACTCTCTTTTCATCACCATAAGTTTTTTTTCCTTCATCCTTTCTTCCATTTTCCATTACACTTTTATCTTTGTGTTGGTATTCTTATTTTGCTTCATTTCCATTTCAGTTTCCTTCCTTATCTTGTGTTTCCTTTCATGTTTTTTACATTCCGCACCATACATCATGTTCATCCTATTATGTGATTTTCCTCTTTACCTTTGGAAGTGAACCTTCACACTTACTTAACCACTTTGTTAAGTTCGTGTCTAGTGGGGATCTTCCCTAGGTCTCACCATATACTTGTTAAAATCTCAATCATAAGTAAAGTGTCACCTCTAAAATGGAACCATCTAAAATCAACTCACATCAAGTGATTATCCATATGAATTGTATAGCACGATTATTGATTTATAGGAAGGTATATTGGTATATTGATGTCACCTGGATTTGGTAGGACATAATCATAATTCGTAAGGATTTTCCATAATTGTCATTGTTGTCATTTATTGAGCGCATTTAATATATATTAATGTGGTCGATCGATCATCGAGACTGATTGACATGGCTTGTCCGGTATCGACCGGTACACTTGTCCCCTAGGCTCGAGGAACGTTTACTTCAAAAGAGTCTAGATGTGACGGTTGGGTGTTTCTAGGTATGAAGTGACTTTTTTTCCTTCTTTGATTGTTGACCGAACAACCTTAATGCTTTTGATCTTTTCAGTAGTTGTTTTAATGCCTCTATTGACACTTGTATAGTTTTAACAATGTATGTTGAACGATCGTTAAGACTAAGATCCTTTACATGTTGCTCAACCTTTTGAATTGCTTTATAATTTTGAATGTTAGCATATTCTTGAATCAATATAACTTAAATAAGCTAAGTCTTTAACAAATTGAATGTCGACCTAATACTTGAAACAAAATAATTTAAGTAAGTTGTGTCGAGCGTTAAATAGGTTAAACATTGTTCGGGCATTGTAGATTGTTGTTTTAAAATAGTTTCCTTAATTAAAGCAAACTTTATTTTAGCCGTTCGGGAGGGATTTCCTTAGGGGCAAAGCTTCCTTAGCCGAAGGGTGTAGATTTAAGATATTGGTAGGGATTGTTGCTAATTTTTAAGCAAACTGCCTTGACCGAAGAGTTACATATAGTGGAAAGGTTGTTAATTGTTAAGCAAGCTTCCTTGACCGAAGAGTTACATGTTCGGTTGGTAAGGGTCACTAGTAGTTAAGCAGCTGCCATTATTGAATAGTAGTCGTTTGGTCGGCAAGGGTCACTAGTAGTTAAGCGACTGCCTTGACCAAGTGGTTGATCAATAAGGGTCGTTAGTAGTTAAGCGACTGCCATTAACGAGTAGTTGGTTGATAAGGGTTGCTAGTAGTTAAGCGACTGCAATGACCGAGTGGTTGATTGATAATGGGATCTAGTAGTTAAGTGACTGTCATTACCGAATAGTAGTCATTCAGTTAGACAGACCATTTTGAGAGATACCTAGCTCGACCTAAGGTAAGTAACGGTCCCAATGGTTTGTCATGAGGTCGGACCAGACATTTGGCAGTCCATATCAAGAGGATGACTAAAAGCAAAACCACATGGTGAATAACTGAAGTAGTTGAATGTATATATATTTTCTTTGTAAATAAAAGTTGTTAGGAATAATGTCGCATTCTACCTGAAAAATAAAGATATATGTCAACAGGATATTCTTGTCTTTGAAAATTATATTCTTGCTGTTGAAACTATATTCTTGGTGTTGAAGTTATATTCTTATTGAATAAATTGTTAAAGGAATGTATATAAAAAGGGGGCTAAGCCCATGAGTAAAGGTAAGCTTTTCTGAAAACTCTACACTAATACAAATTTTATAGTTTGAATGCTCTCACTGACTTCATCTTGATTCAATACACCAAGAAAATTCGTTTTAACTCAGAGCTCACTAACAAGTCCGACCGAAGTCAACCGACAAGAACATTTGGTGCCCACCGTGGGGCCCGATAAAACCTGATCCCACCTTCATTTATGACTGAGCATTCCAACATGATGAGAAACACGAGACAAGGATATTTGGGATTTGAAGGAAACAAACAAATTATGGAGGCTACGAGGGCTCTCTAGGAGGCAAACGAAGAATACCGACATGAGCAAGAGCGAATTAAGGAAGAAGCCAAGATCGAGGAAGTTGACCAAAAGATGGCACGAAAGTTCTATGAGAGTAGTTTAAAAAATTGTAGAGGAACCTAGGCAATCACTATCCAACCGGTAGAGCCAGGATGGATAGTAGAGGCTGACATCAGTGATGAAAGATGACCTGGTCCTGCTGAAGAAGTTTGGGAGAGGGAGATAAATGGAAAAAAAATTCAATCTCGGCGCCTCTCTTTGCAAGTCATTAAAGGATAAAATAGTTGACGTCATCTTGGAGAATATGAACGCTTTTGCATGGTTTTTGCGGATATGCCTAGAATAGATCCAGATTTTAATGCCACCGGCTTACCATGGACGAAAAGGTTAAACCCGTGGTCCAAAGATGAAGCAAAATTTAATGAAGAAAAACACCTCGCCATCTGAGAAGAAACTCAGAAACTTTTTGTTGTTGGCCACGTAAGGGAAATCCAATACCCTAAGTGGTTAGCGAATATCGTAATGGTGAAAAAGGAAAATAGGAAGTGGAGGATGTGTGTCAACTTTTCCGATTTAAATAAGGTTTTTCCCAAGGACTCTTATCCTTTACCGAGCATAGAGTCCTTGGTAGACAACGCCTCAAAGTGTCATTTGTTGAGGTTTTTGGATGCATTTTCAAGGTACAATTAGATTCGTATGCACCCGAAGGACGAGAGTAAGATGTCTTTTATGCTGAGGTCGCCAGTTATTGTTATAGGGTCATACCTTTCGGCCTCAAAAACGCTGGGGTGACTTATCAAAGACTCATGGATTGGATCCTTGCACCAATGCTCAGGTGCAACGTCCAGACATATGTGGATGACATGGTGGTCACCTCAGAGAAGGAAGACCAACATGTTACTGACTTGGAGGAGCTATTCACCACGATAGCA